>NC_133449.1:298507018-298819518 GCF_048565385.1 Saimiri boliviensis
TCTGCAGGAAGGGCCTCTCCTCCACCACTCCCATCACCATCATCCTGTGGCCGGCCCTGAGCCCCTGCTCTTCGCCCTGAACTGAGAGGATTTGCCTCAACCTCCTGCCCTGACAGCCACCTCTCTTGTCTCTCCTGACACTCAAGAGCTTCACGGCTCCTCCTGCCTGGTTTCCCGGGGCTCGTGGCACGTGCTCCCCAAGCCCATCCATCAGAGCCTATTCCCTGGCAAGTGTACAGTGAGTGGGAGCCGTACCCAGCCAGCGGCACCACCCCTGGTGGAGGGCAGAAAGCAAAGTCGTGATTCTCCGAGCCACACCATCGCTGACATTCTTTCTGGTTTACCAATGGCAAAGTAGAAACTGATTATCACACAGTATATTATCACACAGATTCAGTAAGGGCATGCATGTGTTTCTTCTCTTGAAAATATCGACTGTGCCCAATGAACCCCCACTATAATAATTTCTGCCTTTCTAGGATGATCTCACTGCTTTCCCGATGCAGCATGATAATGGATCCACTTGGCAGGCTGGTGTGAACGGAAATAGGCAACGCCCTGTGAAATCAGGCCTAGGTGACACGCTGGCTTGGCTTCTTTTATTATTTACACCATGGACACTGAGTGCACGTGCAATATTGAGAAATAGAGAGGCTATTGCAAGTCATAAGGATGCAAATGCTAACAGGCAGTGTTTTAATATTATCACCATACATTGCCTTACGCTGTTAGTTATCTCCACACATCTGAGCTTTCCTTTCCAATTTTCCTGACTGTTCTCATAAGGAGGCTGTAATATGCTCTTGTAAGAAGGACACTTTCTTGTTAGGAAGATACAAGATCACGTACAAAAGAGCCCGTAACAGCCACAGGTGGTAGACCAGCGGACGGTCCTAAGGAAAGGACTTACTATTGTGTTTGGCTTAGCTTTGCCATCTGCAGCATGGTGGTGCTGATTTAAAACTTCCTCTTTATAGCAGCCCCCAGGACATAGTAACGGCTAGGGAAAGTAACGGCAGTAGGCTTAGATTCTTTATAGCACAGTTTGTTTGTTCACAGTAGGAAGTCATGTAGAGCCATTGATTGGCTACTTTCAAAGTTGGGATGGTGCACTTTCATTCTGCAGCCCTTATTACCTTTTGAGTCAAGTGGACATTGAGATAATGCCAGCAGACACACAGGTGACTGTGGCCACTACTGGTTCTCATATCAGCAGTGGCTGATGAGTGCCTGGGACTGCACTCTGTTGAGAATACTGTCTTTGACCTAAGGGTAGCTTGGATATAACGCTGCCTCCAGTGGTGAGGTAGAGGAGGACAGTGGATGCGTCCCCACACCTGCACTGCTGAGGATCTGAGCCTAGTGCACACTTTGGCTTCACCTTCTGCAAGTCAGTTCCTTGTGAGACAGGTGGTTTGACTCTCAGCTCTGACAGGGAGATAAGTTTCTAAATTGGGGCAAGCTGCTTAATCTGTCTGTTCCTCAATTTCTTTATATTCAAAATGGTTTAAGAGTGCTTATTCTATATGGTGTAGTGAGGATTAAGTAAGTGAACTCGAATGCATAGTAATGTTTTACCAGCAAATTGTAGGTGCTAGGTAAATATTGATTATTCTAAGTTTTATTGAAAACGTAGTTGTAATAATTAGATCCTTCAATGTCTGTCCAAAATATATATGTTAGCATGCATGTGGAGGGAATCAGGATAGGGGGATCAAATAGTAGGTGAAGCTTGGAGTCCCATTCCATCAACCAGTCAACACCAGGGGTGCTGCTTGTGAGAGGATGGGGAAGACGAGCTGTGAGGCAGACTGGGGGTCTTAGAGCTTCACTACGGGGAGAAGTGGGAATGGCTGCAAGATGTCAGCCCCAGGAAGAAAGCCAAGCTGAGGCCCAAAATGTGTTTAGTTAACTTTGTATAAATTAAATTCAGGCTGGGCACGGTTGCTCATGCCTATAATTCCAGCACTTTGGGAGGCCGAGACAGGTGGATCATAAGGTCAAGAGGTCAAGATCATCCTGGCCAAGGTGGTGAAAGTCTGTCTCCACTAAAAATACAAAAATTAGCTGGGCGTGGTGGTGCACACCTGTACTCCCAGCTACTGGGGAGGCTGAGGCAGGAGAATCGCTTGAACCTTGGAGGTGAAAGTTGCAGTGAGCTGAGACTGCGCCACTGCACTCCAGCCTGGCAACAGAGAGACTCAAAAAAAAAAAAAAAAGTAAAGTTAGAAAAAAATGTTCAAATTTTGTTTGCATAATTGTTTCCTCTGTGATCTGACATTAAGTGTTAAAAGTACCATGGGCCACCCTACTCTGGCACTATTGTAAGCCATCCAGTAGGAGAAGCCTCTTAGGATCAAGGGTTTGTTCTGACAGTGTTTGAAGGGAGATCTGACTAGTTCTGAGTAAACATCCAGTCTTTTCTGTTGTTAAGCTGAGTTTCAAAACCATTTGACAGCTGAGGACAGACTGTATTTTCTGCTTAGAACTTGGAACACATTTTATGATAATTAGGTGTTTTGGGTGCTGCGGCAGCACAAATTGAGGCGTTTCTGTGTTTACGGCAGGACCTGCTCCAGGAACGGTCAACTCCAGGGATTGTCATAACTCATTCAGCAAGCGTACTGCCTTTTGCATCCGAATTTGTTTTTAGGAACACTTAATTTATATAATATTGACAATTAGGCTATAAATGTCAATGTGAACTGTGTGTTTTAAAATTAACATGCCATATTACCAGCTTACTATACAATTTTTGAACAAGTTCAAATGGAAGTATTTATCGCTCACATTTTATGCTGTAATACACACTTTCAGTAACGTTGGGTATTCCACATAGAAAAGTAAGGATGGAATTTTTATAGTTGTAACTACTTACTGAACACATTGCGTGTTCCATCATCAGTGAAGAGTCTTATGTTACAGAGAATAAAACACGTGGGACATAAGGGATATTTTCCCCTCTTCATTCTCAGAAGTTTAACCAGTTCTGGGCAGCTCCAAGAGGAACGCCCATGAAGAGTATGCCGTTGGGAAATAAAACACAGAAGCATTTTTTTGATTCTTACTGTGCAAACGTCTTCTATTTTAGAATCCGTATCCACATTTCGAAAGCACGTTTCTGACCAATTCAGGAAGAACTTGTTGAATAGAAGGATAACAGACAAAGCAACAAATTGCCCAAAAAAAATTGGATCCAGTTTGGAAAAGAGCCAAGCAAATCTCTAGTTGAATTTGTGGGATTAGAAAAATAACGCGGATGTGACGGGTCTCCAGAAGGTGCTTTTACTCCCTCCCTGCTTAGGCCTTTGCCAGGAGTATTCCAGAAAATTGGGGGACCCATGTTTTCAAATTCCAATCTGACGGATGGAAACCTGATCTGGGGACTTCTTCCTGGAAAGACCACATTGGATACACCCCATTCCCACTTCCAAGTCATGTTCTTAAAGTAACACCCGGCGGAACCTCCCCTCTCCCCGCCCCCACATCTCCATCACCCCACCCGTAATCGCTGTAGCACCTTTTAAATCAATGACAGCCAGTAATCAGGACAATACAAGACAATACAAGAATCAGGATTAATTGAAATTTACTTGCACCTAAACACACTTCACTCAACACCTTTTCTCCGTCAAGGTGATGGAAATACTTTTATACATACACACACACACACACACACACACACACACACACACACAATATCCATAGCTGAGTTTTTCCTCATTGGTGTTGAACTTCCTTACAGCTTTCTGCAAAATAATTTGCAAGTGCCATACTTTTCAGTTCACCCTTATTTTTACTTTTGATTAATAAATAATATCTTTATAGTTTCGATGTATGCGGATAAGTGATTTGGGGAGTGAACAGCGTTGAGAATGCATCAGCAGCTGCTTCCTGATCCCAGCTCTGCTCCAGCTTCTTCCCTTCCCTACTTAGCTTGCAGGTGACAACATGTAGCTTCAGGAACCTGTCTGGCATTGTTCATATTCTCCTTTGCAATCGAGTAAAATTGTTTTGCTTTCACATCTATACTCTCTGCCTCATATCTAGTCTCTCAAACTCTTGTTTAGAATATTGACAAACACAATCTGATTTATAAAATCAGAGATTTACAGAGTCTCTAAATGCTGAGGTATGTCGAGGAAAAGTGAGTAGCCCAGTCTGATAGATATTCAGTGGGGACGTGACAGCCGTGGAAACCGTCTCTGCAAGGCAGTCCGAGATACCAGCAAACCTGCTCTTGAAAGAAAAGCTGGGGTCGCTATTTTGGAATCCATCCTCCATTAGTCTACTTTTCAGGGCAACATTAAAAACCCTGAGTTTGCAAGGCTCGGTGCTCCCCCTGGAAAAGCTAGGACCAGGGTGCCTAAAACAAGGTTCAGAGAGAGCAGAGTGTAAGCTCTGCTGGCTGGTCTCACATCACGTTTAAGGCTAACAGAAGCCAGAAATGTACACAATTAAACTTGCTGAAGCAGGGAAACATAATTAAGGGATACTCCTTGAGAACCACGAGTTAAAGATCACCTTTTAATTGCTTTCTTGCTGGGAGAGATGAGAATGAATGAGGTTGTCACCATTTTCTGGTCAATCTTGTAGGCTCCCTTTTCATAATTGCTGTAGGAAGGTTCCAGGTTGAATTCAGGAGGCTACTTCCCTGTCCCTTCCTTAGGATGAGCTCTTCATTCTCTTGTCCTTCTGCCTGGGTTTGCCATCCCTGTGACCAACCCCTTCTGACTCTGGCCTTATCACTCTCTGTCTTACCCACATCTGGAAACTTACCTACAGGGGAGCCAGCCAGCCAAAATCACTAATGATCCATCCCTTCTTCCGTAGTTTTCTCCTTTGGTCTTGTCTGTGTTCATTACAGTTTAGAGTAGCATTTGTGATAGCAAGCGATGGACCCACCCAGCACTGGTATCGTGGTGAAATCTCATGTGCATGGATTGCTTTATGCAGACACTTGATTTGAATGAAATGTGTCTAATTCTCAAATTCTGTGCTCTAGTCTAGTGGTCAGCAAACTGCAGCGCACAGGTTACACTTGGCCCAACACTTGCTTTTTTAAGGCAATTGGGTTAAGAATCACTTGCATAAATTGTTTTGTTTCGTTTGTTTTGTTTTGAGATGGAGTCTCCCTGTGTTCCTCAGGTTGGAGTGCAATGGTGATCCCGGCTCACTGCAACCTCCGCCTCCCAGATTTAAAGGATTCTCCTGCCTCCTCCTCCCGAGTAGCTGGGATTACAGGCACCTGCCACCACGCCCAGCTAATTTTTGTATTTTTTTGTAGAGACAGGGTTTCACCGTGTTAGCCAGGATTGTCTCGATCTCCTGACGTCGTGTTCCGCCTGCCTCGGCCTCCCAAAGTTCTGGGATGACAGGCATGAGCCAGCGCACAAGCCCACTTGTATAATTTTTTTAATGGTTGAATGAAAAATAAAAAAAAATAATAATAATTTTTTTTACCATGTAAAAATTCTATCGCATTCGGTTTTCAGGGTCCGTGAATAAAGTTGTATTGGAACCCAGCAGTGCACACTGGCTTAGGCATTGTCTGAGGCTGTTGCTGCAGAAACGCAGAGCAGCAGAGTCGCTGCTGCAGAGAGGAAGGGCCTTGGAATGCCTGAAATGCTTACTGCGCGGTCTTTTCCGGAACACACTTGCCAACCCCTGGTCCAGCAGCGCTGGGATCACGAATTTAAACGTTTGCAAAGGCCAGTGGAGTCCAGGGCAGCGTGGTGAGCCCACAGTGGCCCGGGGAGCCCACCAGCTCGATCTGCTTCACCGACGGCGATCCTGTGGGAAGCCCGGTGTGGCTGCACTCACGGGTGTTCAAGGAAAAACAGTGATCATTGTTTTGGCGTGGTTTTTAAAAATTCAAACACTGTGTAGGGGACACGAGTTGTATCTGCCCTGCCTGCACGCGCATGGGTTGCTGAACAGCGCTCTGCTCCCCTCCAGCGGCCCCGGAGGTGGGGTCCACGGGTGCGGCTCCCACTCAGCCTGGCTGGCAATCTTCAGCGCTGAGAAAGCAGAACTGCAGGGCTCCAACTCCGGAATGCGAATCCGGATCCCGCCCTCCACATGTGCAATGCGTCTCTGCAGTTCTCGCTGGAGAAATCCCACCCGGTGTGTTCAGAACTGTTAATGACGTAGAGCTAGCTCTCAAGAATACCAGTGATGGAAGTATGCTACTGCTGCAGTGATCCAGTCTGCTCGTGTCTACACCATTCGGCTAAAGATCCTTCTTGTCATAAAGAGCACCATCCCTTTCAGCTGGACATCACAGAATGTTGAATTCGAAAGAGGAATTACAGTATCTTATGGTCTTATAATAGATGTATATCCACATTTAGTTGACACTGAAATAGTCGATTGAATAAATGAGTGTTGAATGAAAATCTCTGGATATATAGGTACACACATATATAAAAGTCTCCATATATATTTTTATGTATATATTTGTCACACAGTCACACCCACCTACGCCAACACAAATACACACACGCACAGAACACAGGCCAACGTCACATGCAGTGTTTGGAGCACAGCTCACACTGGATGGTTTGTAGAGCGCTTTCAGTCCATGCCACCACCCGACAGGTGACCCTGCCATGCCAACACAGAGCCCAGCCTGCCTGGGCATTGCTGACTTCCCACTACAAGGACCCTATTACAGAAACGCATCAGAGTAAAACAGGCAGGCCACCTTCAAGGCCCTCCCCTGACTGTGCCAGCCCCATGGCCCCAGCTTCTCTGTGGGGATTGGACCACAGTGGGCCCTGGGGAAATGTCAGCTGTCAGGATCATCTACCAGCGGCTGTGGAAGGGACGCTCCAGGACTTCCTCTCCTTTCTGACATGTTTCTAAGTGGCTGTGGCATGATTCACAGCAGGGACAATGAGGCCGGGCAGAAGGACATTCTGAGAGGGCAGCTGGGTGGGCTTTGGGGTGACATATCTGGCCTGAGTGATAACAGGGCGTCCAAGAGGAAGTAAGCTGACCGAGTAGGAAGGTGTGCACAAACACCTGCTGAGTCCCTGTCCTTCACCCCGAGCCCACTGGGGAGAGGCAGGTGGCTGAGCGTGGGCGGGTGAGGACTGCAGGCTGATCCCAGGGTGGGGTGGGATGCCTGGGGTCAGAGAGGAGGAAGGGTGGAAGCTGGCAGGGGCCTCCGGAGGACATCTGAATTTAAGGTAGCGTCAGGGAGGAGTTTCTGGCAAAGGTCATAAGGAAAAGCAGGGCACAACAGTGCCATAGCAACAGGGAGGGGTGGCCACCAGAAGGTGTTGGCAACGTTTATTGGGTCACAACTTGGGTGGGGGCTGTGGGGTGAGAGAGGGGCCCTTGCTGGTCCTGGGGAGGAGAGCAATTGCATTTTCAGGAGAGGAGATGCCCAGAAAAAATACAGGAAAAAGAGATATAGATAATTCTTTTTTTCCCCAGAAGTTTGGCTATGAAGGAAAGACAAATGCAGGGTGGTTTCTCATGACGTGTGTGTGAGTGTGTGCACCTTCATGCGCGGATCTGCACACTAGCTCAGCGCTCAGCTGATGAAGACGCAGGGAAGAGCTGAGGTCCCGCAGATTTGGTTGTGCAACATCCGTGTGCTCCCAGAGACAGGAGACCGCCATGTGCTCAGAAGGCAGGAGGCACAGCAGTCCAGGAAGAATGTGGGCCCGAAGTTCCCTTCAGCCCAGCTGTGTCCTGAGCAAGGCCGAGCTCACCTGGGAGAGCTCAGAGCACTCTGGTCCACAGACGTGCCATCAGCCAGATACACGTGTTACAACACTGGCATTCTCCGCTCTCATACTTCTCTGGGCCTTCTATCGTGTTGTTCAAAATCCATGTCCAGTGCCCATGTTCATTGACTGAGCATACAGAATGGTTTCCAGGTTGAAATGGTTGTTGTGGTGCTTCCGTGGCAATCCAAAAGGGCAGCTGAGTGGAGGACAGATCGTTCCTCCCATCCACGCTGGGGTCTCTCACAAGGACTTTCCTGACCTCTCTCCCCAAGGGGTGGCTTGAGTTAGAACCCTTGTGTCAGGAAGCCTGGGGTCTTGGTCTTTCTTACTCTGTCCTGGCTCGTAAACCTCACATTAGTGTGCACATGGCGCATTTGTGTGTTGCAACTGATGTTAACTTTGCAATTGTTTCAAGTTTTTATCTGGAGATGGGGGCAGATAAAGCAGATATTTCTGTATTTGCTGACAGGGTCCTTGTGTGTCGTGCTGAGGGCTGCCTCTCAAGCAAGAGTTATTTTCTTTGACAGTTCATTCTGAAATTTCATCTTGATTTTGCTGAATCAACCCAGTTATATGATGCTTTACATGAAGTCAGAGTAGCCCCAAACCCAACATATCAGGTTTTAATGTCTTCCGTAATCTCTGAGTAGCTCCAGTTCTCCTGTCTCAGGAAGAATGGGTGGCATTATTGAAAGGCGTCATCACTGATGCACAATGAGGAGGAGTCACTGTGTGCCTGTCTGCTCGTGACTCTTTCCTACTGTGTACGCCCAAAGCTCCCAAAGCAAGCATTGCTGCATGCCTTCCCAAGCTTAGACCACAGCTTCTAAGAGCTGTGGCCCAAAGGAATCACTTATCAGTCACTCACAGGGCACTGGCCCAGTACCAAGGATCCTTCTCCACTCTCCACTGACTGTCACACGGCTGGTTCCCTCTCCCAGTCCCTGCCTAGGGTTTACTCTGGGTTCTGGTGGAATGTATTATCTACTTACCTTCTAGAATTGCTCTTGGGTCCTGCTTTTTTTTAAATCAAATTTACAAAAGAATAATTTTACATACAATACAATATATAAAGTGTACATTTTGATGAGTCTGAAAAATGTGTACACTGGTGAAATGACTACCATATGGAAAACTTTCATCATCGCAGAAGGTTTCGTGGGGCTCCTTTCCCATGAATTTCTACCCTTCAGCCCCAGCCCAAAGCAGCCACTGATTGAGCCTCTGTCACTCCAGATCAGTTTTTCCTTCCTTGTGCTTTGTGGGAATGGGATTACACTTTTGTGTCTGACTTAACAGTGCATTTACTATGCGTTCGTATTGTCGTGTGTGTCCGTCATTCACTCTTTTCACACGCTGAGTGGCATTACGTTATGTGGATGTGCAGGAATGTCTATTCTTCCTTTGATGGATATTTGGTTTGGTTCCAACTTCCAGCAATTATAATCCAAGGTACCGTAAGCATTCTGTGTAAGACTTTGGGTAAATACCGAGGAGCAGAATTGCATGGACACGTGGTAAGAGAGTGTTTAGCTTTATAAGGAATTACTACACTGTTCCTAAGTGGTTGTACCATTTCACACTCCGACCAGCTAAGTAGTTGCTCCACACTCACTGAAACTTCATAATGTCAGTCTTGTCTAATTTTAGTCACTCTGGTGGGTGTATAGTGATATCTGACTATGATTTTAATCTTCATTTCCCTAAAGATTAATGATGTTAAGCATCTTTTCAAGTATGTATTGGCTATGCATTTGTCTTTTCTGGTAAGTTTTCTGTTCAATCTTTGGCCCTCTTCTTTTATTAAAACTGGGTTTTATGTCTTACTATTGAGTCATAAATGTTTGTACTTATTCTGGATAGAAATCATATGTCAGATATACATATTGTGAAAAATTTTCCCATTTGTGTATTTGACTTAATTTTCTTACGAACATATTTCAAAGAGCAGAAATTTTAGTGATCATTAATTTTATATTTTTTTTACTTTATAAATTTAAGTAAAAACAGTTTCAATTTTACAAACAGTTAAGATTTACAGAAAAGTTTCATAGGGAGTATAGAGAGTTCTCACGCCCACCTATCTTCTCCTATTTTTAGCATATTACAATAGCATGGTACATTAGTCAGAAGTAAAGAATGAATGACAGTACCTTATTATTAATTAAGGTTGCTACTTTATGTAGATTTCCCCGAATGTGAATGTCCTTTTTCTGTTCCAAAATCCCAACCAGGGAACCACTTTGTGCTTCATGTCATCTTTGGCATCTCTTAAATGTGATGGTTTCCCAGACTTTTCTGGTTTTGGTGACTTTTACAGGTTTGAGGATTACTGGTCAGGTATTTTGTAGAAGATCCTTCACTTGGTATATTTCTCTAATGTTTTACTGATGACTAACCAGAATTTATAAGTTTTGGGAAAGAAGACTTCATTTTATTATTTAGTTTTCTTTTAGGTTTTATGCTTTTGGTGTCCTAAAAAAAATTTTGGATAAAGTAGAAGAAATTTTTCTTCGTGTATATTTTTGTCTAGAAAATTTATATTGCTGGCTTTTACACTTGAGGTTATGAAGAATTCTGAAGTAATTTTGTATATGCTGTTAATAAAGGGTCATGGTCTTTTTTGTATGTAATGTGGATATTTGTTTTTACAACAACACTTAAATTTAACAGAATATTCTTTCTCCATTAAATCTCTGTGGAACCCTTAAAAATTATTTGACTACATATACAGGGGTCTATTATGAAGCTCTCTTCTGTTTTATTAATCTATAAGTTTATTCTTATGCCAATAAGATACTATCTTGACTCATAACTTTATAATAAGTTTTGGAGGCAGATAAGATAAACAATTCCTTATTGTTCTGCTTTTTAAAAAATAGATCCTTGATTTTCCACATTCATTTTATTTTTAATTTTTTAATACCTATTATTTTATTTTATTTTAAGTTCTGGGATACATGTGCAGGATGTGAAAGTTTGTTACATAGGTAAATGTGTGTTTTGCTGGTTTGCTGTACCTATCAGTCCATCACCTAGATAAGAAGCCTCACATGCATTAGCTGCTTATCCTGATGCTCTTCCTCCCCCTGCCTCCTCACCCCTGACAGCCCCCAATGTGTCGTTTCCTTCCCTGCATCCATATGTTCTCATTGTTTAGCTCCTACTTATAAGTGAGAACATGTGGTTTCTGTTTTCTGTTTCTGCATTAGTTTGCTGAGCATAAGTGGCTTCCAGCTCCATCCATGTCCCTGCAAAGAACATGATTGCCTTCCTTTTTATGGCTGTACAGTATTCCATGGTGTATATGTACCATATTTTCTTCATCCAGTCTATCATTCATGGGCATTATGGTTTATTTTATGTCTTTGCTGTTGTGAATAGTGCTGCAATGAAATATGCATCCATGTATCTTTATAAGAGAATAATTTATATTTCTTTGTATATATACCCAGTAATAAAATTGCTGAGTCAAGCAGTATTTCCAGTTTTAGGTCTTTGAGGAATTGCCACACTGTCTTCCACATTGCCTAAACTAATTTACATTCCCATCAGCAGTGAAAAAGTATTCCTGTTTCTCCACAACCTTGCCAGCATCTGTTGTTTCTTTTCTTTGTAATAATTGCCATTCTGACAGGCATGAGATGGTATCTCACTGTGGTTTTGACTTACATTTCTCTAACGATCAGTGATGTTGAACTTTTTTTCATGTTTGTTGCCCATATATGTATCTTTTTTTAAGAAGTGTCTGTTCATGCAATTTGCCCACTTTTTAATGGGGTTGTTTTTTTCTTGTAAATTCATTTAAGTTCCTTGTAGATCTTGGATGTTAGACCTTTGTCAGATGGATATATTGCAAGAATTTTCTCCCTTTCTGTAAGTTATCTGTTCAAGCTGATGATAGTTTCTTTTGCTGTGTAGAAGCTCTTTAATTTAATTAGATCCCATTTGTCAAGTTTTGCTTTTGTTGCAATTGCTTTTGCCATCTTCATAGTGAAATCTTTGTTCATGCTTATCTCCTGAATGGTACTGCCCGGATTTTGTTCTATGGCTTTTTTAGTTCTGGTTTTTAATTTAAGTCTTTAATTCATATTGAGTTACTTTTTGTGCATCTTGAGTTAATTTTATAATTCTTTGAAGAATGTCAGTGATAGTTTAATAGGAATAGCATTAAACCTATACATTACTTTGGGTAGTATGGGCATTTTTACAATATTGATTCTTCCTATCCATGAGCATTGAATGCTTTTCCATTTGTTTGTGTCCTCTCTGCTTTTCTTGAACAGTGGTTTATAGTTCTCCCTCAACAGGTCCTTCACTTCCCTTGTTAGCTGTAATCCTAGGTATTTTATTCTCTTTGTAGCAATTGTGAATAGGATTTCATTCAGGATTTGGCTCTCCGCTTGTCTATTGGTGTATAGGAATGCTAGTGATTTTTGCATGTTGATTTTGCACATTGATCTTTAGACTTTGCTGAAGTTGCTTATCAGCTTGAGAAACTTTTCATCTGCGATGATGAGGTTTTCTGGATATAGGATCATGTCATCTGCAAAGAGTGACAGTTTGACTTCCTCTCTTTCCATGTGAATACTTTCTTTTTCTTTCTCTTGCTTGATTGCCCTGGCCAGAACTTGCAATACTATTTTGAGAAGGAGGGGTGAGCAAGTGCATCTTTGTCTGAATGCCAGTTTTCAAGAGGAATGCTTCCAGCTTTCTCCTATTTAGTACCACATTCATTTGAAACTCACCTTATCAGTTTCCACAAAAATTTCTGTTGGGAGTTTTCCTGGGATTCCATTGAATCTATTAAATACATTTTGGAGAAATTTCATGTCATAATCAAAATGCTACTTTACATGATTTTAAGTTTTAACAAATTTTGGGGAATGCATTTTCTGGCCCAGCATGTGACTTATCTTTGCACATCTTCCTTTCAAAATACTTTTTTTTCCTTTTAATTCTGAAGCTACTTTTGCTAGCTTTAGAATTTACATGGACTATTTTAGCACTTTAATGGCCTGAAGAGTTTCTCATGAAAAGTCTGCTATAGTTTTTACTTTTGTAAAATACACCTATTATGTGTTTCCTCTGCCTGATTTTAAGACTTTTCTCTTTATCTTAGACTTTCATACATTTTGCAATGTGTGGTTTTCAATGTGGTTTTCTATGTGGACCATTAATCTTCTTAGAGTGTCTTTTCCGGATATAACTGCATACCCTGATTTATCAGCAAGGACTGTCCATTCTGCTTATAGAAAGTTGTGTGACTTCAAAGCCTGGACCTCACATTTCATTTATCAGTCTCTGCCATACTTGTGGAGTTCATCCCACTATGATATTCATGTCATAGTATTCACCATAGCTCAATGGTATCCCAAGAATTATCTGTGTTTTTATTCTGTGTAGCTTGGAACCCCTTTTTTTATATTATGGTCCAAAATATTTCTCCACCTAAAAATTGAGGAAATAATATGTCTCATCTAATTTGTTCCCATTCTGTCCCCAAGGGGCATAGTCCTAATATGCCTGCAGTTCAATATTTGAAGAGGATTCTTTTTCATATATTTGTACAATTTTCTGGTCTTAAATTTGAGCATGTTTGATTTTTCAGGATGTACCTAACAAGATTTTTCTTAAACAAAACTATTAGTGTTGTTCATATAATTTAAATATAATATGGGATTTTATAACACAGTATTCAAAGGGTCCAGGATACAGTCCAAATCTACCTAACATAAAAGGTGCCAGAAAAATCTCAACCATACTAGAAAAGACATTCAGAAGATTTCAACATCAAGGCAATAGTGATGTTGGCATTTTCTGACAAAGACTTTAAAGCAGCTCCAAGAAATAATCATGAACTTTTTGAAACAAATGAGAAAATAGAACATCTGAGCAAATAAATGGAAATTACAACAACAAAAAAAAAACTCAGAAATTCTAAAACTGAAAAATATAATAACAGAAACCTTAAGGAGACCAATTAGACTAAAAAAATTAACTCTGACTCAGGGACCTATAAAAGGTTTTAATATTTATATCATTAGTGTCCCAGAGAAGAAGAAAGTTTGGTGTTAAAAAATATTTCAAGATACATTAGCTGAAAACTTTGTTTAGTGGTAGGCATAAATCTACAGATGAAAAATAAACTGAGTGACTCTCTGATAGAATAAAGCAAAAGGAATCCATGTAGACACATCACCATAATAAAGATAAACACTGGAAACAAACAGAAGTAAGTGTCCAATTAAAAATGTGTTACCTGTGTGGGAATGATTATAAAGATCTGTGAATTTTTCATAAAAAGAATGATGCAAGTCATAAGGAAGAGGCAGAATATGTCTAAAGTCCTGAAGGAAAACAACTGCCCACCCTAAATCCTAATCTAATGAAAATATACTTCAGCAGTGAAGGCAGAATCAAGATATTCACAGATAACAAGACAACAAAAAGTTTGCTGCTAAAAGACCGAATTTAAAATAATTGCTGGGAAAGTTTTCAGCAGAAGGAAAATAATACTTAAAGGCACATTTGACCACAGGGAAAAGAAAGAACAACAGAAATGGTAAATGTTAGGTAAGTTTAATATATTATTTTTCTCTTAAGATCTTTAAAATATATTTGATGCTTGCAAAAATTAGAACATTTTTCTGGTGGAATTTTTAATATATGAAAACAATTATAATATAAAGGCAGAAGTTATAGTCATTATGGTTGTAAGGTAAAATATTGATTCTAAATAAACAGTAAAAATTTGAGTATGTATATTGCAGTCTCCAGAGAAACTCTACAAACTTACACACACACACACATGCGCACACACATGTGTGTATATGTGTAAGTATATATGAATATTTGTGTGTATAAATATATTTATATAGAGAGAAAGAAAATACAAATTGCAATAGATGAACTAAAATGAAATACTAAAATAGTGCAGATAACCCAACGAAGGTAAAAAGGCAAAATCATACTGGACAAAGAGGAAACGAATAATAAAATGATAGACCTAAATCCAGATGTATTAATAATTACCATAAATATAAAATGGTCCCAATGTAGAAATAAAAATACAAAGTTCATTGCAATTGACATAAAAATAATTTATATGCTGACTATATAAATTATTTTTTATAATTTATATGCTGACTAAACTCACTTCAAAAATGGTAATGTAGGCAGATTAATAGAAAAGAATGGAAAAAGATGTATCATGAAAACAGTAACCAAAAGAAAGCTGAGTTATCTATATTAAAATCAGAAGAAGTAAACTTTAGAGTAAAGAAAATGACCATGCTAAAAGGGACATCACATAATGATAAATGAAACAATTATTTAAGATGATGTAGTAATATGAAACATGTATGCACCTAGCAACATGAAATGAAACACAACAGAACTGAAAGAAAAAAGAGACAAGTGTGCAATTTCAATTGGGCCTACTAATATTCATCACTCTGCAATAGATAAAACTTTTATATGGACCATTTTATACAGGAAATCATCAAGCACATGAAAGATCTGAATAACGCCATTAGCCAACTGGACCTAATTCTTATTTAAATAACATTTTATTCAAACAAAATAATACACATTTTTTTAACTGTATATGTAACATTCATCAAGATAGTTTATATTTCTAGTCATAAAAATGTAATTGAATAATATTTTAGACCATAATAAAATTAAACTAGAAATAATTAAGAGAAAGATAATCAGAAAATATCTAAATGTTAGGAAATTAATCAACATACTTTCAAATAATTCATAGAGAGAAGGGGAAGCTTCAAAGAACTTCAGAAATACTTTAAATAAAAAGAAAATAATATACCATGTCAAATTTGTAAAATACACTTCACGTTTCTTTGAGGTATAAATGCATAGCATTAGAAGTATATATGATAACTTTCTTTTTTTTTTTTTTTTTGATACAGTCTTACTCTGTTGCCCAGGCTAGAGTGCAATGGTGCAATCTTGGCTCACTGCAACCTCCACTTCCTGGGTTCAAGCAATTCTCCTGTCTCACCCTCTCGAGTAGCTGGGACTACATGCACGTGCCACCATATCTGGCTAATTTTTTGTATTTTTATGAGAGATGGGGCTTTACTGTTAACCAGGATGGTCTCAGTCTCCTTACCTTGTGATCCACCTGCCTCGGCCTCCAAAAGTACTGGGATTAAACAGGCATGAGCCACTGTGCCCAGCTGTATCATAACTTTTTAAAAAAGGTTTCAAACTAAGTCTCCATGCTTCTTGTTTCAGAAGCTAGAAAAAAAAAAAATAAATCAATGAATGACAGATACTAATAAAAGAGGAGAAATTCATCACATTAAAGACAGAAAAACCATAAAGAAAAATATTAAAAAATTATGAAAACTGGTTTTTTGAAATGGTCCATAAAATAAATAAACTTGTAGCTAAATCAAAAAAGAAAAAAGATAAAAATTACACCTTACAGACATTAAGGGGATTATAAGCTATTATAAATGACTCTACATTAGGAATATCAACAACTTAAGAAACAGAGTCAACTACACAAAAATATTATAAAAATTACTTCATCAAAATAAAAAACTTTGCCCTTCAAAAATTCATGTTAAAAGAATGACATATGAATATAAACTGAGAGAAAATATTTTTAAAACATGTACCATATCTGGCCATGGACATGTATCCAAAATACCTTAAAAAGTCTCAAAACTAAACAGTTAAAAAAAAAAGTCCAGTTAAAAATGAGCAAAAGATGTGAACAGACATTTCTTTAAAAATAAAAATAAAATAAAAAACTAAAAGAGCACTTAAAAAGACAAGTAGGAAAATAAAAATAAACCCAAGATGAGATACCACTATGTACCTATTAGTAGACTGGAATAAAAGAAGTAACAATTTCAAGTGCTGGTGAAGACCTGGCGCAAGTGAAACATACATTGCTGGTTGACATGAGGAACGATGCAGGGTATCTGAAAAGGGGCTTGGAAATCTCTTGTAAAGCTAATATTTATTCAGCACTTGATGCAGTAACCCCAACCCTGGGCAATTATCCTAAAGAAATATAAATTTTTGTTCACACAAAAATCTGTACAGATGTATGTGCATATAAATGTATACTATCTATTACATATGTATATTATATATTTATATATTTGTATATATACATATATGTTGATATATATACTTTTATTATAAATGTATACACTTTTACATATAAATAAACATATATTTTTACACATTCATTCTACATATACATACAGAAACAACTTTCTTTCTAATAGCCCCACAATGGAAGCATCCCCGTGCGCTTCCACAGGTGGATTAATTTGCCAGCCCTGGCACACCCATGCCAAGGAACACTCCCCAGCAATAAAAAGGCCTGCACTCCTGTAGGATCAGCTTGAGTGAATGTCAAGGACGTTCTGCTGAGTGACAGAAGGCGGTTTCCGAAGGTCACACACTGTGTGACTTCATTTATATTCATACGCTACTCTCAAACAGACAGAACAATCATACTGATAATGATATGTTGATGTATCAGTGGTTGCTAAGCATCCAGGGTGAAGGGGAAGGCGCAGTTCCGAGGGGATGGATGGGGCGGGCAGCACGAGAGCGTGCTTGTGACGCGATGGACGGTTCTGTGCTGTGGTTGGGCTGATTTTGGTGTGGATCTGCACATGTGTACACCACTGTGCAGCACAAAGGCCAGTCTTACTCACGACAGTTTAAACACAAAAACTAAGGATGGAGAAAGAAGAACCAGTAACAGAGAAACAGGCAAATGATGACCGGGCCTCTTGCTCGCATAGTAAAATAATAGCAGACCTAGTGCCGACGTGATAAAACACTATCGCACTAAGAAGTAAAATGAATCAGAATGCAAAATGGTATGTTGTATTTAATCTTATGTAAAATTTCTATGTGAGTAAAAAGAAAAGGGATGGACAAAGTGATAAAAGGTAAGGCACTTTTGTCTGAAGGAGAGATTGCGGCTTTACAGGCCATTTGTGACCTTCCCAGCCTTGCCTGCCTCGGTTGGTCTTGCTGGTGTCTGTTTAACAAGAGGGTTTATGGATGATTTTCTCTCATGCTCTTTTTTCTAGAATTGCTGGAATGATAGAATGTCAGGGTGTAGCAGTGAAGTACCTCTTAGAGAAACTCAATTTGAGACAAAAATGAAGATATTTGAGGAAAGTGAGATAGTATATATAAATTAATGATTTTATGATGGGCATTTTAACAGAAAACAATGTCAGGAAATCGTGAAGTCATATTTCTTAATTGAAGGAGCGTGTGACAGGAGCAACCTGTATTTTTTAAATTTGAAATTAGTAGATTAGATAAAATTCCTACTTTATTGCATTAGAAGTTTATTTCTTCACAAAGGGGCACGAACCATTTAGTGTCAGATGGCAATCATGTATTTACCAATTGCAGTTATGTGATGTTTCAAAATGTGAGATATCCCGGAATCTCCCATTCGCAGGCTTTGGGAGCCGACGCGGTCAGTATTAATCAAAATGCACTTTGCATCCTGAGACCTCAGGGGCAGACCTGTGATTAAAATGTTTTCTAAGCCACAAAACCTGCAGTGGCCACAGGGTTTTATTTCTTGTTAGAGGAATAAAGAATCCTGCCTGGTGTTGCTGAAGTTGTACTTGGGGAGTGGCCTTCCCGGGTTTGGTGAACACACCCCCACATGCTCTGCACGGCAGGGTCTGCCACCCAGCCACCATAGACCCAGAGCTGGGGACCCAGGCACGGGAACATAAATTAATTCAGATCAGCAGAATCAAAGAGTGCACAGGAAAGCATCTGTTTGGGCTGCAGGCTAGCTCTGTAAAAACCAACCCGAACCACAAACAAACCAACCCCCGAAGCACAAACGTGGGCACCTCCAGGAAGCCCAGTGTCAGGTCCGAAGGGGAAATCGCTGGAGTACAGGCCATCTGTGACCTCCCTGGCCTTCCAGTCCTCGGCCGGGCTCGCCGGTGTCTGTTTAACAAGAGAAGTGTTGTGACCCTTAATTGCGGCAGAGGCCCAGCAGGTTGTGAGAGGCTTTCTGAGCTGGGCGCCCAAGCAGCCTCCATCTGCTGCAGCCTCCCTAGCCTCCCAGGGGGCAACCAGGCTAATTTTTCAGTCAATTAGCAGAGGACGGCTTTTGTTCTCCCCACTCACCCCCTGGGCTCTGCTTACACTGGAGCCGGCGTTCAGATGGGGTGGGTTTGGAGAAGCATATTGTGTTGGTTTTTTCCATGACCCTGTGACATTGTCGGGCAAACGTTATCTCGGTAATCTCAGCGATTTGCTGAAAAGCTGGGCCAGGCTCCACTTTCATGGCTGCTTTTGAGAGAGAGAGGAGAGAGAGAGAGAGAGAGAGAGAGAGAGAGAGAGAGAGAGTAGGGGGGAGGCTATGAATGAACTGTTTCAGATAAACCATGTATTTTATAACCCTGTATGTCTTGTCTCAAGTTTACTTATTAAAAAAGAAAGTCAGTCACCGTTACCAGCGCAGGGCAGGGGTTGGACAGATGTGGAGATGTATTAGGTAGAAAGGAGCTGATTTATTCAAACCTGCCAGAAGTGGCTTAGATTGTGTCCGTCCCAGAAGACACTGCAGACCCAGCCCTGGGAAGTTCTGATGCCACGGAGCTTTTCTACGTGTCTGAAGCCCTCCACAAGTTCAGGACCTCAGTTGCTTCTTGATTCAGTTTCCCTGGCCAAGATGGGGCAGAACCAGGTGTGGGGTGCAGTCGGCTTGCTCACGGGAGCCCATGAGGATGCAGGCCTCGGCTCCCTTCTCTCTCCTTGCTGCACGCTGGGGAGACCCCAATGCACACCCCCAACTTCTCCTGGTCAGGAGGGCACTGCCCCTGGCCCCCTGCCATCTTCTTTCCTTTCCCTTGGCTAGCTTAGAAAACACACCTAGATCCCCAGCGCTAAGACTTTACCCGAATCACCGCGTAGGGGAGACGCCTGAGGTGTTTTTACTGAGCTATTTCTGCACTGACAATGCATCTCGTGGTCCTTCTGCGGGCATCACGCAGACACAGTAGCCTGCTCCTCTTACAGCCTGTCATTCTCAGTCGCGCTTGGCTTCCCATTTTCCCCCAAAAACAAAACCTATCCTTTCTGTTAGGATTAAAAATGGTTGGAGTCCAAGATAGACTATGGGTTTTCATTTTTCCAAGGAAATACGCCTGGAGAAAATCCAGTCCTGAAATCCGCCCCCTCCCTGGCCAGAGGTGTGTGGTTTTTCCACTGCCAGATTTACCTGTGATGTGGCTTCCCCCGTGTCCTGGGACGTGTCCCCCCGGAGTGTCCCCTGCAAGCCTGTCCGGGCTCCCAGTGCCCACCCCATGGGATTCCATCCCACGGCCGGCTGAATGGGGTCAGGCCTGGCCGCGCACCTCCCGCATGCCACCTTCCTGCGGGTGTCACGTGGGCTCTGCTTCTCCCACCTTCCATCTGCCCAGCCTCTGGGCTGGATCTTTCTATAGTTAATAAATATACTTTTTCTCCGTGTTAAGCAATAAAATATTCACTGGGTCTGAGCTGGGTTAACAGATTTCTGAAAATTTCATTGCGTGACAGCCTGTCCTGCATAATCCCCTCAGCTGTCTCATGTTCCGGGGCAGAAATGATCTTATGTGTCACTCTAATAGCCTAGAATTACACTTGTATCACTGTCGCCGGCATATGGGGCTGTGTATACCCCTAGGCCCAGCTCCCTCTCTTTCACGGCTTTTAAAATGATAGCATTTGGCAAAGCCAGCTCCGACAGAAAGTGCACTCTTTCCAGGGCGGTGACGAAGGGGCCACCAGAGGCCTGACCGCAGCGGCCAATCGCGGCGCTCTTGACCGGGTAATGAGAGGGGCTCCGGGTCTTAATAACGCCCAGGGCCGCAGGAGAGCACGGCCCCACTTAATTATACAGTCCTCATCTTAAGTGCAGGCCCGCTCGGGGCTCCCTCCCCCACCAAACGTATTGATCGCTGGACAGTCGATGGGGCCTGGAGGCCTCCACGGAGATAATGCAGAGGAAGCAATCCCCTTGCTCTGCCACTCGGAGAGGAGGGAGAGAGGCAGGAGGGGCTGGGGAGGGGCGAGACAGGAGAGAGGGAGAGAGACAGAGAGAGACAGGGCCAGAGAGAAAGGGGGAGGGTGAGAGACAGGGAGAGGGCAAAGGGGGGCAGAGAGACAGAGACAGGGATAGAGACAGATGATGACGGAGAGAGAAAGAGGTGGGGAAGGAGACAGGGGTAGGGAAAGAAAGAGGGATAGAGAGGGGCAGGAAGAAAGACAGCAAGAGACGGAGAGAGGCTGAGAGAGGGGGAAAAAGAGGGAGATGGGGAGAGAGAGCAAGGCAGAGAGACAGAGACAGAGAGAGAGAAAGAGATGATGATAGAGACGGAGAGGGAGAGAGACAGAGACAGAGCTGGAGAGAGAGAAGAGGAGAGAGGGCGAGGAGGGCGTGGAGACACGGAGAGAGATGTCGGGGAAGAAGGAGGAACAGAAAGAGGGAGAGAGAGATGGAAAGAAAGGAGAGAGAGAGAGAGAGAGAGAGACAGACAGACAGGTGGGGCGGAGGAAGCGAGCGCGTGCCAGGGCCGCCGGAGGGCAGGTGGCTAGCTGTGCCCAGGCATTACAGGATGCCCCCAAGTTTTTTCTCTGCCCAAAGCTGTTTATTTAAGTGAAGTGGGGAGGGGGGAATGATAAAAAGGTGAGGGGGGGGGAAGTTGACAGTAAAACTGGCAGCGAACCCAATTTTCAGAACGAGGAAGGAGGACAGTAGAGCCATGGAAGGCAGGCCAGCCCTGCGCGTGTCCACCTCTGTGATGACCCGGGCAGCAGGAGAGACCTGTGTGCACCGGGTGAAGGTGAGCGCAGAACACGACATGTGATGAGGGAGAGGCTTTGTCTCTGTCCCAGCCACCACAGCTGAGGACTTGGGGCCCTGGCCGCTGGCCCCAGGGTAGACCGTGGGCTTCAGAACCCCGTGTCCTCTCTGCCCTCCCTCCGCCTGCTGCTGCTGCCTCCCTGGGGTTCAGCTCCCTCTCCAGAGGGTGGGCTCTGTGTTCCTGCTGAGGGAAGCCAGGGCAGAGCTCCCTGCAGAGGCTGTTCTTGGGCTGGATGACCTTGAGCCGTTCAGCCTAGCATGTTTTGAAGGCTTTGCTGTCAAGACTCAATGCCCTGAGAGTAGGTGGGCCAAAGGCCCACACAAGGAGCATATTCCCTCTGGGTTCTGGGGTGGGAAACACGGTGACTCTTTGCAGAATCAAGTACACGTCTCAGCACTTCCTCAAGGTCAGCCCTTCTCTTGGAGAAGGTGTCACTTTCTGGATGTCTGTTCATCATGGCGTCTCTTGCTCAGTGCCATCTTCTGAAGTGTAGCTCGATGCCTTCTCGTGGCATTTGCTCTCCCGGGTCAGGCTACGGAGATGTTTATGGGTCCTCACGTGACATCAGCTTTGATCCAATGCCACCATCTCTTTCTTCCAAGTCCATAGAGGGCTAAGATCCCCTGAGAGTGGATGTCTGGTCCATGTTGGCTGGACGCTGCCAGGAGTGCCTTCCAGTGTCATCGGAGATGATGTCCTGCTAAGTGGTGCGAAGCCACGGCCGATGCCCGTGAGAGCATCTGGGTCTCATAAAACAAAAGCAAAAACAAAGACATAAAAAACCACAACGACAAAATGCTGAACCCAGCCAGAATGGCGCGGCGTGCACGCTGCGTGCCCACGTTTCCCGGTGCGGGCTGGAGTTGCTCTCACTGACCGGGTCAGTCTTAGAGGGTGGAGGCTATGCGTCGGAACCGAGTAAAAACAACTAAGGTGAAATTCACATAGCCTAAAATTAGTCACTTTAATATTTATATTTATTTACTTATTTTTGAGATAGGGTCTTGCTCTGTCACCCAGGCGGGGGTGCGGTGATGCAATCACAGTTCCCTGCAGCCTCATTCTCCTGGGCTGAAGCGATTCTCCCGGAACAGCTGGGACTACAGGCATGTGCCACCATGCCAGGCTCATTTTTAAATTTTTCTGTAGATAGGGGTCTCCGTGTGTTGCTAAGGCTGGTCTGGAATTTCTGGGCTCAGTGGATCCTCCTACCTCCGTCTCCCAACATGTAAAGATTGGGCCAAGCCGGGCGCGGTGGCTCAAGCCTGTAATCCCAGCACTTTGGGAGGCTGAGGCGGGTGGATCACGAGGTCAAGAGATCGAGACCATCTCGATCAACATGGTGAAACCCCATCTCTACTAAAAATACAAAAAATTAGCTGGGCATGGTGGCACATGCCTGTAATCCCAGCTACTCAGGAGGCTGAGGCAGGAGAGTTGCCTGAACCCAGGAGGCGGAGGTTGCGGTGAGCTGAGATCGCGCCATTGCACTCCAGCCTGGGTAACAAGAGCGAAACTCCGTCTCAAAAAAAAAAAAAATAAATAAAAATAGATTGGGCCACTTTCAGAAAGAGAGAAGAGAGAAAGAAGAAGGTAGAGAGACAGACATGTGGGAAAAGATGGAAGAACAGAAAAGAGGAGGAGAGAGAAAAACAGGAGGACAGAGCAGGGAGAGAGAAAGACAGAGAAAGGGAGACAGAGTGAGCACATGCCTCTCTCAGCTGTGGGCTACTATGCCTGGCCAGAAATGTAATCATTTTAATGTGTACAGTTCAATGACACCTAGTATATTCACAGTGTTGCGCAAACCTCACCTATATGGAGTTCCAAAGCATTTTTCATCATCCCAAAATAAACCTCTCTACCCACTAAGTAATTTCTCCTCATTTCTCCCTCCCTCAGAGCGTGGCTACCTCCAATTCACTTTCCATTTCTATGGATTCCCCAATTCTGGATGTTTCATGCAAACGAAATGATAGAGTGTGTGCTGTTTTGAGTCTAGTTACTTTCACTCAGTGTATGTTTTTGAGGCTATCATGTGGCATCATGTATCAATACTTCATTTCTTTTCATGGCCAAATTGTATTCTGTGGTATGGCTGGAACACATTATGCTTACCCATTCATCAGTCGATCAACGTTTCATTTACTTACACCTTCTGACTACTCTAAATACTGTTTCTGTAACATTCGTGTTCACGCCCTTGTTGGAGGAGCTATTTTCAACTGTCTTTTGGTGTGTTATACCCAGCAGAAGTCCTGGATTCTATGGTCATTGGTATGGTTTAGCTGTGTCCCCACCCAAATCTCATCTTGGATTGTAGCACCCATAATTCCCACCTGTCGTAGGAGGCAACTGAATCATGGGGGCAGTTTCCCCCACGCTGTTCTTGTGATAGTAAATAAGTCTCACGAGATCTGATGGCTTTGTAAGGAGAAACTCCTTTCACGTGGTTCTCATTCTCTCTCTTGCTTGCTACCATGTAAGACATGACTCTGCTCCTCATTCACTTTCTACCATGATTGTGAGTCAGTCCTCCCTAGCCATGTGGAACTGTGAGTCAATTAAGCCTCTTTCTTTTATAGTTTAACCAGTCTTGCATATGTCTTTATCAGCAGCATGAAAATGAACAAATACGATAATTCTGTGTTTAGCTTTTTGAGGAGCCTGGAATGGAATATTGATAACCTCCACCTTCCCAGCTCTTATTAAGGAGGAACTTACATAGTGTTTCCCTGGTGATGCCCTTCTAAGAAATGTGTGTTGAGGACATGGGCATGGGAGGTCTGTTCATGGCTTGTGTCACTAAAGGCAAATATCTGTGTTGGAAACAGATAGGAACAGAGCCTGTAGGAACTCACAGCAAAGACTCACATTCTAAAGTTAGGGATGAATGCTGAGGTACAATTTATGCCAAGATAAAATCCCCACAGCCCCAGGACAGCAGTGCAGCTCTGCTAGGCTGATGTGCAGGATTGGCACTGTGATCCTTAAGTCATTAGAATGTTCCCGCAATCTGGAGTATTCTGTAGAGTGGTTTACTTAGCTGATTTTCCCCCGATGGCTAGAGTTACATCATTATTTAATCCTAAGGATCATAACTCTGGCCAATTTAATTTTGGTGCCAAGATTAGATTTTAACAGGTGTCTTTAAAATTCAAACTTTCGTGCTTTCAGATGCTGAAGATTAAACCATTGTGCTTAGCCGTTTTATCAAATGAGACATTGCTCTTACCGCCATTGCAGAGAGCATGCTGTTTTAGGCTGTGTCTTGCTGAGAGCAATGCTGACACTTTTATGCATAAAAAGAAAATGATAGGCTAGATATGAAGTGTGACAATGCCATCATGAAGGTGATTTTAACCAGCAAGCCAGGATGTGCACTTCAGATGAGTGTCGTCCCTTCGCACTGCCTCTCAGGCAGGCTGTCTTGTCCTGGGGTCACAGCCCAGGTGCTCCCAGAGTTTCCAGTTTTTCTCCTGGAATTGCCTTAAATTCCGTAGCACTTCATTTGGGTTTGGCAAGCACGCTACACATGCACACGCATGCACATACATATACATACACTTTTGAGATGTTTTAGACTCTGTAAAAAACAAACTTTCTGATTTAAGATGGTTGAAAGGGAAGTCTGAGCAACTGAATAGGATGTGGGATGTGTGTGTGCATATGTGCAGTGTATTGTGTGTGTATTTATGTATAGTGTGTATATGTGTATATATGCATGTATATTGTGTGTATATGTGTGCACATAGGTGTAGTGTGTGTATTATGTGTATTTATGTATCTGTGTATATATGTACATATGTGTGTATAGTGAGTATATTATAGTGCATATATCTGTATATACTAGTGTATAGTGTGTGTATATGTGTATGTGAATATGTGTGCATATGTGTAGTGTGTGTGTTATAGTGTGTATATAGGAGTGCATAGTGTGAATATGTGTATGTGTGTGCATGTGTAGTGTGTGTACATGTATATATGAGTGAATATAGTGTGCACATATGTGTAGTGAATTATGTGTGGGTATTTGTGTATAGTGTGTATATGGGTATAATGCATGTATAGTGTGTGTATATGTGTATGTGTAGGTGTGTGCATGTGTAGTGTGTGTATTATGTGTGTGTATCTGTGTGTGGTGTATATGTGTATATATGTATGTATAGTATGTGTCTATGTGTAGTGTGTGTTATAGTGTGTATATGTGAGTGTTCAGTGCATATATATGTGTATGTGCACATATGTGTATACATGTATTATGATTGTATAGTGTATGCACATAACTTCAGGATGTTATTTTTTTAAACTGCCTTGATACTTGACAACCAAATTTTGTGTAATGATAAAAGTACAGATACGTGTAAAATAACCAGCCAGCCCTATCCATCTCAATAGCCAAGGTAAAGTCATTGATGAGCCTAAAAATGCTAGGAAAATAAATCAATTGGTTGCTTTATTCAAATTTTGGATTTGTTTTTATGGGAGAAAAAAATAAACTTAAAATGTAGAATTAGCTTGTTGTTGTCTTTGCTTTTCATTTTGAGATAATCTGAAAAAAAAAAAAAAAAACACAGAAATCTAGACTCTCTCCTCTAAAAATCACACAGCTTTTGTGGGAAAACCACAAATCACCCTCAAGCTACCAGGGACCTTTCTATATGAACACACGCGTGTGTGGAGGCATGCTCTTCCCTCACCAGCCTCCCAGACACACGAATGTTGCTAGGGAGGCACCATGAAATCAGAATAGATGAAGACTGTCAAGACATTCTCTCCTTTAGTGCTTCCTTTGATCTTGGCTTCATTAAGGGTGGTCTTAGTGTTTATCCAGGATATTTACCTCAAAATACTCATCGGAGACCTGCCCCAGCTTTATACACTGTTTTGTTTTTATGCAAATCATACTTAGGTTAAGACTTCTGTTGTAGCTGTAGGGCAGAGGAGTTACAACGTTCAGAAAAGCGGAGAGCAAATTGCTATGGGAGCAGAAGTGTGGCAGGCACACCTGTGAGTGCTTGCATGTGTGCGTGTGTGTGTGTGTGTTTGCATGCGTGCACGTGGGAACACTGCACATTCACAGCAACACCTGATCAATGAGAGTATAAATGGTGAATGATACAGAGGGCTTGGCCCAGGACTGGGTCTGAAGAGTCGTGGTTTAAACTGAACATCAGTGGATGTCAGTGATAGGACTGATTTGTGTCCTGGCAAAATTCATCCTTTGAAGCCTTAACCCCAGTTCGAGTGTTTCCAGAAAGAGGGCCTTTAAGGAAGTCGTAGGGTGGAGCCTTATTAGATAGAACCTGTGTCCTTATAAGAAATGGAAGAGACACCCTGTGAGGACAGCAGGATAAGTGGCCATCTGCAAGCCAAGACAGCAGGCTTCACCAGGAACCTCACCTTGCCAGAATCTTGACCTTGAACTTTCCAGTCCCTACAACTGTGAGAAAAAAAAAAATTCTGTTGTTTAATCACCCAGTTAAACTGTTGTTTTACCACCCAGTGTGATTATATATATTTAATTCTTTTTTCCAAGAAGGAATGTCACTCTGTCACCCAGGCTGGAGTGCAGTGACTCCATCTAGGCTCGCTGCAACCTCTGTCTACCAGGTTCAAGCGATTCTTCTGCCCCAGACTCCTGAGTAGCTGAGACTACAGGTGCGTACCACCACACTTGGCTAATTGTTTGTGTTTTTAGTAGAGACGGGGTTTCACTGTGTTAGCCAGGGTGATCTCAATCTCCTGACTTTGTGATCCGCCCACCTCAGCCTCCCAAAGCGCTGGGATTACAGGCATGAGTCACCACGCCCAGCCCCAGTGTGATAATTTGTTGTCACAGCCTGAGCAGAGGAAGTCAGTTTTGTAGAAGGTATGATGGCTATGGCAGCTGTGCTAGACACACCTAGGTGTGTCTCAGCATAGATTCCGCCGTACCTGCCGGTAAAGTCACCTGTACTTCAGGAGCTGCCAGATTTATCTGCACACGCCTCTGAAGGCAATGCATTCATCAAGACACATTCCTGGCAGGGCTCTTGCTTCCTGACCTCACTGACCTCGTCTGACAAGCTGAATTCAGGGTCTTGGCATGTGCCCCCTATTGCTTTATCACGAAGAACAAGGTGCTCTTGCCGTCATTCTGGCTCCTTCTGAGCCTCGAGAAGTAGGGTTGCCGTCTGGGAAAGAGCATGTAACAGTTTAGAGCACACTCTGGGAAGGCAGGAGGCAGTCTTTGGTCTTTCCATGTGCAGCCCAACATGGTGGTGCCTTTTATGGGTCCCAAGGGAGCCCCTCTCACTATGATTTTAGTGACTAGTTAATACGCTGCATCACAATAGGAAGGAGATGCCGCTGGACGCCCTCCTGGGTTTGAGGAGGCAGAATTACAGCCCCCAGTGTCTGATTTATAATCGGTGAATGTGGGAGCTGGACAGCCCTCAGGGGTGAAGGCTTGCCCAACACCCTCATTTTAGTAGATGAAAAATCTGTGGCGTAGCTTCCCTGAGAGCACTGCCTTCTGTCTCGGTGAATCAGCAGGGAAGACACCCAGATCCTAGCTTCCGATGGGATCTTTCCGTCTCATAAAGCTGCACAAACTTGGGCTCCCCCTGTTCCTGCTGCACAAATCTGTAGCTAATATCCGTCTACTGACCCATCCACACCAGCTGTCTGAAATCAGAAGGCTGTGCCCTTGTAGATGGCAATAGCAGGTTCTAAAAAAATACTCATTTACTATTTTTGTGTCCACCACAAGCATATAAAAGACTTTGTCTACAAAATGAGGAAGGGAAGACATTATTAATCACTGTGTCTTGCCTTCTGCTTCCACATCCTGGGATCCAGAGCAACAGAAAGACCTTAATTTAGTTAACACCCTTATTAATCTACTAGTGTTAAAATTTGGGTCATTAGCATATAAAACAATATAAACAAAAACCTATAATAATTGGCATCAAAAAAGTTTACTTTTTAGTTTTAGAAAGAAAGCATAATACTTTATAACGTAAGACCATTTAGATTGTTAAATTACTGGAAATTGCTCATTGTAAATTACTGGAAATTGCTAATTAAATCAATTGCTTATTGTGTGAATGTTTTGGAAGAGTCTCACAAATTATTTCGCTCCTGGACTATTTTACATAGTTAAAATAACAAGAAAGTAAGGTTAAAGAGAAACAAATAAGTCAGTCTTATTGGATATACATTTGAAAGTTGTACAGATTCTGTCTAAATTAGTCAAAAAAAAAAAAAAAAAAGCTGCCATTTCAGGCACATGGTGATGAAGGAAAAGCACAATTTATGTTCTGTTCCCCTGAATGTAAATCTGGATTCTCTGTTCTATTTGTTCAGTTGTCCAGTGAACTAAAGGGACTGATGTACCTAGCAGTCAAAAGAAAAATGAGTATTGTTTTTTAAATAGAGGGATTTTACAAAAAAAAAAAAAAAAACTTTTCTAATTAAAACATTTACCCCAAAATATATGGAACATTGTAATTTCATTGGTCAGATCTAAATTCCCAACTAATACCAACATCAATACTATTTTTGTACTTTTGTGAGTCAGAAACGAGTTTGTGTGTCATGATGAATTACAGGCGGTTTTGTATTGACTTTGATGGTGATGAAATAAAGCACCAGACAGGAAGGAACAGTGGGGATGCCAGGAGACTTTTAGAGTGGCTGGAACTTTCAGTCACAAAAGAATTAGGAGACAGCATTTAAACCATTGGAGATTCCCAGTCACATTTAGGGAATTGAGAATGCACAGTAAAAGAATTCTTATGGGCAGGCACTACCCTTTTGCGTGCCATGGATAAATCCAGGCTGGAAGGGGAGCATTGCTGAAGGTCCCCCTTAGGCTCCTGTGATGCGTATCCTGACGGTGGCCTCAGAGGTCTCCCGGTCCAGTCCCATGGAGCTCATCACACTGAAGACAGAGATGAAAGCAGACGCTCACCACCTGAAAAGGAGTTTGCGGAGAGGTAAATTGGAAGGATACCTAGGTTAAAGAGGCATATGTTTATGCTTCATTATTGTATTTTTCTCGCTCTGATTAGAAACATTAATAAAGTAGTTCCCTTCTCATTCTCCTGCACCAACTGTTGGCATTTCATTGTTGGATTTTCATTGTTGAAAGCAGATGTTTCCCGAGGGCAGCTTCTACCCTTTCTCAGCTTCTGTTTCCATAACTTTAAACTCTAGCCAGTTAGGTGGTTGGAGGGTGGGGATGAGGGTGGTGTGTGTGTGTGTGTGTGTGTGTGTGTGTGTGTGTGTAAGGAAAATACTCTCACTTGTAGGGAGTCTGAGATGTCCCCCAAGAGTAGTGCAGGGACAATGGTTTTCAGTTCTTAGGACAGCTGAGAGTTTGTTTCTCTTCCCTGGTAGGGTCTCAGAGGCAAATGGCTTCCAGAGAACCCTGGGGAAAGGAAACCTTTGTCACTGGAATTCCAGCTCCAGCAGAGAGCTTCTGGCAAGCAAGTGAAAGCAGGTCTAGCCAGCTGCCCTCAGGGGATCACATGGGCTGAGCAAAGACCCACTCTCTTTGACCACAAAGGACCACATGGTAGGAAGGCCACCATCCCCTCACGTCCTAAGGATTGTGAGTCCCCAGAGCTTTTCCAGGAACCTGGGAGGCAAATGCATCCCCAGGAATGACTGGATGAAATTTTCTTCCATGGAGATAATATTAAGACAGAGCTGGATTTTCTTTTTTGCCCAAATAGTGGGGAAAAAAAACCATATGCACACATCAACATATGCATACATAAACATGTGCACATAAACACACGTATCATATGTCTATACACACAGAGCATAATTGTACATCTCATCGGGTTTTACACAACACACAGGTTAAGAACTAGAGGTTTGTTCAAACCTCAGAAGAAATCCCTGCCAATAAACATGATTGCTTCTCCTTTCTTGGGCATTCCCTTGCTGCCCTTCAGGACCCTTGTTGAATCTGCATGACTTGACTCAGACAACGTGTACTCCTCTGCGTTTGTCTGTTGGTCAGCGTCTGTCTATTGCACTGAGCACAGCAGTTCATCCTTAATATTTATCGGATAAATATGCCAAAACGTATTTATTGACTATACCATTGATGAACATTTGTTCCCATGTTGGGTTGCTATAAACACAGTCGGAGTTTTACAAGTACAGTTGTATCAGATGTTGGTGCACATTTGGACTAGTGTCTCATGGACATGAGCTCTGTGGTGGACATATGTTTATTTTTGGTGGATTCAGCCGAAGCCAAGATGTGCCAATTTACATCTCAACCAAGAATGTGTGAGTAACAGTGGCTACCCACATCCACACCCACATCCACCCACACTTGGGTCCTGATTTTAGCCATTCTGAGAGATGTGTATCTGGTCGTTTCACACTGTGGTTTAACTTGCATGTGACTGATCTGTAATGATACTGAGATTTCATAGTTTGCTTACCCTTTGGATATGCTTTTCTGTAAAGTGACTGCTCAATGTTTTTTGCTGAGAAAATGATAGTTTTTTTTTTGTTGATTTACAGGAGCTTTTGAAAATATACTCAAAATAAGAATCTTTTGCTGTATTGCAATTGCCTTATCCTAGACTGTGACTTTTTTTTTTTAATTATTCTTAATGGCGTTTCTCCATGAACAGAAGTTCTCATATTAATGAAGTGTAAATCATCATTTGTTTCTTTCATTATTATATTTACTTTTCCTTTGTATGTCCTGTTTAAGAAATCTTGGCCTACCCCAAGGACGTAAAGATAATTTCCTGTGATTTTTCCCTGAAGCTTCATTATTTTACTCATCAAAATTCATTCTTAGACATTTAAAAATAATTAATGTTCACATTAGTTATTAGTTCATTCTAAGAAATATTTTAAAAGAATTATGTGAGGAAGGGGCCAAGACTTATTCTGCCCTCATAGATATACAACATCTTCACCACTATTGACTGAAAGAGCGTCCTCTCCCCAGTGCATTTCAATGGTGCCTTTTTCTTAAATCATCAGGTGATTTGTGTATGTTTGTGTGTGTGTGTTTCTGAACACTCTTCTGTGCAATGAACTATTGTATACCTTTGGACAATATTTCCCTGTTTTGATTTCTGTGACTTTATAGAGAGTCTTAATCTCTGGTGCTACAAATTCACTCACATGTTGACTCTTTAGGATGGTATTATATTCGCAGTCCTTTGCAATTCTATGTAAATTTTAAAATAATATTGTCAATTTTCTTTAAAAAGCCAGTGAAAATCTAAATTCTGATTACGTTAAATATGTTGAATTGCATCAATTTACAGACAACTGACATCTGAATACAACTGAGACCTCCGATGAAGAGCATGGTCTGTCTCTCCATTTATTTACATGTTAGATGAGAAATAAACCTGACATACTTTGTTAGGCTTATTTCTAAACATTTGATAATTTTGATTTACTGTTATAAACTGAGTTTTTATTTTAATTTTCAGTTGTTGGTTGCTAGTGTATAAAAATATCATATCATTGGGTTTTGAATGCAAATCTTGTATACAGCAAAATTTTACCACTCACTTCCTAATCTCAGCAGTTTGTTTATAGATTCTTTTGTATTTTCTCTGTGTGCAATCAAGCCATCTGCAAAAATGGCAGGCTTCCTTTTTTCTTTTCCATAAGAAAGCTGTCAATTTCTTTCTAAGTGACACTGTAGTGTATCTAAAAAGTTCTAATACTGTTGGTCATTTAATGTTTTAGTTCAAAATGTTTCTAATTTTTCATTATGATTTATTTTATGCATATGTTATTTAGAATAAAGTTGCTTAATTTCTAAAGAGCTGTAGACTTTTTTGTTATACCTTTCCCATAAGTATACATTTTATTCTTATTTTCTTTCATTATTAATCTGGCTGGGATCCCCAATGTAATGTTGAATTATACTGATAATGTAATACAATAGTGGACATTACTGTCTTTTCCCAACCATCAGAAGACAAATATTTAATATTTACCATTAAGAATTATGTTGCCTGTTCATGTTCTATAGCTTTTTCTTAGGAGATTGAGAATGTTCTCTCTATGCTTTTTTTTTTTTTTTTTAATCTTAGGGTAACAAAGTCTGTCTCATCATATATTCATTTAATCATCGCTCTATTTTTTTTTCTTTTTGCTAATAAAATAAATTACATTGTTTGATATTCAAATGTTAAACCAACCTTGCTTTCCTGGAATAAATTTCACTTGGTTATTTATTTTATATAGCATCAAGTTCAATTTGCAAATATTTTGTTTAGCATTATAATGGATGTGCTCATGAGAGATACTGGCCTCTGATTCTCTTTTTCTGCCATATTTTTGTCAAGTTTTGGTGTCAGGGTTGTGCCGACCTCTGAAACAAATTGTAATATGTTTCCCTTTCCTCTATTTTCTGAAACAGTTTGTGTATACGTAATATTATTTTCTTTCTAAATAAGTGGAAGAATTAAGCAGTGAGAACATCTAGGCCTGTGACATTTTCTATAGAGATTTTAAAATTATGTGTTAATTTTTTTTAAAGTAGATATAGAACTAATATTTTGTCAATTTTTGTGTTCATTTTGATACTTTTTAAAATGAATTTCTTAATTTCCTCTACACTGTCAATTTTATCAGCATAAATTAGTTTATAATACCCTCATTATTTATATTTTTCTAAAATTTAAGGAATTTGTTGTAATAGCTCCCTTTTCATTTCTTATGCTGCCTTTTTTTTTTTTTTCTTTTTCGTCTTTAAAAAATCAATCTTGCTAGGGGTTATTTATTTTATTAATCTTTTCAAAGAGCTACCCTTAGACTTTGTTGATGATGTCCTCTATTATATGCCAGTTTTCTATTTCCTTGACTTTTGCTTGTGTCTTTCATTTGATTATTCATAGGCTTGTAGATTTTGAGTTGATAGCTTACATCATTAATTCTATATATTTTTTTCTAAGATGTACATTTGAAGCTATCAATTTTTTTCTATATGCCACTGTAGTATATCTAAAAAGTTGTAATAATGTTGAATATTTAATATGTTTTGTTCAAAATGTTTTAAATTTTTCATTGTAATTTTTTAAATTTATGCAAATGTTATTTAGAATAATGTTGCTTAATTTCTAAAGAGCTGTAGACTTCTTTGTTATATTTTAGTTACTGATTGCCAGTTTATTTCTACTATTTTTAAATGTCATAACTGTGTGCTTTCAATCCTCTAAATCGTGTGGACCCTTGCTTTGTGGATTAGAACATGGTCTGTTTTAAAAAATCTCCCACTTACACGGAAGGAAGGGGCTGCCCCTGTAGCTGTCCAGCAGTCAGGCTTAGGCTGTCTCTCAGTGACATAAAACTGGTTTATTGTGTTATTCGAAACACCTTTATACTGAAATTTTCTTCTTTATGTTGTGTCAATTCATGAGATAGATGTGCTAAACTCTCCAATCAAACTAATGAATTTATCTGTTTTTCCTTTCAGTTCTGCTGATTTTTGCTTTTAATAATATGAAGCTATGTTTTCAGGAGCATAGGAACTAAAGATTGTTGTATCTCTCTGTTGACCTGACTTCTTATGATCTTGAAATGTATCTATTTGACTCTAGTAACACTTTTTTTGTTGAATTCACCTTTGTCTATTATTATTATCTATTTTGCTTAATATATATGATGTGTCTTCTTCCATTGTTCGGTGTCAGCAAATATGCATTATATTTTTGGTGACTTTTGGTGGTTAAAAACTTATATATGCACCTTGCTTCTCTTTATTCAAACTGACAATGTTTTTATTTTCTTTTAAATAAGATTTAGTTCATTTATATTAAAATTATTCATTTATATCATTGGGTCTGAATCTACCATCTCATTATGTGTTTTCTATATTTCCTACCTGATTATTTGCTCCTTTATTTTATTTTTTTATTTTGAATTAATCAAATATTTTGTTTCACTTACTCTCCTCTATTATGTCTTACATTTTCCATAGTCTTGTGTTACTTTTTAAGGGTTCGTTGCAGAAATTTCGTTATGCAACCTTGAATCACTGCAGCCTAACTAAAGTTTTGCTTTGTTTTGAACAATGTGAGAACCCTTCAACACTTTACCGTAATTTACCCGTGCCCTCTTTTTTCTACCCTATGTTTTTACTTTTATGTGTGTCAGTCTCCTACGGAATAGTATTGTTTGTGTAGCACACTCATTATTCTTTTGTATTTGCTCCCGCATTTATTCTTTCTAGCAAATTTTATTTTTCAGCAGTACTATGCTCACATCTAGAATCAATTGTGTCCAGCAAAGAACTTCTCTTTTTCTAATCATTATTATTATTACTATCATGTTTCGTACAGCATGAATTCACTCCATATTTGCCTGAAAGCAGTTTGTTACTCCTTCTTAATCTAAATTAGCTATATTGAGACAAAATACAAATTCATTAATATTCACCAATTTTAAGTGAAATCAGTATGCAATTTTCCCATCACCTCCCAAATACCCACGTGCTATTTTTGAGTCAGTCTCTTCTTTTTGGCTCAGCCCTTGACAGCCACTGGTACACTTTTTGCAGTATAGTATTTTACTAGAATTCTATATCATCACTTTCATTGAACATAACGCATTTGAGAGTCATCTGTATTGCTGTGTACAGCAGCACTTCAGTCCTGTTTACTGCTGACTAGTATTTTGATATAGGAGTGTATCACAATGTACTCATTCATTCACCAGTGAAATAACATTAAGGTTGTTTTTTTTTGTTTTTTTTTTGTTTGTTTGTTTTTGTTTGTTTTTTTTTGTTTTTTTGAGACGGAGTTTCGCTCTTGTTACCCAGGCTGGAGTGCAATGGCGCGATCTCGGCTCACCGCAACCTCCGCCTCCTGGGTTCAGGCAATTCTCCTGCCTCAGCCTCCTGAGTAGCTGGGATTACAGGCACGCGCCACCATGCCCAGCTAATTTTTTGTATTTTTAGTAGAGACGGGGTTTCACCATGTTGACCAGACTGGTCTTGATCTCTTGACCTCGTGATCCACCTGCTTCGGCCTCCCAAAGTGCTGGGATTACAGGCTTGAGCCACTGCGCCCGGCCTAAGGTTGTTTTTTGTTTGTGACCATTATTAATAAACTTGCTGTGAGCATTTATGAATACATACTTTTTATTATAAGCTTTTTTTTTTTTGGAAAAGCACTTAAAAGTGAAATTACTTGGCCGTTTGATAGGTAATAAGTTGTATAAAAAAAGAGTAAAATATTTCATCACTGGCTATCCCATTTTACATCCCCATGAGAAATTTATGAGAATTACAGCTGCTCTTCATCCTCATCAATAATTAGTATTGTCAGCCAGACATGGTGGCTCACATCTGTGATCCCAACATTTTGGAAAGCCAAGGTAGGCGGATCACCTGAGTTTGGGAGTTTGAGACCAACCTGACCAATGTGGTGAAATCCTGTCTCTATTAAAAATACACAATGAGCCAGGCATGGCGGTGCATGCCTGTAATTCCAGCTACTCAGGAAGCTGAGGCAGAGGAATCGCTTAAACCTGAGAGGCAGAGGTTGCAGTGAGACGAGATCCTGCCATTGCACTCCAGCTGGGTGACAAAGCGAGACTCCGTCTCAAAAAAAAAAAAAAAATAGTATTGTCGATCTTTTTCCTTTAGCCATTCTAATGACTGAAGAGAGGTATTTTCTAGTGGTTTTAATTGAATTTTACCTAATAACTGATAATATTGAGCATTTTTATTGTACCCATTTTTAATTTCTATATGCTTTTTGATGCACCATCTATTCAAATCTTTTACCTTTTAAAATTAGATTATGTGTCTTATGAATATTGTGAAATAACAGACTTTAAATATATTCTGAGCACAAGTTCTTTTTCAGATATATACTTGAAGTGGCTTCTAGTTTGTGGCTTCCCTTTTTGTTTCCTGATGGTATCTTTGAAAAGGCAAAAAAAATTTTGATGAAACATGTTATTGATTTTTTTATGATTTATGGTTGCCTAATTCAAGGTCACGAAGATTTTTTTCTAGAAATATTATAGTTTAAGCTCTTACATTTAGGTATATCATTCACTTGTAGTTAATTTATGTGAATGGTGAGAGGGATGATGTTTATTTTCCAAATGGTTATCTGGCTTTTCTAAGACAATATGTTAAAGATGATATCATTTCTTATTGAATGACAATGATATTTTTTTCAAAAATTTATTGATCATATATATGTGGATATATTTATAGACTCTTCATTAAGTTCCATGAATTTATACATTTATTCTTTTTTTTTTTTTTTTTCAGATAGGGTCTTGCTCTGTTTCCTAGGCTAGAGTGCAATGGCCCAATCTCAGCTCACTGCAACCTCCTCCTCCCAGGTACAAGCAATTCTCCTGTCTCAGCCTCCCAAGTAGCTCAGGTTACAGGCATGCACCACCACACTGGGCTAATTTTTTGTATTTAGTACAAACGGGGTTTCACTGTGTTAGTCAAGCTGGTCAAGAGCTCCTTACCTCAGGTAATCCACCCACCTGGGCCTCCCGAAGTGCTGGGATTACAGGGGTGCACCAACGCACCCCCTACACATTTGGTCTTATACCAATACTACACTGTCCTAATTACTAATTTTAGAGCATTGCTTAAAATTATGTTTTAGAACGCCTCCAAATAATCTTAATTGTTCTTAATTTTAAATGTTGATTTGGCGATTCTAGATTATTAATTTACATATCATTTAAAAAATCAACTTACCAATTTCTACAAAATGGTTTGCTACAATTTTGATTGGAATTACATAAAATATACAGATTAATTTAAAAGGACAGACATATTCGTGATATTAAATTTTATACTTTGTTAAATTTTTGAGTATGTTATAATGTTATGCTACTATATATATTTATAAAATTTTCAATTTCTAAATGTTTATCACATATATATGCAATTGATTTTTACAATTGACTGCTATCACGTAAATGCCCCCTCTAAAACTTATGTTAAAATTTAATTGCCATTGTAATAGTCTTAAAAAGTGGAATCACTAAGAGTTGATTAGTCCCTGAGGGCTCTGCCTTCATGGACGAGTTAATCTATTATTCTGGGAACGAATTCTTAATCACCTTTCATAAGGGTGGTTTCCTTATGAAAGCATGAGTTTGGCACCCTTTTTTACCTCTCTCAGCCTCTCTTTGCCCTTGCAACATGAAGTAATGCAGTAAGAACACCCTGAAAGATGCTGGCCCCTTGATCGTGGACTGCCTAGCTTCCAGAATAATGAGCCAATAAATGTATGGTTATTGTTGTTACCCTGTCCACGGTATTTTGTTATAGCATCACAAGGTGAACTCACCTAGGACCCTGATAAATCCACATATTAGTTCTAGTAGCCTTTTGTACATTTTAAGGAATTTTACAAAAATATTTATGATGCCTGTACATGAACAGTTTTATTTTATTCCTTTCTAATCTAAGTGCCTTTATTAATTTTTCTTGCCGAATCCGACTGGCTAGAATCTCTGGCGCAAAACGGAATAAGAGAGGATGGGTACAAGGCCATCATGGTGGCTCATGCCTGTATTTCCAACATTTTGGGAAGCTGAGGTCAGTAGTTCGAGCCCAGCCCAGCCAACATGGTGAAACCCCCGTCTCTACTAAAAATACGAAAATTAGCCAGGCATGGTGGCGTATGCCTGTAGTCCCAGCTACTTGAGAGGCTGAGGTAGGAGAATTGCTTGAACCTAGGGGGAGTGGAGGCTGCAGTGAGCTGAGATCACACCATTGCACTCCAGCCTGGGTGACAGTGAGACTCTGTCTGGAAAAAAAAAAAAAAAAAAGAAGAAGTTATGAGTACAAACATCTTTGTCTAATGGTAAAACAATATTGTCTTTCACTATGAATGTATGTTTGTTGTAAGATTGCAAGGGCGCTCTTTACTGGGCTAAAGGAATATTATTTTATTTCTAGTGTGCAGTTTTTATCAATATGAGAAAGTTCTCTCTGTTTCTATTTTGTCATGTGACGTAAAGAAAAATTGTTAACGCATGTTGAATTTTGTCAAAATCTTTTTTGTATCTGTTAAGGTGATCATATGCTTTTTATTCTCTAAGTCTGTGAATACAGTCAATTACATTAATTGATTTTTAAATGTTAAAACAACACGGCCTCCCTGAGCTAAGCCATATATTATAAAGTGTTATCTTTTTCATAGATTTCTGGAATGAATTAGCTAGAAGTTTTGATAAGAATTTTAGTGTGTGATTTTACTTTTGTAATGTCTTTGTCTGGTCTCGGTGCCAGCGTTATGTTAGTTTCATAAAATTAATTGGAAAGTTTTTACCTGTTCTGTTTTTTTGGAAGAGTTTGTGTAGGACTGGCTTTATTTTTCTTTTAATGGTTGAGGTAATTCACCATGTCAGCCATATTCACACGGCTTTCTTTATAAAGCAGGTTTTTAATACACATCCAACTTCTAAAATCATTATAAGGCGTTTACGTGATGTATTTTTTTCTTAAATGTTATGCTACTATATATGATATTTCTAAATTTTGTGGTGTTCGAGAAATCTGTCCACTTCATTTCAGTTGCCAAATTTACTGGTATAAATGACTTTCCTAATATCTTTTTATTTTTCTGTAGGATTTATAACAAAGTACTTAGTTCCACATCTGTTATGAGTTCTGTGTTTTCTTTTTTTTCTTTCCCCTTTGTTTTCAGCTTGTCCCAAGGTTTATCAAAACTGTGTTGATCTTTTCAAGTGATCAAATTAGAGTCATTGAGTTTCTAAAATTTTATGCATTATTTTCTTTTTTTGATTTCTGCTCTCATATTTAGTGTTTTCTTTTTTCTGCTACTTGAGTTTCACTGGCTCTTTTAAAAAAAGTATCTTTTGAGTAGAAGCCAAAGTCATTGGTTTTGACATTTCTTATTTTCTGATGTAAGGATCTGATGCTACAAAATTCTCTCTATTCATGGCTTTAGCCATGTCCCAGATATTCTGATATGTTCCTTTTTCATTTTTGGTCAGTTTAAAATATTTTCCAATGTTTCTTGTGATTTCTTTTTGATCCGTATTTCTATTATTGTATATTATTTAATATCCCAATATTTGTGGATTTTTGCAGATGTCTTCTTGCTGTTTATTTCCAGTTTAATTGCATTGTGGTTAGAGGACTTCTGCTTTATGTCAGTCATCTTAGGTTTATGGAGATTTTAAAGTATAGATATTTATGTGTACATATTAAATATATATAATACAAATATATAAATATATAATGAAATGTAAATATATATTGTTATATATATTTTAAGTGCATTTTTAGTCTTCATTACATAAATCTGAACTTGTTTTCCTTTTGTGATGTTACAGCCATTTATGTTTAATGTAATTATTGATATTGTTGGATTTCAATGTGTCATATTACAAATTATCTTTTTTGAGGCCAGGAAAGGTGGCTCATGGCTGCAATCCCAGAACCTTGAGAGGCCTAAGTCAGGAGTTCAAGACCAGCCTGACCAACATGGTGAAACCCCATCTCTACTAAACATACAAAAAATTAGCTGAGCGTGATAGCATATGACTGTAATCCCAGCTACTTGGAGGCTGACACGAGACAATCACCTGAACCCAGAAGAGGAAGGTTAGAGTGAGCAGTGATTGTGCCACTGCATTCCAGCCCAGGTGGCAATAGAGTGAGATCTGGAAAAAAAAAAAAAAAAAAAAAAAAAAAAAAAAAAAAAAACATACAAAACAAATTATCTGTTTTGGGCCTATCTGTGATTCATTCCTCTTCTTCCTATTTATATATTTTCTTTTGCATTGATTATTACTTTTTTTATCCCATTTTGTTTCTACTAGCACTACACAACTTTAGTAGGAATAAATCACCTTCTGATAGTGCACTTACAGCTTCCATCTCTTGTGCTGCTTTTGGTCCCATGTTTTAATTCTACAAATGTTATAAAATTCATAAGACATTGTGGATTTGTTTTGTATGAAACCATGACTTGTCTTTCAAATTTATTAAAATGTAAAAAGAGTGCTTCGTATATTTCTCTCTGTGTTTATCATTTCTGGTGCTCTTCATACTTGACGTGGATCAAAATTTCTATCTGGAGCCATCTTTTTCTGCCTAAGTGAATTACTGTAACATTTTCTTCTTGTGTATGTCTGCTGTGTATGCATTCTTCAGCTTCGGCTTCTTTATTAAATCTTCACATCTTTTATTTATAAAAGCTATCTGTGCTAGATTTTTAAAAAGTCGACTTTTTGTCTTTTATTTTCTCTTCTCTTTTTTCTTTCCTTTCGCCTTTCCTCCTTTCTTTTCTCCTTTCTTTTTCTTTCTGTCTTTCTCTTCCTTTGCTTCCTTTTCTTCTTCTTTCCATACTAAAGGATGTCTCTACCGTCTCCGACGTGCTCTGCTTCTGAAGAAAATCTATGATTTTTCTTTTTGTCCCTCCCGATATAATGTGTCTTCTCACCTCTGACTGCTTTTAAGATTTTCTTCCCATGACTGATAGCAAAATTTTGATTATCATATCTCATGTTTGTATAGTTTTATCCTTCTTAGGATTTATAAAGTTTATTGAATTAATGATTTATAGTTTGCATCAAATTCATAAAATTTTGGTCCTTATGCTTTCACGTATTTTTCCTTCATTTCTTCCTTTTTCTCTCAGATTCCAATTGTAGGTACGTTCAACTGTTTGATATTGTCCCACAGATTATCAATGCTATCTGCATTTTATTTCAATCTTTTGTATTTCTTTGCTTCACATTGAATAGTTTCTGCTGCTATGTCTTCAAGTTTATGATCATTTCTTCTGCAATGTATATTTGCTGATATTTCAATCTAGTGTATTTTAAATTCAGACATCCTATGATTTATGGAAGTTTTGTGTGCCTTTTAGAGAACGTTTATCACTCTTTCATGTCTCTGTTTTCCTTCATTTTTGTTATCATATGAAGTATTTCTTGCATCTGTTTTAATATCCCTTTTCTTCTAGTTTCATCATATCTGTCATTTCTGAGTAGTTTTTATTAATTAACTATTATCCTGGTTAGTAGACATGTTTTTCTCATTCTTTATATGTCTGACAATTACTTATTGAGTGCCAGATATTTTTTTCCCCGTTAATGGATTTTGTTGTGTTAGATGCTGTTACATTTGCCTCTGATGCACAGTTCTGTTATTGTAGTCAGTTGGATCTTTTTGAGGCTTATTTTTAAGTGCTGCCAAGGTTTGCCTAGTGAAACTTTTGTTCTAATACCTAGTTTTGTACTAAGATGATAACTTAGGAATCTATTCAGTGCCCTTTCCATTATAACCTACCCTGATGAAGCACAAGCAGTTCTCAGCCCTGAGTAAACTCTAAAAATGATTTCGCCGGCTCCTTTTCAATTAATACCAAATTATGCAGGTTTCTCTTTACCCTAGTTCCTCTGCACTGGCTCAGCCTGCATTGACCCCAGAGAATAAAAGAGAATACACATTCAATCACCTCAAGAGGACTCTTTGCTCTCTGGAATGAAGTTTATCTTATCCTTAGCGCATTCATGGTTCTCAAGTATCTTTACAGTATGGTTTTTCTATTTATCTTGTTATTTTTAGTTCTTATAGTGGATGATAGCTTTCATGATATACTATAGTTAACCTGGAAAAATGGAAGATTTCTTACAGACGAAGTCTGTAGGGAAACAAATGTATTAAATATATAGATGTATCCCTACCCAGTGTGCCATATTCAACAGGGTAGATTGTCGAATTCTTGCAAAGGATAGAGCTCTTGAGGTAGCCTCACATAAACTTGAAGGAGTCAAAGGTTCTACCCATTAAAGTATTAGAGTGTATGAAGAATCTCTCCTCCGGAACATCACACACCAGGGCCTGGGGCATGGGGAGGCTAGTGGAGGAATAGCAGGGGGTGGAGATGGATAGCATTAGGAGAAATATCTAATGTAGGTGACAGGGTGAGAGATGCAGTAAACCACCACCATGGCATGTGTATGGCTATGTAACAAACCTGTATGATCTGCACATGTACCCCAGAACGTAAAGTATAAGAAAGAAAGAAAGAAAGAAAGAAAGAATCTCCCCTCTATCTCTCAGCCCAGCATCTATACACCTTGTAATTCTCTTTGTGGGCTGGTTTCAGGTCAATGTGGAAACTAACCAGAAATGCCCATAAGGGAAGTAGAGCATCATACTTGCAGGATATATAGAATTCTACAAGTATTCAAATAAAGGAAGGTGGAAGCTTTATGAACAAGGGAACTTGGGATACATTTGAGATAGCTAAGTAAAATCTGTGAATCAGAGACTGATCAGATGAGCAAAGCGTATCCTAGATGGAAGAAATAGAATGAGCAAAGCCATGAAGTCAAGTGATAGGAAAGGAAGATTCAGGCAGAGAAACGGAGCTGAATTAAGACTTTTAGAGAAGAAAATTATTATTCCTTTACAAAAGACCTCGGTGGCACATTTAAATGCTCTGAGGCAGAAACCATGTGCAGCTCTGTGTTTTAGTAAGTTCGTGGTAGAGTCTCAATTTATACAGATTAGTTAGATTTTAAACTTACTGTGGCAGGTAAAATTGTGCACTGCTAAAATTACCTTTTAATCATCTCTTCATTATTCCATTAAATATGACGTACAGAAATGCTGTCTTTTAAAAAATTCCACCATCACCAGTTTTCTTTCAGCCCTGTAATAGAATTCCATATTTGAGAACAGGATAAAGTCATTGGCTCATGGACAGAAGCCGTATTATATAGAAAGTTCATATCTGTAATAAGCAGACTAACTCGCTGTCAGCACTAAGGGAATTTAGTAGAGTTCACACATGTTAATTGCATGTAAGTTGTGGCTCCACTGGGATCTCATTAGGATGGACTGTGGTGGAAGATACTGCAGGTAGTGTAATGACTGAAGAGGCTTTCTGACTTTCAGGGGGAAAGTACCTAAAATTTCACTTGTGGCCCATTTTGAAAAGCTTGACAAGTTATTTGGTTTGAGTGCTGAGAATGTCAATGGTGAGAGGAGGCAGAAAGAATGATTTGCATGAGAGGAGGATGATGAAGCATTCACAAGAATAGGAGGCTGAGCCAGGAGGCTGCTTTCTGTGCAACAAGGGGAGGAACCCTGTGTTGAAGATGCCATGGGCTATCCAGTTAGTGATGCTTGGTGGTCAGAAAAATACAGGGCTGGACGTAGGAACGGCTAGAGCTACAGACTGACAGCTGTCTGCACAGGTCGCGTGTGGAACTATGGCCTTGAGTAAGATTATATGGACTAACCAGAGATTAGTAAGTGGATTTTGGGTTCAGAGAAGCCTTGGAGTACTGGTCAGCATTTGCTTTTCCCTAGTAGAGTCTTCTAAATTGCATTACATAGACCTTGAGAGATGTGACCCAAGCCATCATCTCAACTCATGCAGCAATAGCTCTTGATTCTGTTTGCCCTCAGTGGCTGCTCAGGTAGGGAATGGTTGTAATTTGCTGACCCTGATCCCTACACAGTCTTCATCACCCAAAGAGCTCTGCTGTGCCCCTGAATGAGAATATCAGCATGTGGAAGGGCCAATATGTAGGGCTGATGACAAGTATTCATTCATTCATCAGACAGAACCTGATCACCTTGAAGACACCAGCCACATAGTGAAATATCAGATCGAGACACTAATCAACTTTCAACCTCAGCAAAAGGTGTTTGAGTTCGGGCCCTCCGGAAAGCAAGTCATAATTCTGATTTTATTTAACTGGAAAGGTAGAGAGAATAATGTGACACTTTCTTTGCACAGTGAGTACTTTTCAATATCCCATTATATATATAGCATGTAATTCACTAAGGTCCTTGTCATACTTTACCTGATTATTTCTATTTTTTTCTGGAAAGTTATACAATTCATTTTTATAACATTTTAATGTAAAACTAACACCGTATCATGAACAAGATATCACAGTTTACATAATTCCCTTAGATTTATTGCTTGTGGTTCTGAGTATTAATCATAACAACATCACACATTAGAAATTGCTTCTCTACCTGGCCCATTATATTTATAGAGAGGGTCATAATTACCAAAGTATTCATTTTTAAAGTCTCTTGGTTGGACTCCAGTCTCATTTATTATGATTGCGTTATTTCTGTAATGCTGTTTATTAGTTGGTGCCAATCAATATCGTAATACATTTGCTGTGTTGCAGCCAAGTCATAGAAAAGATGTACAATTCTGTGAGTCGCATCTTTTACTTCCCTGTCAGTTGCATGAGAATGAAACTAATTGAAAAATGTCTCCATATGCATTTAAAAGAGGCACATATTTGCTGTGACATGGGCAGAGGCGCAGCTCAGATTTAGAATAGAGAACACCTGCGTAATATTCCATGGTGTATATGTACCACATTTTCCCTGTCCAGTCTATCATCGTTGGGCATTTGGGTGGGTTCCAGGTCTTTGCTATTGGAAACAGTGCTGCAATGAACATTCGTGTGCACGTGTCCTTGTAGTAGAATGATTTATAATCCTTTGGATAAACCATCATTCTCAGCAAACTGACACAAGAGCAGAAAATCAAACACCGTATATTCTCGCTCATAGGCGGGTGTTGAACAATGAGAACACATGGACACAGGGAGGGGAGCACTACACACTGGGGTCTGTTGGCGGGAAATGGGGGAGGGGCGGGGGGGTGGGGAGGTGGGAAGAGATAGCATGGGGAGAAATGACAGATACAGGTGAGGGGACGGAAGGCAGCAAACCACACTGCCATGTGTGTACCTATGCAACAATCTTGCACGTTCTTCACATGTACCCCAAAACCTAAAATGCAATTAAAAAAAAAAAGAATAGAGAACACCTTTAACTTATAGCGGCCCTCATTTTTCTCACTGGTAAAATCAGGTTAGCCCAGTTTGGGGTTTGTTAATCTAAAGTTTGCAGAGCCCGAGTTTCCCTGGAGCCTCAGGGGAGGTTCTGAGAACTTGGGACCCCTTTCCACTCATGCCAACAAGAGCCTCTTCACTTCTGTTTCACATACTGTGTATGTGGATATAAGGATCCATGCATAATTATGTTTGAATAAAAGTTTCCATAGGTCTAGTATTATATGATTTTGTGAAGTAAAATACTTAGAATTCCTATGGGTGTGGCAGAAATAATAGATCATGAGTCTGTGGAGCTCTTTGTATAAATACCCGTCCATTTGGAGGCGCCTGAGTATGAGTGTGGGAAGGGGAATCTTGCTAACATGAAGGAAGCTCAGCTTCATGCATGTCCTGAGCATTGCTTCCTGGGGAAATATGACATGTTGAGATAATGTCCCTAGTGACAAGGCTGGGGATATTGACAGTGTTGGCACTGGGGACACTGTCTCGACATTTTGTATTGAGGGGAAGGTTCAGGGCGATTGAGGCAGCCACCCCAGCCTCGGCAGTGCTCAAAGGTAACCAAGGCACCAACCCTCCAGCTCACTGTCTTCTGGAAGTCACAGTGGCTGACTTCCACTCACATTGCTTTCTGCCGTAACACAGCCAGCAAAATTTTTTGTCCATAAGTTTCATTAAATGTTTCTTAAATAATATGAAGGAAAACATACCCGGGAAAGGAATATGAAAGGGAGGTGGAGTGATGGGAATGGAGCTGAGAGGCGCTGACCACACTTAAGGGGACTTTGGGGTTCAGGTTCCCATAGGCAGGTGATGCACCCCTGGGCAAACGTTCCAACAGCGTCTTTCAGAGCTGTGAGGGCAAGGTATGTCCGAACAGGACGCGATAGTCCACCTTCGCCCCGAAACTGATGGTATGGCTACGTATGGCTGCTGACATATCATGAAAGAGCATGACCATAGTCTGAATACCTGTATGGAGATGTGAGGTTTGCAGGGGTGTGATGATATCGATCTGCATCCGTTGAGCAAAAGTAGGAGGCATTTTGCTGAATACAGGTAGATGTATTGCATTGATTTGCAGGCTCCTTGAAATGACTATAGTGGCCCTTGCTCAAGGCCACCTCACTACCCAACTCCTAGGAGCACCAGACACATGGAAAACAAGAGGAAAGGTGAGCCCTGGATCTGGGTCACGTGGCAGCCTTGAATCCTAATATTAAGTGGCTGCCTCTGTCTAAACAGAGGAAAATCTGCATTTGGAAAATCTACATTTTCCAAACTGAGCACTCCCTACTCCCCCATTCTCACTTCCCTCTGCCCCCTGCTCCCCGTATGGTCTTCATCTTGATGGTGAGGTGCTGTCGCCCCCTGGTCACCTTCGTCATATTTGCTTTCTCGGTCCCTAAGCACAGTCAGCTATGCAGCCAAGTGACACATCCTTCACCCTTTGCTCTGTCAAGCTTCTGTAATTGGCATCCTCAACCTCAGGTTCTCAAAGAATTTTTGCAGCTGAGAAGCTCTCTGAGGTCTTCCTCTGGCTTGGAGATTCTCCTCCTTCAGATGAGAATTGGGTAGAAGAACATCACACAAGTCAGCTTCTCAGAACACAGTGTTGATTGCAGACCATCATTCTCTCTTTCCCAGTGTATACAGGATAAAATACAGACTGTCCAGCTTACTGCAAAGTATTTCATTTTAAGATCCCCAAATGTGGCCAGGCACAGTGACTCACACCTATAATCCCAGCACTTTGGGGGGCCAAGGTGGGTGGATCATGAGGTCAGGAATTTGAGACCCACCTGGCCAAGAAGTTGAAAGCCCATCTCTACTAAAAATACAAAAAAACTTAGCTGGTCACGGTAGCAGATGCCTGTAATCCCAACTACTGGGGAGGCTGAGGCTGGAGAATCACTTCAACCTGGGAGGTGAAGGTCGCAGTGAGCCAAGATCGCACCACTGCACTCTATCCTGAGTGACAGAGCAAGACTCCATCTCAAAAACAAACAAATAAAAATCCCCAGTACTTACAAACTTACCTCCTTATTTCTATGCAAGAACCCCACTCTTGTGACTCAAGGCCATGCTCATTTTCTTCATGATTTCTCATTTATTTTTCCACTGTCCCCTGGAAGGGCCATTCTCCCATCTTCTCCCATCAAAGTTCTCACCGTCAGTTCCACCATACGTGGGCACCTGGGCACCCTTCCCACAGTATCTCTGCCCCACAGGACTCAGACTTCCTGTACTGAAAGTTGGTTTTGCCCTTTTCATTCTGAAAACACAGCAAGTTGTCGTGTTTTTCTTTTTCGGAGCTGAGACCATAGGTAGACAGACTCAATTACCATAGGTCAGAGGTTGAATCAACTCACAGTATTTCAAGCTTCTGCTGGAGAATCCTGAGTTATCCTTCTGAGGCAAATTACAAAATAAAGTTGTTGGTTTTTTTTAATACATTTTATGACTCCAAGAACAGACTGAGCAAATGCAGTGTTAAAGTTGGGTATATATAGCTATTTAGGGTTTGTCTTTTTTTAATAAAGTTTAAGAAACAAGAAGCTTCCGAAGGTACTCAACCATTATCCAGACTATCTCACTTCATCTCTGAGTACTATAACCTTCCACTTGAAGCCACGTGCTGGTCACAGTGATCGGGCAATATTATGTATTGATTTTAAATAACGTGTTTATTTGTAAGACGTGGAGTTTACTTGCTAGTGTTGTATATGAACTCAGCAGCCTTCTGCTCAGAAACTTACAGTTCTATACAGCAGACAATATATTCTTAAATTTGCATTTAAATATTATAAAGGTGACAGATTCCTTTATTGCTCTGAAAATGTGAGACTTTGATTTACCTTTCTCTTTTTAGGCATGCGTTACTCAAAAACCTGACCCTAGCATATACAATGCAAACAAACTAAAATCTGTATTTTTTTTTTTTTTTTTGAGACGGAGTTTCGCTCTTGTTACCCAGGCTGGAGTGCAATGGCGCGATCTCGGCTCACCGCAACCTCCGCCTCCTGGGTTCAGGCAATTCTCCTGCCTCAGCCTCCTGAGTAGCTGGGATTACAGGCACGTGCCACCATGCCCAGCTAATTTTTTGTATTTTTAGTAGAGACGGGGTTTCACCATGTTGACCAGGATGGTCTCGATCTCTCGACCTCGTGATCCACCCGCCTCGGCCTCCCAAAGTGCTGGGATTACAGACTTGAGCCACCGCGCCCGGCCTAAATCTGTATTTTTCTAACATTCTCTCTAGACTGGAAGCCAATATGTCATTGATTTATAGCTTACTTTTCTAATTTATTAATCCCAACAATAATCCAAAATCCTCCGAAACCCATTTGTTCTTCATTTAGTGTCATTGTGTTGTTGTTATTGAGATGGACTCTCACCGTTGTCACCCCGGCTGGAGTGCAGGGGGACAACCTCAGCTCACTGCAGCCTCTGCCTCCTGGGCTGAAGCGATTCTCCGGCCTCAGATTCCCTAGTAGCTGGGATTACAGGCAGGCACCACCACACATGGCTCTGTGTGTGTGTGTGTGTGTGTGTGTGTGTGTGCTTTCAGTGCAGATGGGGTTTCACCATGTTGGCCAGGCTGGTCTCACCTCAGGTGACCCACCTGCCTCATTTACCAAAGTGCTGGGATTACAAGTGTGAGCCACTGCTCCTGGCATTTTTTTTTTTTTTTTTTTTTTTTTTTTTGAAGATGGAGAGTAGCGCTCTGTTACCCAGGCTGGAGTGCAGTGGGGTTCAAGCCATTCTCCTGCCTCAGCCTCCTGAGTAGCTGGGACTGCAGGCGCGTGCCACCACACCCAGCTATTTTTTGTATTTTTAGTAGAGACGGGGTTTCACTGTGTTGGCCAGGATGGTCTTGATCTCTTGATCTTGTGATCCGCCCACCTCGGCCTCCCAAAGTGCTGGGATTACAGGCGTGAGCCACTGCACTGGGCCTTTTTTTCTTCTTCTTCTTTTTTTTTTTTTAAATAACTTTTCTAACCAATGTCTTTACATTTGGATCATGCACAATGAAATTCCTATTTTTTTTTTTTTCTTTCAGTAGCATCTCCAGCCCCATTTGTCATGGGCTGTGTTCTGTTGAACAGTTTTTGGAATAGTCTTCAATCTAAAGATGACTGTTGAGTTTTCTGCCTTTTGTTTCCAAATTGAGTCACCCTGTCTTCTTTCTATTTTTAATGCCAATCATCCTGTGTCTATTTTTCAGGCTATTGCATGCATATGTCTCTCTCTTTCTGGACTCTCTGTAGTGACGTTCTGTTTGTGGAGTGTCTGTGTCTTCTCTACCTCAGGAGATCTCTCAGGGATGCTCTTCATAAAGTGTAAGCATGGGGCAGCTGCCACGTGTGTGAAAGAAGTTTTAAAAATACTGTTTATAGAATGCAGACATGGCACTGGCCATGTATTCCAGAGTCATATGTATTAGCTTAGAAACTGCCGACTGTGTCGGATTGAACGTTTGGTTTTCTATCTGGCTAAACGTCCTCATTGTCTGATGAGGGTTTCTTGTCTTGCATGTGGATGCTGGTGTTGGATGATTGGCTGGGAGTAGTCCTGTGCACGGCGGGTTCCCTACACTTGACCACCGGGTGCTAGTGGCACCCACCTCTCCCAAGGGCGATCATCCAAAATGTCTCCAGACGTTGTGAGATGCCCCCGTGGAGGACTGCGTGTGGCAAAAACATTCCTGGCTGAGAAGAGCAGGTGCTAATTAGGGTCAGATGTCCAATGCCAACATAGAGAAAGAAGAACACATAGAAATAAAATGCATTTAGAGTCCAGCATGTTGACGACTGTCGGAATACATTAAATACATCACATTATTCTGAGGCAAAACATTCCTTTTGAGTGATTTTGGTATGTGTCTGCATAACAGCAGTTTCAAAGGAAAATAGTTTTGCTTGAAGTGAGAATTTATCCAGAGGTGAAATAAGAGAATCATATCCAACATTCGTCCTAGAAAGACTGAGAATTCTTTTGCTCTTGACAGTAGAGGGAGGGCTTTTTTTTCCTTCATTTTAATTTTTTTTTTTCACTTTTGGTCCACCAGGAATATCTCAGATTCAGAATAAAGTATTGGTATTCCACGGAAGACAAGGAAAAAGAACGAATGCTCCAGCTCTTGGTTGCAAATGTTGTGCAGAAAGATTTCCCTGAGTGCCAAGCAAAGGAGATTCTTTCCTTTTTAACAGAAAGTGTGAAAACCTCAGTTAACTCACAGAAATAAAAAGGACACAGGGACCGACCTGTCAATCAAAAATACTTGCAAGAAATCAGGGATCTGTGTGCAGAACTGGTTTTAAATAACTCACTCTCTTCACTTGGCTCAGCCTCGTTCCCCTGAAAGAGAAGCCTGGCCGGGTGGTGAGTGCCAGGCAGAAAGGACTGTGCCCACTTCCCTGGAAGGGCGCTTGTGGGTCCCTGCACTCAGCTGGTGGTGCCCGGGGTCGCAGGGCCTTGCTGGACCCACACAGGCCATGGTGCCTTCTGTCTCCCTGCTTGCTGATGTCCACCTTGCCTCTAATCCTACGCACGTGGCAGAAAAAACTTGTTCTCAGAGCTATTGGTGTTCAGATCCTGGGGTAAGAAAAAGATCATTGCACATACAGCATGGTGCAAGGGAATTTTGATATAAAGTGAAAGTTTTGAATTTTGAAAGCTGGCATTGCTGCCTCTGGACACATGCCAGGAGGTGGCCAAAACTTTCCCCCTGTGAGTGGCAGCTTGCAGAAGCTCTGTCCTTAAACCCTGGCTGTTGGCCTCCGTCCTAATGGATACTGTGAAACATTTTTCCTACTTAAAGGAGCCGGTGTTTATCACTCAGAAAGCAGAGCAATCTGGAGCAGTGAGCACTTCTCCGCTTCATCAAATGCCCTTGGTTTCACTTCCTCTGCTTTAGAACATTAATTACGTGGCCCTGTGGCATCGGGAGGATTTTTAACCAAGATTTCTTCCTTGGCTATAAGCCGCAGAAGACAGTCTCCCCCATCCGAGATGGAGCGGTGGGGAAGGCAGAGCTGTGCCCTTCAGAGCCTTTCCTGACATGGACCTGCTGGTTATGTTCAGGATATTCTGAGATGCTGACCCCAGAGGGGCTGCCCGGAGCTCTGGTCTCAAGGAACACGCTGATTGTCTTCAGTTTCACACTGGGCAAAGCACAGGGAACCAAGCGCACCCTCCAGTTCGCCCACCAAATATCTTGGAGTCTCCAGCAAGACAGTGGACTCCAGTGTCTTTTCCCCTGCAGCATGAGGGAGGGTGACCCCCTTCCTCCCACGTGGACACTTTAGTGATGATCAGATTTGGAACATGTGCTCATATAAACTACGAAAGCTAGCCCTGAGCCATCAGAACCTTCCCCAAAGTAGTCACAGAGCTAACAAAGTTCATTAGTTAGAAAAGCAAATCAAGAAAGCTGAACTCAAAGTTGTCCACCAGGAGATTCTAGAAAATGACGGGCTTTCCTGGGCCCAGGCTCTGGCCTGCCTTTATTCAAACATCATTCAGCAAACACCGACGACCCCATCCTATGTAGTGTGAAGGTCAGGTGAGCGATCTGAAAGACACAGAATCCCGCCGTCCAAATGCTGCGTGCATTCCTATGGGGCCCAACAGAGTGATGCCAGCTCACTGACCGGCATAACTCAGCCCAGGGAGAAGCCCAGGTGCCAGACAGAAGGCTGCATTTGACTCTCATTTGCCAATGACGCGTTTTCCCAAAGGTTTTCAACTCTCTGCATTCTCCATTTAAGCTGGTCCCTTCGCGGTGTGTGGAAGGCACCTCGGAGAGCTTGCCTGGGAGGAGGAAAGGGAGCCTGACAGTCTTCCTTGTGTCGCAGGCCTCCTGATGGACAGAGTCTGACAACGGGCACAGGTAGGGCCCCAGCCAGTGCCAGGGCTGCTGTTTCCCTGACGTGGCAAAGGTGCTAGCAGTCAGGACACAGTACCTGTGTGTTGGTGCTCAGAAGCGGTTACTGAAGACCTCAGTCTTTGGCTCTCCCCAGCACACTTCCTGACACTGAGAGTCTCCACACCCCTGGGCCAGCTGCTGCCTTCCAGAACCTCCCTGTGCAGGAGGCCCGATGCCCTTTAAAGACTAGGCTTCCTTACACTTGGTGCACAATAGTCACCCCCAGGACATAGTCCCTGGGTCAGAAGTGATGTTTCTCCCTCCACAGTGGCCTGTCCGCTCACGCACCTGCAGGCTCGCACATCCACAGGCTCGCACACCCACGGGCTCGCACTCCCACACGCTCGCACACCCGCAGGCTCACACACCCACAGGCTCGCACACCTGCAGGCTCACACTCATGCATGCTCGCACACCCGCAGGCTCGCACACCCGCAGGCTCGCACTCCCGCAGGCTCGCACACCCGCAGGCTCGCACTCCCGCAGGCTCGCACACCCGCACGCTCGCACACCTGCAGGCTCACACTGCTGCAGGCTCGCACTCCCGCAGGCTCTCACTCCCGCACGCTCGCACACCCACAGGCCCGCACACCCACAGGCTTGCACACCCGCAGGCTCACACACCCACAGGCTCGCACTCCCACAGGCTCTCACTCCCGCAGGCTCGCACACCCACAGCTTCGCACTCCCGCAGGCTCACACACCCGCAGGCTCGCACTCCCGCAGGCTCACACTCCCACAGGTTTGCACTCCCGTAGGCTCGCACACCCGCAGGCTCTCACTCCCACACGCTCGCACTCCCGCAGGCTCGCGCTCCCGCACGCTCGCACACCCGCAGGCTCGCACACCCACAGGCTCACACTCCCTCAGGTTCACACACCCGAAGGCTCGCACTCCCGCAGGCTTGCACACCCACAGGCTCACACTGCTGCAGGCTCGCACACCCGCAGGCTCACACTCCCACAGGCTCTTACATCCACAGGCTTGCACTCCCACAGGCTCGCACTCCCGCAGGCTCACACACCCGCAGGCTCGCACTCCCGCAGGCTCGCACACCAGCAGGCTCGCACACCAGCAGGCTCACACACCCACAGGCTCACACTCCCGCAGGCTCGCACACCCGCAGGCTCACACTCCCGCAGGCTCTTACATCCACAGGCTTGCACTTCCACAGGCTCACACTCCCTCGGGTTCGCACACCTGAAGGCTCGCACTCCCGCAGGCTTGCACACCCACAGGCTCACACTGCCACAGGCTCGGACACCCACAGGCTCACACTCCCGCAGGCTGTTACATCCACAGGCTTGCACTCCCACAGGCTCGCACTCCCACAGGCTCGCACTCCCGCAGGCTCACACACCCGCAGGCTCGCTCATTTGCAACCCTCCCTTCTCCCAGCCGGCTGGCTATGGCTGGTGGTGACTCCAGGGTGACCCAGCCCCATTCCTGCTGCTCTCTAAGCCCGTGTGCTCTCCAGGAGGATGCCCCGGTGGAGACACCACATTCTGGCTCTACCTTACACCACGTGGCTTTCAGAGCTGCCAAAGCGTCTCTTCTAGAAGGCGCCCTTGCAGGCCCCCCTCAAGTCTCCTCCCGTCCTGCCAGGGGTTGGGGGGGTCTCTGCGCATCTGGACAGCCCTCCAGCACTGGATCGTCCTTTCGCATGTGACAATAATGCTGTGTGTGTTAGGAAATCCAGCTTCTCTGTAGACTCTGGGTATGGGTGTCAGTGATTACCAAGTCACAGCGGGAGTTGCCACAGAGCTGGAGGGGAGGTGTCGGCCCCAGAGTCTCCTCGTGTGCGTGTGGACATTGGAGGAGAAATAGGGCTGCTGAATTGGATTCTCCTCCTGGAATAAGCATTTCTGTTAAGTTCTTCCACTATCACTTTCCCCGCCTGGGGCTGGCTCTCTTCGGTCCTCTAAAATTGCTTCCCATGTCTCCCAATTTTATTCCAGCTGGAATAGGAAAAAGAATACAGTAGGAACAGATTGGGTGCATGCCTTGTGCTGGCTTTGTCTGCAGTTTTAATTTTTCAGATCTTGGTTGTAGGCACTGTAATGGGAAAGGTGAGCACTGCCTTCAACGGGTAACTGTTACTAATTTAAAATCTACATGCTAAATGTGAGTGCGGAGAGGCCCAGGTCATTATCAAGATTCTAACACCCACAGAAAAATGAGTTGGGCACCTGCCGGTTATAAATCCTCTCCTCTAAGAGATATTTGCAGCTGGCTGAGATGATCCTGATGTAATGGAAGCATTTAATGTAGAAAATGGTGTTCTATTTCTCTTCTTGATAGCACCAGACAACCAGGGCGTGGAGGTGGGGGCGAAGAGCTAGAGAGAAAAGCAATATGTTTGCTACACTGATCAATAAGAAGATTAACTTACCCAAGTAGAAGATGTATCAATCTTATTATTGATCAGTTTAGCACACACATCGGTGTGCTGGCATAGGATTACAGGGCTGTCTGGGCCGCCCTTCATCAGGTCCTGGGTAGATAGCTATTCCTGGTGGCCACCGTGGGACCTCACACTCGCCGTGCACACATCAATAGCAAAGGTCACCTCTCGTCTCTTCCCATTCAAGAGGGTCTCCGGAGAAGGGAGCTGAGGGAGGGAGTGAGGTGGGATTATGTCGGTGGGCAGCATGTACTGGATGCAAGGTTAATCAACAAGACCTTGTTTAGTGAGGAGCTCCTGGGACTCGTACTCGAAAAGATGATAATGACGCAGCTTTTACGTGTGGAATATTTGGTGAGAGCTCAGAGAAAGTCATCTGAAGCACCCACATTTGTGGCTCAGCTGTGATCATTGAATGTACCCTATACCTGAGTGCTGAGTAGACTAATGTTTATTCTCAGACATAGCAGAAAAGCTGGCACATTTTATACTCGAGAAATTGCTATGATTTAAATTTCTTCAGAAAAACGGCAAATATTGTATTTTGAATCACAGATATGAAATAATGAAGAGGTTTTGAGGTGATATTTCATGTAGCTTTTGAAATTATGCGTTCATTCAATAAATATTTACTGCAGACAAAGTCTAAATCTTTTGGCTTCTGACAAGAGATCAATCCACTTGGTACTTCTAGTAGTAATCCACGTTGAGAAAGAGTCAATGGAGCAGAACGAGATGACGTCATTTCCAGGAGCTGAAGGATTTCTTTCATCCGCACTCAGCTGCAACTGTAAGGAAAAGACAAATCCTTAGATTCATCCTTCACAATTAACATTGTCTGCAACTGGAGTAACACTATTAAAAACAAAGTTTCATTCCTAGTTAAGTCCACAGTTGTTTGCCTCATTTCACCTCGTTTCATCAAAGATAAATATTTGGCCCAAGATCCCTTGCTTCCTATGTCCCTTCAAAACCTTAGAATGAAGTTCTTTCTACAGGGACTTGGGTATCATTACATCCTAAGGTATTACAGACAGGAGGAACGCTCTGTGGTTCTTGCGGAGGGTGCTGTGCTTACAGACAAGGAAGACGAAGGTTGCTTCTTTCTCTGAGGAACTCTTGAGCCCTCTGGGGAATACCTGTGGACATCCAGGAGAGAAGAGTCCAGGGCTGTCTCCTGTGATAGTGGGTGAGGTCCACCGTGTCAGCGTGAGCATTGGGGTGGTGTTGCAGGGGGCTCATGGGGTGATGACAGAAGACAGGGACCTGGAAGCATGACTTTTTATCTGTTGTAATTTTGGATGCTTAGGCGGAGAGAGTGAAAAGATTGCCTACTGGTTAATTTATCCAATTTCTTGAATGCTAAATATATTGCCAGGAATTGAGAGTGAAAGATGAAAATAGTTGTTCACTGCCTTAAAAAAAAAAAGTAGAATCTAGAAGGGACAGAGACACATGTCATCGTGTGCATGTAGTGGGGTGTCTAAGGGCATGATGCTTCTTTCTGTCTGGGTGCAGGAGCCATCAAGCACTCACTCTGTGACGGTTTTCCTAGTGGGAAAGATTCTTTCACTGGCCTCCATTAGCTGTGTCAAAGCAAGGCAGAAATCATCCTTGTTCTAGGAAAACAGAACAAACAGAAAAGCACCTCTTGATGTGTCTAGTTTATGCTCCCAGCATAAACCATTTGCTTTGTTCCAGAGGTAATGAGAGACCACCATTTCTTTGCTTGTTCCAGAGGTGGTGAGAGACGGATTGGGCATCGGCTGGCCACCTGGCACAGTAAGCGTGGTTGGGTCACCTAAAAAGAGTGACTGCATGGATCCTTCTAAACCTAAGGGATTATAATTCCGTTAAATGATCAGTGAAAAAAAGTAAGATTACATTTAAAAGTGTGTTTACCTTGTGGGTAACCCACAAAGCTGTGAAATCAATGGCTCCACAAAGCCAAAGGTTTAGAAACATGATCTCCAAGGCTGCTCCTCATGAGATACCTGGATCTACACAAACAAAATATTTTTCTGCAGCTCAAAAGATTTGTTTCTGTCATTCCTGAACAGTGAGACGTCTCCTAACCTGCAGGCAGTCACTCAGGTGCTGTCGCTGCCTCTCCAGGCTCTGAGGACGTCCTGCCCTGAACCATCTCTCCTCTTACATGCCAATCCCCTTTGGGGTCACCATCACACATTTCTAGAGAAGCTCACAGTGTTGAAGAGGGGAGCTTTAGATCACAGAACTGAGTTTTTCTCTTTGCACAGTGTTAATTGGCCATAAGGGGCCTGAGTGTCTATCTTGCTCTCATTAGCACCAAATTTTAACTAAATGGCCCAACTGACCCAAGTCCAGAGCCGATCAAATGGTAAGATGAAAGTCCTCTGTGGTAGCCCTCGTTCATTAGCATTTACGTGATGATGGCGGAGGCCCGGGAGGCTGCGGGTCTGAGGGGAACACACTGGAAAACGTCTGAAGCACCTTCCAATTTGGTGTCCTGCATTTTTATGACATGCCTGTGACACCTGGATAGGACATTACATGGCAAGGAAGAAATAAACAGTTGGAAGCCATTTGCCTGAGACAGTGCTGTGTGGGTGACAGCATGCCCTGGCTCCAGGAACCCAAGCTGAGGGAAGATAATGAACGCTAGCCCCACACAGCCTGCTTAGACCCAAGACGATTCATCAGCCAATACTGGGGGCAGCCTGGATATGGCTAAAGAGTGCAAGACCCACGGGATGCCGAGCAAAGTTTGCTGAATGTATTTGGAGGCAATGGCCATGGGACACAATGCTCCTTCGTTTGTGTATTCACTTAGTCCTTCACTGGCTCACCACTTCCAGGCACAGGTGACGTGTAGAGGGTGAGCCGGGGCAGGGAGGTGACGGTGGGGGCCCAGGTTTCTGGGAGCCTGATCTCGAGCGCTAGTGCAAAGCTACCGAGGGATGGCGTTGGGATCTCTGCATTCTTCGTCCTCTGCACAGTATGTGTGGATGTCCTCAGCGTTGTAATACAAAGACAAAACTCAAGTAAATCTAACAGTGAGTGTTCTTCACACGCTGGAACATAGTCTTAGTGATGATGCCCATTTTCATGGCTACCTTAGAAATTGGTCCCATTAGTTCCCCTGGGATTTCAGCAAGAAACTGTTTTCTCTTTTCTGTTGAAGGTGGTGAGGCTCTTCCTCTCCCTGACCGTGAATCATCAATCAGCCTAAAACGTCTCCACGTGGTCTCCCTCACCACCACGTTCACCCAACACACACGGTCTCTCTGCAGTGTTGCCGCCTTCATAGACCAAGGCACCATCTCGTCTTCCAGGTCATGGCAACAGCTCCTTTTCTGTGCTTCCTCTTCTCATGTGCCCGCAGTGTCTCTGCCCCATGCTCACTAACATGGGTTGGACCACGCCATCTCAGGGCCTCTGCTGCCTTCCTGCGTTGCACTTTAAATGAAGTCCACTTCCCTGATGAGACTTTCACGCACATGAGCTCAGACTGCCATCCCTCCTGTAGTCTCTCCTGCGATGCCTTTCTGCACTCCACCTCACCCACAGCTTGGAGTTCACCAACGTCACCATCTTCCCTCTGTTTTCTTTTACTCTTCCCTGATTTTGACAAGGTGGAATTGTTTCCCACCTCCACTTAGCGTGAACATTTTCCCCTGGAGGGCTTTCCGTGCTTATTTAGCACGCGTCCTCCCTGTCTGCCTCTTTGGCACAGGCACGTTTGTATCTTGGTTGGCTACTCGACGTGCATGTTCACTGTCGGTCTCGCAGGAGAATCTCTTGTTGAACCCGGGAGGCAGAGGTTGCAGTGAGCCGAGATAGTGCCACTGCACTCCAGCCTGGGTGACAGAGCAAGATTCCATCTCAAAAAAAAAAAAATCTGGGCTGGTATCACATGAGACGCACTACATGGGACTCTAGATTTGGAAGAATAAAATTGAAGAATATGAAAATGAAGGACCCTCCATTTCCCTTCATTTCAATCTTAGCTTCCCAGGTGCAGAGCCTGCTGGTGTTAGCGACTCCCAAATCTTCAATTATTTGCACACTGACTGAAAACTAATAATTAGCAAATATTTTACTAAATTCTTTAGTAATAGATAGACTGAAAACTAATAGATAATTAACAAATTTTAACAAATTCTTTACTAAAAAACCACAATTAAAAAAAAAACTGAGCACAAAATAGGCATATTATTAGAATTTTTCAAGAGCAAAGAAGGAAGACTTGATATTCTAAAGAGGTATATCAAGAACCTTGTGCTCAAAAGCCTGAAGTCTAGCTGCTTATTTACATATGCTAAAAACAGCACAATATTTGACATGCCAAAAACTGATTGATTATGTAACCAGTAAGTGCCTAGCATTGTTAAAATCCACAGACGTAATAAGTGAATTCCTATAAATCACATATAGGACACCTTTTTCGTGTGGGGTCTCATAGACACAAGGATTCCTCTCTTGGGAGAGGAATCTTCTTGCACAATGTGACAATTTCTTGGTTCAGGAACGATTAGACATATGCAAGCATGGGAGACTCTAGCAATGTTCTAGACACATAAAAAATAGCACTGAGAAAAGACCATATTGTTACTAATTTGCTAGAGTATAATACAATCATTAAATGGTTATTCATTTCCATATTCTTCAATTTTATTACTCCAAATCTAGAGTCCCACATAATGGATCCCATGTAATACTATCCCAGATTTTTTTTTTTTTTTTGAGATGGAGTCTTGCTCTGTCACCAGGCTGGAGTGCAGTAGCACAATCTCTGCTCACTGCAACCTCTACCTCCCGGGTTCCAGTGATTTTCCTGCCTCAGCCTCCTGAGTGGCTGTGACTACAGGCACCTGCCACCATGCGCAGTTAATCTTTGTATTTTTAGTAGAGACAAGGTTTCACCGTATTGACCAGGCTGGTCTTGAACTCCTGACCTTATGATCCTCCCCCCTCGGCCTCCCAAAGTGCTGGGATTACCGGCGTGAGTCTTCGTGCCTGGCCAGGATCCCAGATGTTAACCAGCCACACCGTCTGGACTACATTGGTTTATAATATTCTTTCGTTTGTAGAGTTGTGAGGATTCGGAAGATTGCATCTAGCCATGGAGGAAGTGTTATAAATAAACTAACGTTACAAAAACATACTGAACTATTTTCCTGCAAATTTATACATTAGGAATAGAAAAACAAAGGAGTGTTCATTTGAAAAGTACTTTACTTTGACTTTTTTTTTTTTTTTTTTTTGAGACAGAATCTCACTCCGTCGCCCAGGCTGGAGTGCTGTGGCACAATCTCGGCTCACTGCAATCTCTCTCCCAGATTCAAATGATTCTGCTGCCTCAGCCTCCTTTGTAGCTTAAATTACAGGCTCCTGCCACCACACCCAGCTGATTTTTTTGATTTTTAGTAGAGAAGGTGTTTCATTATGTTGGCCAGGCTGATCTTGAACTCCTGACCTCGTGATCTACCCACATAGGCCTCCAAAAGTGCTGGGATCCAAAGGTGTGTGAGCCACTGCACCTGACCTTGACGTTTTAAGTAGAGCATGATTTCAGAGATAATATGTATAACTTACATAGAAAACACCAGAAGCGTAACCAAAATTAAGAAAACGTTACTTTTAATGAGCAAATAATCAGGCCTCGGAATTGTGGAAGACCAAACTAGCTGTTCCCTTGAAACTATGGCATATTTCACCAGTCTTGGCAACAGAATGAGACTCCATCACTACAAAAACATCAGCAAAATTACTAGACATGATGGCATGCACCTGCAGCCTCAGCCACTTAGGAGGCTGGGGCAGTAGGATTACTTGAGCTCAGGAATTTGAGATGACCGTGGGCTATGATCACACCACGGCACTCCAGCCTGGGCAACAGAGTGAAACCCTGCCTTAAAACTGGGCAACTTAAAACCGCAATGAAACACCACCTCACTCCTGCAATGATGGTCACAGCTAAATAGTCAAAAAACGATAGATGTTAGCATGGATACGGTGAAAAGGGAACACTTTTACGCAGGAGAAGGGAACGTAAACTGGTAAAGCCGCTATGGAAAACCGTGTGCAGTTCCTTAACGAACTAAAAGGAGAACCACCATTTGATCCAGCAATCCCACTACTGGGTATCTACCCAAAGGAAGTGAAGTCATTACATGAAAAGGAAACATATCCATGCATGTTGATAACAGCACAATTCACAATTGCAAAGATATAGAACCCACCTAAGTGCTCATCAACCAATGAGCGGATAAAGAAAATGTGGTATATATACACCATGGAATACTGCTCAGCCACAAAAAGGAGCAAAATAATGTCTTCACAGCCACTCGAATGGAGTTAGGGGCCATTATTCTACGTAAAGTAACTCAAAACCAGACACCCTGTGTTCTCACTCAGAAGCGTGAGCTAAGCTGTAAGAATGTAAAGGCATAAGAAAGACGTAATGGACTTTGCGGACTTGCTGGGGAAAGGTGAAAGGGGTAAGGGACAAAAGACTCCATGTTGAGTATTTTATTTCAAATACAATAAATAACTTTTCAAAAGAAAAATTTGGCTCTTTGTAAGGAAGAGCATTAATTATATTTTCATAATTTCAAAAATAATTGAGAAATTCTTTAGTCATGGGCACATGAAAGTGTTGTAATAGCATATCATTTTATTCATTCCGCAAATGTATGTTTATGGGTTGTCTGTAGTGTCCTAAACACTGACCTGGGTGCTGGCGATGCTGGTGTGAGTAAAAGCAGCAGATGTCCCTGCCCTTCTGGGGCTTAAATTCAAGTGAGCCAACTGCAAAGTCAATAGTCAAGGGGTGCTTCCTTTGTACTGAAAACTTTCCATGAATTCACTTATGCAGATAAGCACGAATTTATTATCTTGTTTTGGAAACCATGGCACAGAGAGGTCAATAACCTACTATGGCCACCGAATTAATATCAAGTCCAGAACTCTGCCTCCAAAGCTGATACATACTCAATTAATTGATCAATAGTTATTGCACTTCCCTCATGTGCCAGGCCGTGGGAGAGACAGTGGAGGTATTCCAGTAAATGAGATGATGATTCTGGTTCTTATGCATCTTAGCCATGACGCTGCATAGCTCCCGGCACGGTTATTTTCAGCTGACTCAGCTCAACAGGTGTTTTGCCTTCTGCATAGAAGTGGGTATCCAATTTTGGGGTAAAGTGCAATTTTTGAAATAAAATTTCAGTGAGGATATTGATAATACGTAATAACCTTACTTTCTAATTTTTCTTTACCTTAGGAACAAAGTTCCTAAGACCATATAAGATATAATAGGAGAAGAACCTACTGGTTTCAAAAAACGCAGTCTTTTTCGCAAAGTAAACTGGGAAGCTCTTAAGTATTTCATGTCTCTGACCCCACGAGAGGTAGAGCTGGGCAATTTAGGAATCAGGTACATCATGAGGTGCTCAGCTTCAGAGGGTGGTAGGCAGGATAGATAATGACCCTCAGAGAAGTTTACATCCTAAAGCTTGGAGTCTGAGGTTGCACTCCGAATGGATGTTGCTTTTCATCTAATTTTGAGATGGGAAGATTTTCCTAATTTTTCTGGTGGGCTCAGTGTAGTCGCAGGGTCCTTATAAGTGACAGAGGAGGCAAGGCGCAGTGGCTCATGCCTGTAATCTCAGCACTTTGGGATGCCTAGGTGGGTGGATCACCTAAGGTCAGGAGTTCAAGACCAGCCTGGCCAATATGCTGAAACCCCATCTCTACTAAAAATACAAAAAATAGCTAGAGAGGGTGGCACATGCCTGTAATCCTAGCTACTCTGGAGGCTGAGGCAGAGGAATCACTTGATTCCAGGAGGTGGAGCTTGCAGGAGGAGGTGAAGATCACACCACTACACTCCAGCCTGAATGGCAGAGCAAGACTCGGTCTAGGGGAAAAAAAGTGACAGAGGGAGGCAGGAAAGTCAGAGTCAGAGGAGAAGAGGCTGTGGAAGTGGAAGTGGAGTGATGAGATTGCTGACCTGGAGAGGGAGGGGGAAACCAGCAGCCACAGAGCATGAGTGCTTCTAGAAGCCACAGAAGGCAACACCTGGATTCTCCTCCGGAGTGTCCAGAAAGGAATGCTGCCCTGCTCACTCCCTGATTTTGGCTGAGGGAAACTCATTTTGAGCCTCTGACTCCCAGGTCTGTAAGATAATAAACTCGCATCGTTTTAAGCCACTAACTTTGCAGTGAGTTAGGATTCTAATGCAATGAGGGAGACAGCTTCCACCAAGACCATGTCAACATTTCCTGGATTTCCTAGAAACACTCTTGGCTGTGTTTTCTCCTTGCATACTTGTGTCCTGTAGTTTTTTTTGACGGGGTCATATCTTATTTCTTTAAGAGCTTAAGGTGGCCAGGTGTGGTGGTTCACGCCTATAATCACGGCACCTCGGGAGGCCGAGGCAATCAGATCTTTTGAGGTTGGGAGTTCAAAGCCAACCTGACCAATGTGGCGACAGCCCATTTCTACTTGAAAAAAAATAAATTAAATAAAAATAAATAAATAAATATATATATATACACACACACACACACACACACACACACACAAAATTAGCCTGGCATGGTGGTGTATGCCTGTAATCCCAGCTACTCAAGAGGCTAAGGCATGAGAATCGCTTAACCCTGGGGGACAGAGGCTGAGCCCAGATTGCACCATTGCACTTCAGCCCCTGGGTGACAGAGTGAGACTCTGTCTCAAAAAATAAAAATAAAAAAGTTTGAGGTAAGCTCACTTTTGTCCTAATCTGTCAGGCTCCCCTTGCTACCCTAAATAACTTGTTTAGAATTAGACTTTGTTAAAGACGGTCACCAGCTTCACTCTACAGCTCAGCTCTCTTTAAACAACCTTTGGACATGTTCTGTGGATCTAACAGATCATTCCAAGTGTAGATTCTCCAAACCTTGCTGGATTATGTCTCGCTAAACATCTCTCTAGAGATGAAAGTGCTCCTATGTGTATAAACAGCATCAGGTGGGCCAGGCACCTGGAAACAGATCAGATTACATTCAACAAATCAGATTACATTCTTTAGCCAAGTTCTTAGGGATGATAGTACAGTCTTAGATTTTATTTGGGTCAACTTGTGGGTAATCTAAACAATTGCCATGACTTCACACTGTTCCTGGATCATGAACTAACACCACCATCTCCTCTTCACGGTAATGCGTGGGGTGTTTTAACATCTGACGAGTGCTTCTCTGCAAATACTGCCCTGCCAGATAATTTATAAAGGATTCAAAGACCCACATAGGGCAAACACACATTGACTGATTTGTAAAATCAGAAAACCAGATCATTTTGAATAGAATATCATCTTCAATAAAAAAAAGTCAACGATATTAGAGACCTGGACAATTCCTGGTAGCATCTTCTGCAGTGTTGGCTGACGGGCTCGCAAAAGAAGATACACTGAGAATTTTAATAGAGTTCCAGTACTCCGAGGAAAAGATGGCACTTTACAGCCGGGTGAATTGAGGAGCTGCAATTCCAGACGCATGATTCCGAGAATCCTGTTCAAACACTAATCCGCAAGTCCACCAGATTCTGTTCAAATCCCTGTAATCAATCAACGATGCGTTTGCACAGTGCAGGTGCTTCAGGAGCCGTGCTCCCAGGAATGTCAGCACAATCCCTACAGGATCCACTTCCTGTAGCCTCTGACAATACACCAGTCCCCGAACCCCACAGTATACAAGATGGCAATGCGCTCTGCTTAGGGACGCTGGCTCTCACAGGCATAGCTCTCCTTATATAAGTAATAAAGTCAGCCTTCTGTTCCACTGTTGCGTGGGGGCTGTTCCTGGACAGCCAGATCTGCTGCCTCTTGTCTCCTCACCAAACAGGAATGGATGCAGATCTGTGTGAAGAGGAAGTAAGAGGAGAAGAAGCCAGAAACCAGAACATTTGACAATGGCTGCAATGAAACTTAATTAGCGAAGTATGCCCAGTTGTTAAGTCCCAGCATGAAGTCAGAAAATATTTCCAATGACCGTAGTAGAGGAAACAAAATTATCTACCTGTATGTTTATGTGAACATTAGTGATTAAATCCCCCAAGTACATATTATGTAATTTCTTATTTTTATGCTACATTTAATGGGAGGAGTAGGGGAAGGATAATGGGAAGGAGGGTGGGGAGGGATAACAGGGGGAGAAATGTCAGGTATAGGTGATGGGGGGATGGTGGCAGCGAAGCACCTTGCCATGAATGTACCGATGCGACAATCTTGCATGATCTGCGCATGTACCCCAGAATCTAAAGAACAAAATAAAGAAAGAAAGAATCCAATAGTTAGATTATTGTGCCTAAGTTCAGTTTGGCTTTGGATTGATGTTGGTTGGTTGTTCATTGATTTAAAAATGAGAATTAGATGTATCCATCTCTTTTCAACCAACAGGCCCAGCTTTGCTTAGTTCCTGAGGTTGCAGAGTGCTGAGGGGGAAGGAATGTGAACGTGAGGTTAGTCTGGTTATCTCTAGAGGGTAGGTTGGCTGACCTGATTAGTACGTAGTTAGTAGAAGGACAATTTAAAACAATTTCCTGGGTCTATTTTGTGCTGTGCTCCCAATGGAAACATCAGAAAATGTCCAGTTGTGGCTCATCTCCTGCTGTGCCCTAGCCACAGTTTCAGCGTGCTCACTTCTTTTCACTTCTAGAAATGACCGTGATGTATATAACGGAAGCACTGGAGCCCCAGAGATATTACTAAGAAACTGAAGGTAAAATATTTAGATACGAGTATGGGCAATGCTTTAAAGTGGGTAGTTAAGCGTAATTCTAAAACGTGAAGAATGATTTTAAGGAGGACAGATATTTTCATGTCCCTAAAACAGTACAACCAATTGAGGTATTTATTTGAGCTCAAGGTCTTAACAATTAGGTGTTTCTTTTTTAAGAGCAAAGAAGAAACAAAAGAATTACAAAAACCCAACGAACTTTCAAAATCAATCTTGTTCTGCAAATAGCACAATTTTCCTGCATTATTTCCATCTGTTTCATCACCAGCATCAGCTATGACTTCTGCTCAGCAAGAATGATTTTGTGAGTCCCGAATTATGTACGATGGCCGTAAATGTGGGAAAGACAAGGGAACACGGAGAGTGCTCACAGTTTTGCAGCTGAGTGGAGGGGGACACTCCCTCTTCAGGCCTCCACCACCTCGAAGAGCAGCCAGAGTCTTGTGAAAAGCATCGTTAGCTTCCAATTAAGTTGATCCCAGGAGGGCAGAATTCCTGAATGTAGGGAAAATCTTAACAGGGCTCTGGGATGGGTAAGAGCATAGGGTTTGAAGGGGAAGTGGGGCTTTTGCTGAGCACCTGCTGTATGCAGCCTGCCTATTGGAAACCTTGCTCTGTGGTAAGGGCTGGAATGTGCATTCCTGGAAGCTGGTTAAGTCAGTGGGTGCAGCAGCCACAGCCGTGTCTGCCTGTGAGAGCAGAAGACCTGACTTCAGGGGCCAGGGGCTCCAGGACACACACAGAAGATGGCAGAAGGAAGGCACGAGGCAAGGTGAGGTGTCAGGCTGGCACTGGCAGGGCACAGCTGAGGGTGGTGGCCCTTGGCATTGGCTGTGTCCTTGGTGGTCATCAGATATCTCCTTGCCCTCACAGGAGCAGCAAGGGACCTGGCCAGGGAATGCCATGTGCATCACTGGCTGGCAGAGGCATGAAATGCATGCTGATTCTTTTCAGGTGAGAGGCAGGCTCCGAGGTGGGAGTGCGGAAATGGCCCTTACCCAGGTCCCTCCAGAATGTGTGGGCTTGAGCTCCTGGCACCCGGTCCCTCCTGACCGTGCCACCGTCCTTTTGTGGAGAATGGCCTCAGTGCCCGGTCCCACTTCTCCACCCCTGCTGTGCTCTCATGACCTACGTGTCTTGAGTTAAAATAAAACTATCATTTCAGAAGGAGCCTCAGTGCCTGCCTCAGCCTCCCACGCGCACACCCACAGCCACTGCCTGGACCTCAAGCATCCACTCCCCATCCCCCACACACACCTGGGCAGACTCCCTCCAGGGGAAAGACCCACCAAAACAGCATGCCCACTTGGCAAGTCATTATAGTAAAGTGCATCCAGAGATAGCTCACCAGTGAGATAGTGTATATGAAAAAATACAGATGTTGCATTTTATAGCCCTAAGGAAATATGAACTCTTAGAGACACATGCATCGGAGTCTGGGCACTGAGGGGAGCCCACAATACCTGACAAATCTTTTCCCTGCTCTATAAATGTCCCTCAACTTCGCCCTTTTTCCATGGCTCTTGGGGGACAGGAACTTTGCCTACTATCATCAATTAAAGAGCTTTCTTTTAAGTACTAGTGTAGTTTAAGGGTGTGAGTGGTGCTGGGCAGAGGGTCTCTAATGCCTACTGTGTATTCAAACACTTAAATTTGCCAGCTCTCAACACTGATCATATTTAGACTCTGTCCCCGGAATCTCACGTCTAGGATGTGGGTTTGGAAGACAGCAAATACATATATCAAGGCAGAGACATATTGGTATCACTCTGAAGCTGCTGGGCATCCATAATTATGTGTACTGTCAGGAAAGAAGAAATAATAGAAGAGCCAAATATAAAGAAAGACGGATACGGGGACAGCAGAGCGTCAAATGAAGAATCTGGTGTGAGAGATTCGCGCCATGCCTGACCAAGGGATGACCTCACGCCAAGCATGCAGAGTGCCCGACGCTGAGGCTTCCCTTCAATCAAGCAGTTAACAACAGCAGACAGAGCATCTATTTATTTCAGAAAGGTGTGTGGCATGCCAAAGGAACCTGCATTTATAATGAATGTGTATATGCGTCTTAAATAGCCTCACAGGAAAGAGATGCTGCTTGGGAGAAGGCGAAGATTAGATGGACAGCAGAAAACCCCGCAGGCCAGGCCCCTCCGCCGCAGCCGGGCCGGACCCTGCCTTGACCCCTTCACGCAAGAGACTGTGTAATTTCTACCTTTCTTGCAGACATGGTCACGAGAATCCCTGCCTCTCTGTGTAGTGTTTCGAAGACGTGGCAGGCAACTCCTGAAGACAGACTCTGACCCTGCAAGATCTTCGATTAAATACCCCAAAATTATAGCAGCCCGGCCACCTCGGCATTGATTTCTCAGGCGTGTTTGAAATTACATCGCCTGTTAACTTGTTTGTACAAATAGGCAAAGAAAATCCCCCAATCACACCACGTGGTTGAGGATTTATGAAACATGCAAGCAGGATAAATACTTCCTCTTAAAAAAAAAATTAGGCAACATAGAAATTGCCATTACAACGCAATAAGGCAGTTTAGCTCCATTTAGCAACTAAGTCAATGTTTAGCCAAGCCATCGTGTGAGGGCCTTATTAAAATCCCAGTGGCTCTGGCGCGTCTGAGGTGGGGAAAAAGGTTAAATTGCATATCAACTACTGAGAGGAGCGGAAAGGCTGTGGAGCCCAATTAAACCCCCAGCACTGCTGGCTCATAAACACTTCCTCCTTCACTCCCCCTGGAAAGCACCGCCAGGCGGCTGGAGCAGGGACCCAGCAAGAACCTTTTCATGCCTCTCTGCCGCTGCGCCTGGGGTCTGGCCGAGCCCTCATGGGTGAGAGGCGACGCGCTCCCTCTCTATTAATCATCATCTCGCTCTCAGCACCTGGGACTGGCTTCAACTCCCCCGGTTGCTATATTGACAATATTCCCTGTTGATTTCCTCATTTTCTCAGCCAAGGCTAGACTGACCTCTTTAAAATTCTTTATAAACGTCAGTAATTGCTGCATCCAACTTCAATTCATTACTTTCCCAGGCCTCATGTATTTTGATGATATGAAAGTTGACCGCATTTACATGCAAATTGAAGTTTTATATTAATAAGGGCCAGTGAAAGAAGATCGCATGGTAATGCTCCGTTATGACTTTTAAATACATTTGCCCATGTCTCCACTGGCATTAGCATGGTCAGACCATGAGGAAATCATGTTGGTCTGATTGCAATTTTGTTTTCCAATTGAAAGTACAATTTCATCAGGTTTCCCTGTCATTTCTAATAATGACTTAAGTTTGCTCGCTAAATTGGAGAATTTCTCCGGCCTTCGGATGGGCTGGCAAACAGGTGAGCCGACAGCTGCTTCTGCACGACGTGCTTCATTACGGGAGCCGGCCACCGTCCGTCCCATGAGGCAGCGTTAATGACAGGGGCAAAATTACTGAAGGCGCCACTCCGCACAGCGGAGATTGATGATCTTAAGCACATTAACTTTATCACAAAACTTGGAAAGCCCAGCGTTTTGTTTGCTAACACGCTACACTTTTTAGTACAAAGATCAACGGACTCTTCATCTCCTCAGTAGCAAGTTTGGTGATTTCCATCCCGGTCCATCCATTTGTATTCCGTATTGTCAAAAGGAGCTGACTTTCTTTTTCCTTTTTCAAAGGGAATCTTCTGTATACAGCAAGAGCAGCGTGAAGCTTTCACATCGTGAATTCGACTGAGATCCCAGGCTCCACCCAAACTAGATCCAGCAGGGACATTTTCCAGACTTACCTCCCATTACATGGAAGGCCGACTATGTTCCTACCATCCACCCAGATTTGTCGAGATGCTGAATGGAAATTACTGAAAAATTCCTCAGAGGTTAGAGTAGCAGGGGAAGTGAAATACAAGGATGTGTAGTAGAAAAACAAACAATGAAATGTCTCATCGAAAGGACAGTCATAGAGCTTTTCCATGACTCAGTTTACCAGTGAGAGCGTACCACATCCTGTCCATCTCAAAACTTGCTCTCAAAAAAAAACTTGCTCTCAGCTCAGCTCAGCTCCACTAACTGAGTTTTTTTGTTGTTTGGTTTTTTTTCTTGGCTCTACTCATTGATGAGTTTTGATGGCATCAACATTTATTTTTTGCATTGTGATTTTCTGGGTAAATATTTCCTGGATGATATTCCGGGTAAAAAATTCACCACCAGCCATCATAGATACGGTCTTCCCTAGTAAACAGCCTTCGCACAAGTCACTTGTTTAGATAAGTCAGTGACCTCCTAATCCACAAGTTCTTCATGTATTTCACTTCTGTCTGCACTGTCTTGATCTCTGAGTAGAGAAGACGTGGGTAGCAAGTTGAATATGAGAAAGGCCACTGGGTGTACAGCAGGATTCCATTGCCTCTGACCAGTGCAAGTATTTACCCAGAGAGCCAACAACATTCACTCCTTCCATCCTCAACCACACCCTCTGGCAATCTCAAGATAAGCATGATGCATTTTATGAGTAAGTCCATGACAAACAGGGGCTTTGGCTACCTGTGTCAGAACGAAGATAAAGATTGCTTGTCAGTTGACCTAGTTCTGGTTTCAAAGTGAGATTAAGCCTGTTATGTACACTGTTGTTTCTTTATGTATGTTTTTAAAAAACCTCAGTGATTACAAAAGTGTTTAATAGAAAATGACCTAAGCAGTGCCGTGGAAAAACCCTTGTTCTGGGAAAAGATGGAACCTTCCTAGCATCTCCGGGGATGGGGGAAGTGGAGATGATTTGAGAATTGACAACACCTGTTTGATGATTGGATACAATACGCCTGTGGATTGGAAAAACGCATTTCACTCTCTCCAAGTGCTTGTAAGTCACCAACCAAGAATTGTACCTCGTCGTAAGTCACATAACAGAAAAATCACTTAAAGAAGTGAAAAATGGTTGTTTTATTTGTTTGAATTTGTGCTGGAGATGAGAGAAGAGGCCTGGAAGCACAAAAAGAGAATTTCGGCTTTTGTCTGGTTTATTTCAGGGACTTCAGTTCTCCTTTTTGTCATGGTTAGTTACTCAGAAGATGACTTTTCTAAGAAGTAAACAGTGGATGCTCATCCAGCAATCACCATCTGAATCTCTCTTTTCACCTTTTTCTCTCGTCAAAGCAAAGGAAACCCAATTAAAATAAAATTGTAATCTGAAGCCCAATACATATAAACACAGAAACAGCAGCTCTAATGAAAGCTGGGGTGTGGGTGGAATCATCCCCCATTCCTTGCTCCTCTCCAAATAGCCCCTGGCATGAGGGCGACAGAGGAGCTGGAGTCCCAGGAGGAGACCCTAATTTGGGCTGAAGCCCGAGGACGAGCACAACACTGGGAGACGGGCAGGGGCTCATTCTCCTCTGTGCTCCGGGGATGGAGACAGAAGCTTCTTTCCTGGCATCAGAATTGCAGGTGTGTGGCCAGGCGCAGTGGTTCAAGCCTGTCATCTCATCATCTTCAGAGGCCGAAGCAGGAGGAATGCTTGGGTCCAGGAGGTCGAGACCAGCCTGGGTGACATAGGGAGACGTCATCTCCACAAAAAGGTAAATAAAAAATTAGCCAGCTGTAGTGTTGTGTGCCTGTGGTCCCAGATAGTCACGTCGAGACAGGAGGATCATCTGCGCCCAGGAGGATGAGGCTGCAGTGAGCCTCGGTTGTGCACTGTACTCCAGCCTGGGTGACAGAGTGAGACCCTGTCTCTCCATCCCCCAGTGGAAACTGTATGTGCTTTCTTCATCATAGGGTAGAATTCAAAGGGGACTCCAAACAGAAACATCCACATGGAAGAAATGTGTTGGCCATGTTTTTTTTTTTTCTTATTTCTTCTACTACCATTAATTCCCTATGCGCACACACACACACACACACACACACACACACACAAATCTAAGACATTTCATGGGCTAAAGCGAGACAGGAAATCATTCTAAGAGAACAATGTCAACTAATCTTCCCAATAAGTTATGCTCTCCTTGATCGCTGAGGGAATTTAAGAGATGGAAGGCCGTCTGGACAGTCCCCCTTGTTGATGAGATATTATTTAGTAAGAAAACTCATAACCCGTTGTGCATCACGCCTCAAATTTAAAGTGTTTCCATGTCCATTGTCTCATTTTACTTTTATAGCACGCCTGTGACATGTGTAGTATTGCTGTAATTAGCCTCTTCTTTCTTTCTTTCTCTCTTTTTTTTTTTTCCCTGAGGCAATTAAGGACAGCAACAGGCAGCTATGGGACTGAAGCCAGGCCGCTGGTTTATTGCTTTATTTATTCCATTGCAAAGTTAACAGCTGCAAGACAAGAGTTGTTTTATTTTGGCTCTACTGTCAAGGTAATTGTGTCTCTCCCCATTTGACTTTCTATTTTTTAGACCACAAGAGAAAGCCAAACTTGTTTTTTGGGGGTCATAATTTGTCCATTGCCCATTGATGTTAACCATGGGCATTGGAAAGTGCTTAATTCTCTAAACCTTTCCCTGTGTGGAAGCAGCAGCTGGTTGAAATATTTTGTCTGAGACAGATAATTCAAGTTATGCAAAATAATTCTCTATGAAAAAATAAAATAAATTATTCTAACCACTTAGTAGAAAACAACTGAAATGATTGTTCCCTGTAAGATTCCTCAGGAGGGTGGCTTATCACTGCCACACTGTGCACATCGCTGCACACCTGCCCCCTTTCAGATGTACACCTGGAAGAACCATTGCGGAATTACATGGCTCTGTCGTTATATGTTTATCTATCTATCCTCTATCTATCATCTATCTATCTATCTATCTATCATCTATCTTTCTATGTATCTATCCATCTATGTTTCTTTCTTTCCTTCTATCTTTCTATCATGTATCTATCTTTCTAATTTTTTGTCTATTTTTTCTATCTATCATCTATCTATTTTTCTATCATCTATCTATCTATCTATCTAACTATCTATCTATCTATCTATTTCTTTAGAGACAGGTCTCACTCTGTCACCCAGGCTGGAGTGCAATGGTGCCATCATAGCTCACTAGAGCCTCAAACTTCCGGGCTCCAGTGATCCTCCTGCCTCAGCCTATCAGAAAGCTGGTGTTACAAGCACACACCACTAGGCACAGGCCTCCTGTGCCTGGCTAATTCTCTGTTGTTGCTGTTGTTTTGAGGAACTACCATGTCATTTCTCACAGTGGCTGTTCCATGTCACCTTCCTGCCACCAGCACACCAGCGCTCCAATTTCTTGACATCCGCACCAGCTTTCTTTGTCTTGAGTAGCAGCCATCCTGTGGATGCGAAGTGGCATTTCACTGTTTTTTGGTTGCATTTCTCTAAGGATTCGTGACGCTGGGCTCCACTTTCTGTGTTTCTTGCCCATTTGCAGGTCTTCTCTGGAGAAATGTCTATTCCAGCCTTTTGCCCATTTTTTAAAAATCGAATTTTTTTCCCTGAGTTTTTTTTTATATATTCTAGACTGTTATTTCTCTATTAACATATAATTTACAAATGCTTTCTGCCTTTCTGTGCATGGTCTTTTCCTCTGTCATTAACCTTCTTCGGTGAACACATTTTTACATTTTAATGGAGGTCTTCAAGCCCAATTTATTAATGTTTTTCTTTTATTACTCATGTTTCTGGTGTTACATCCAAGACATCTTTGCCAAATCTAATGCTGTGAAGCTTTTCCCCCTGTGTGTTCTCCTGGGTTTCATAGTTTTACTCTCATGTATAGGTCTTTGGTGCAGTATGAGTTAATTTTCTTATGAGATGTAAGGTAAGGGTCCAGCTTCATTAGATTTTTGTTTTTCTTTTTTGTTTTTGGCATGTGAATGTCCAGTTTCCCCACCACCATCTGTTGAAAACACTGTCCTTTCCCTATTGACTGGCCTTGGCACCCTTGTCAAAAATCATTTGACCTTATACATGAGGGTATATTTCTGGGATTTCTATTTCCTTCCCTTGGTCTATATGTCTGTCTATGCCATGGCACACCATACTGTTTTGATTACTGTAGCTTTGTGATAATTTTTAAAAGCAGGAAGCATGGGACTTCCACACTTGTTATTTTTTAAGATTGTTTTGGCTGTTCAGGGTCTTTTGAAATTCCATATTATTTGTAGGATAATTTATTTTTTTATTTCTGCAAAAAAATTGTTGAGATTTTGATAGAGATTGAATAGAATTTGTAGATCACTTTTACAATGCATTGGCTTCTTAAATTTTCCAGTTTCAACGAGGAACATCTTTCTATTCATTTGTTTTCCATTTCTTTCTGGAATGTTTTCTAGTTTTCAAAGTACAATGTTAAGCCTCCTTGGGCTAGGTTTACTTCTAAGTATTTTATTCTTTTTAATACTTCTGCAAATAGAAATGTTTTCTTAATTTCCTTTCCAGATTGTCCATTACTAGCATAAAAAACACATCTGACTTTCGTGTGTTGATTACATACTCTGCAACATTGCTGGGCTCATTTATTAGTTCTGGCAGGTTTGTGTGTGTGTGTTGGGGGGTTGGTATGTGATCTTTTAGCTTTTTGACATTTAAAGTCGTGTCATCATCAAGTAAGTCTATTCTTAGAATTCTGAACAATTACGCTTATTTATTAAAGTAATCTTCAGCCTGTCTTAAAATAAGTGATAGGGCACTACCAATTCCTCCTGGGTCACGCTGCTTTTGGGTGGGAGGAAATTCACCATCTCAGAGACACACCCTCCATACTCGTAACTGGCATCGTATTCAGATATCTTTAACGGTGCAACTTGATTCTTTTCATTTATGGTTTGTTTTCATGTATTTGTCTTTCTGCCCAAAAATGACTCTCAAGTCCCTGCCATATACAAATGAATTTCAAGCCATTTAAAATATGCTAAATGGTCCTTCTTGGCTTTGCTTCCCACAGACACGGGCCAGGGGCACACCTCCAGCTTCCAGCACTCACTTTGCAGACCCAGTTGGAATTATTTGCACTGATGCTGTCTGTTCTCTCCGCTCCCTGCTGAAAATGATGAGGAACGAGGTGCCGTGGACAGTGGCTTCCATGTCCCCAGCTCCACCTGAGCCGTGGGCTATGACATCCAAGGTCTGCAATGGGCTGCCCTTCCCGTAATATTTCCATTTAAACACGGCCTGGCTGCCTCGGCACCACATCTCATTCACGCTGCGGAATGAGATCCCTAGGAGGGAGACAGGGATCATTATGGAGCAAGCACAGAGGACAAACGGATGACAGCCTGGCCCCAGCAGCCAGGGAAGGGGACGCACAGAAGGAGCACGGAAAGAGACACGCCCCAAGGAACAGCTAGGGAAGGGGGGTTCCCAGGGATGTCAGGGCCAGGGAAGGACAGGAACCCCGGCCACTCCAGATTGTCAGGCTGGAGTCGAGCGCATCCCTGCCAAGCCCGCTGGCTCCCCGCCTGGCTCAGAGCCGCCACTATGCTTGTCTCTGGTTGGTGCAGTGAAGCCAGTTCTCCTGCGCTTTCAGGGCTGAGATGATCCTCTTCTCTACAGAGTTCCCTCTTTCTGTTCTCATTTTCAGTCTTTTCTGCACATACAGGATGGGCCTGGGGGCACATTATGCAGACCGCTGTTCCACGGGCCCTGCGTTTCAATTGCATTCATTGGTTTAGACGGAACCTCCAGTGAGGAAATAGAAATCATCTTTTGTTTATTTGTTTTATTTGCTCTCCAGCCCCTGCAATTCACAGCCTAATAATTTCATTTTAAAAGGAACACCTGTCATGAAGCTTTGCTCTATTTACCATTAAAACAGGAAGAAAGAACCTTGTTAAAGCTCCAGCTAGAACAAGCCTCCGGCTTCTCTTCCCCTTCCTTCCTTTCTCTCTCTCTCTCTTTCTTTCTCTCTGTCTTCCTTGTCTTTCTGTCTTTCTGCATCCCTCTGGCCGTCATCGTGGGTGCCGGATTTCGCCTCAGGAAAGGTCCGAAAGTCTGGCCTGCAGGGCCCTGTATTGGTTCCCTTGGGATCACTAAAACCTCTTGACGTGAGTGCCTTTGTGGTTATTTGAATGGATGAATTTATAATATACGGATGTCCAGTTTGTTTCTGCAAAACTTGTGATTTTGAAGGGAACAAACACGAGAGCTTGAGACTCCAGCAAAGATTCGTATTTAAAACATTTGGAAATACACTTGGTCTGCCACTGCACAGCCTGACTGCGGGTCCCGTGTTCGACCCATGCGTCTGTGGCATCCCAGATGAGCGGGGACGTGGTGCCTGCCCTGCCGTGCCCAGGAGCCAGCCTTTCCCACCCAGACCCAGGTGTGGAAGTCTGTCTCTTCCTGCTGACTCGTTTGCTTTAATGGGTCCACTGAAAGTCCATGTGATTCTCTGCAGCTTTGATTGAAGAATGGCCTGGAGAGGCCTTAGGCCTGCTGCATTCTGGGCTTCCTGAGCTGCCGTAGCACGATGCCTTCACCCATGTGACCCATCACCTGCACACGGGTGTACTCTCCCCACCACCCCCTGTGACCCCATCACCTGCACACGGGTGTACTCTCCCCACAACCCCCTGTGACCCCATCACCTGCACATGGGTGTACTCTCCCCACCACCCCCTGTGACCCCATCACCTGCACACAGGTGTACTCTCCCCATCGTCTCTCTGTGATCCCATCGCCTGCCCACAGGTGTACCCTTCCCACCATCCCCTAGGTGACCTCATCATCTGACCACAGGTGTAGTCTCATCCCCATCTTCCCATTTGAGCCCATCACCAGCTCACCGGTGTGGTCCCCCCACCACGTGCCCGCCACCTGCCCATGTCGTCCTGCATTGCCCACTCTCCTGGCCCCTGAGTGGTCCTGGCTGATCCCTGAGGCTGCCATGCACCTGGGAGGATGCGGGCGTCCAGGAGGGAGGGGCTTGCTGCCCTTGCCCTGCTCTTCACAAGCTGGCTCTGACTCAGTCTTTCACATGTTCATTCTTTCCTTCTCTGAGGAGGTCGGTGGAGAAATTGTAGAAACCCAGTGGAAATGTTTGTTTACACAAACTTAATTAATTCCTAGTGTTCAAATAGGTATTTGCCTATCACCGCCCTGTGAGCAGCCCCTTCACCTTCTCACTGGACCCGTCCTTCACATGGTCTCTTTCTTCCACCCGCATTCCAGAGAGCAAGAGGACAGCCACCGTGTCCCTAAGGGGCCAGTCATTTGGGGTTTGGAGAGAACTTTTAAGAGATGAGTGTGTTTTATATTTAGAACACACTCCAAGAACATTTCAGTTTTAGGACCCTGGAAGACTCTTTATGAAAGTATTCTCCCCTGACACTACCCGCCCCGTCCCCACTGCTCCTGAGTCTCGTTCCATCTACGCTGTAGATAGGGTGTTCCTGGGGTCCATCCCATAGGACTTGTCAAAGCCCTTAAATAATGGTGTGTTCGAGCCCGTCAGCTGTTCAGAGGAACGTGCTTGCTGAGGCCACATCTTCAGTGGACACAGTGAACCCGCTCTGTCTGTATAGACATAGCTCCAGGCCACACCGATCTCAACAGCAGAGGTGGAGACCAGGGAAGCCCTTGGGTAATTCAGACCCAGGCAGATATCCCCTTCTTCCTGTGAAAGGTTTATTTTTGCCATGTCCTTAGGTTGCCATTGTTAGTTGTCCATATTCCTGGGAAGCATGCAGCTCATGACGACATTCTCTCAATGTGTGACTCAAAGACAGGCGGTTTCCCACCCACTGGTTCTCACACTGCCCCACTCTGCAGCTTCACCATCCGTGTGCTAAGAAGGCAGCACTCACAGCCCCTGCAACCAGCCGCTGGGGGCCTCGCGCTTACGGGCAGAAAACTTAGGAATGAATATATTTATCGATCATGTAGTTTTGCCTACAAACTATCAAGAGTGGGGGTCCCTGCTGGCATTCCTTCATAAGGGGGTACCAGCATGGCTTCAGAAAGCAGCGGTTTTCTGAGGAGGGCTCAATTGCTTCTGGAAGCTGCAGCATGAATGGCAATGCCACTCGACACCAAGGTGTGGGCATTTGAGCTGTGCTGGAAGGTTCTCCATGGAATGGTGGCCACACTGGAGGGTCCTGTGCCGGGCACCTGAGGAGGCCATGGTGCTGAGGAGAGACCCTAGAGCAACCCACACTCCCAAGAAGTCAGAGAAGAGTGTGTCCCGTAGGTAAGTTTATACTGGAAATTTAAAGAGAGGAAACGTGAAATAGCCAGGACACTTAGCCAGGACTGGGAGTTCAGGTCTTAGGTGGTTTTGGGTCATTATGCCCTCCAAGTAGATTCCTCTAAGCTTGTTTATTTGTTAATGTGAAAAGTCGGATGGAATTGCCTTTATTCTAAAACGCTTTATTCTGTCTTAAGTCTCCGGGTCAGCAAACATTGCTACAGGGCGTCTCTGTCCACACCGGCATGCACACCTGAACGGGGCGGCTGGCCGGCCCGTGCTCCCCCTAGGGCTGCTGGAACAGAGGAGCTTCAACCACAGGAATTTATTCTCTGGCAGCCTGGAGGCCCGAAGCCCAGATCCTCATGCTGCAGGGCTGGGCTCCCTCTGAAGGCACTGGGGGGGCCTGTGCCCATCGCCTCCAGCTCCTGGTGGTTCCTTGGCTCACAGCAGCAAAACTCGCAGCTTCACATGGCACCCTCCCTTCATATGTGTGAATGCGTCCAGTTTTCCTTGTCTGTTGGGGTCCCAGCTGTCCTGGCTTAGGGGCCCAACCTACTCAGGCAGGACCTCATCTGAACTCATGACGTCTGCAAGACTCTGCATCCAAGTAAGAACCCATTCTGAGGTGCTGGAGTTAGGACGTAAGCCCAGGAACTTTGTGGGGAGGCACACAGTTCAATCCATCTGGAAGGTGGAGAGCCAAGGAAGGGCGGAGAGAGGCGTGTGCTACGGGCGTGTGGTACTCACTGGTGAAAGAAGGCGGAGCGCAGCATGGAAGGCACCGGAGCTGCCCCGTGGTGGGGAAGGGGCTGTGTGGCCAGCAGCATCGTCTGTCTTTGTCATCACTGGCTGGGGCCAGGAGGGCAGTCCTACTATCCCTCCCCCACCACACACACACCTTCTCTAGACAAGTTGGCAGGTGCCATGCAGCCAGGTGGTACGGCCCCCTGGAGGGCGGGAGCAGACAGCTCCCTGGAGGCTCTAGGAGACACAGCAGGAGGCCATAGCCGTCCAGGAGCTGAAGTGAGCAGCAGTCAGTGCCGGGGAAGCAACACCCTAGCACCAGGCTCTGAGCGCCCCAGCACACTCCCTTGCCTTGACTTCCTTCACTGGGCACCCAGGGCTGGAGGCGATCCGAAGCCTCAGCCCAGGGAAGGGTCCGCCTGTCCAGGAGGCTCCCAGGGTCCAGCTCGCCCTGGGTGGTGCCCTCAGAGTTGCCTGCCCATGGGCCACCTTGGGGAGTCTGGAGGGGCCTCTGGGCAGTGTGGCCACGGGCTGTCCTCCGCTTCCCAGCACCCTAGACAGGGAGCCAGAGCACAGCACTGAACACGTTCTAGTGCTCTAGAAAGCGCGGCTGGCCCAGTTCCCCTAACTCAGCCGGATGCAGAGGAACCATTGGAGCTCTTCAGTTCTTTTTTCTTTCTTTCTTTTTTTTTTTTTATGTTTTATAGTACCTTTAATGACACACTTTCCCTTCTTTTTTGAACAAGGGAGTCTGCTTTTCAGTTCTTTCAAGAGTTGGCATCCGCTGAATTTCGGCTCCCCTTGGCTTCATTTCTCATACAAAGATTCTCAAATTCCCTTCAAATATGAAATAAGTTTCTCATCAACAAATGTCTTTTCTCCACCATGAGAGGATTCCTCGCCCTGCGGCGCAGAGTGCATTTCAGTATCGCTTCCTTCCGGCAGCACAGCAATTATGAAGTACTCTGCCACAGAAAAGTGACTGTTCTCAACTCTCAGAAACCTGCATTCTAGCCGCATTTCTAGGTGCCAGAACTTCGCTAGAAGAGCAGCCCTCCCGGAGTGGGGAAGGAAGGGACTCCCCCGAGTTCTGCGTCAGGAACCAACCGTCGGAAGAGACAGGGGTGTGTTGGGGACGGGTTAGGGGGTGGGGGGTTGGGGGTTGGGGGGTTGAGCAGGGCCATGGTGGCTTCTCTCCTCCAGGTGGGAGCCTCTACTTTCTGTTGTTGTTGGTTTCGAAAAGGCTTTTTCCTTGGGAGAGGTCTCTAATGTCTACTCGGATATCTGAGATATTTGCTGTGGGTCTACCATGAACCAAGCCCTGTCCTAGAAAAGTGTCCCGGGGCGTTCCTGAGGAGGGAGAGGAAAGGGGAATGTTGTGCTGGTCTCTTGTGTGCTTGGCCAGGAGGCAGCACGGGGCCCAGGGCAGCTGTTTCTCTCTGGAAGGGTGCCCCGCACTCCCAAGGCCTGCGGCTGGCCTGGAGGCAGAAGGGGCAATGTGGGCAGGGTGTGCCTTTTCTGTGCCCACAGGCCCTAAATGGGTGGAGGATTTATTCAACACATACCTATTAGTACCTGTGACAGGTAAGGCTCTGTTCTCCTGGAACACGGAGCACACACAATAAAAACAAACAACGCTGTCTCCTGGAGCTGCCATCAGGGTGTGGGGGGCATGGGTCATCACTAGCGGGCTGAACTGACCCCTGGGGTCACTCATGCAGCAGGGCTCGGGGCTGCAGATCATCAGTAGCGGGCTGAACTGATCCCCTAGGGTCCTTCGTACAGCAGGACTGGGGGGTGCAGGTCATCAGTATGGGGGTGAACTGAGCCCCTGGGGTCCTTCGTACAGCAGGACTGGGGGGTGCAGGTCATCAGTATGGGGGTGAACTGAGCCCCTGGGGTCCTTCCTGCAGCAGGACTGGGAGCAGGATGGCTGCGGGGAGGCAGGGCGGGTCCGGGAGTGTAATGGGTGTGCTTGTTGTTAACGAAGGTGGTGAGAAACTTCCACCACGACAAAGGTGACTCTGCACCGAGGCTGGAAGACAGGGAGCGAGGTACAGAGGGTGTTGAGGGAAGAACTTTCCAGACAGAGGGAGGAGCAAGAATGGGAGCCCAAGGTTGAGTTTGGAGCATCAGGGAGAAGCCAGGAGCTAGTGGAGGGGCAGCTGTGGCAGGACAGGTGAGGAAAGGCCGGGGCCGGGACCACACAACCTCTGTCCCTGGGGAAACGGGGGCTTTGGAGGGTACAGGAAGAGCACCAGGCTCTGTGTGGTTTCTAGAGGGCCTTGGGCTGAGAATCAGTGATGGAGACAAAGAGAGACATAGGGAGCCCTGGCTGGGAGGGGACAAGGACAATCAAAGGGGATGGCCCTGGATAGGGTTAGGCAGAAGCAGGAAGGCTTCTGGACGGGGTCTGAGGCCTCCTCGGGAGGGCCCCAAGGCTCTGGACAGATGTGCACCCTCAGAGGCCTGGAGGAGATCCACTCTGTGCAGCAGCAGTGTGACAGCCCGGGCCAGACTCTTTGGGTACAGCACCCCACAATGATGCCACATTGTCTACGTCCAATTGCTTCCTGGCAGAGAAGTCAAAGTCATCATTTTCTAAAAGTCAATTTGTCATCAGTAGAAAACAGTTTAGTCAATTATAGATGAAAACAGAAAATAGAGGGCGGTGTGTAAAACACCAAAGTGCTTATCAGACCGTGCTCTGGGTTCAACACAGGCTATGTGAAAGCATCACTTTGAGTATTTCAAAGCTCTTTTTTTTTGTTGTTTGGAGATAGAGTCTTGCCCTGTTGCCCAGGCTGGAGTGCAGTGGAGTGATCTCAGCTCACTGCAATCTCCGCCTTCCAGATTCAAGTGATTCTCCTGCCTCAGCCCCCCAGTAGATGGGATTACAGTCATGTGCCACCATGCCCAGCTAAGTTTTATAAATTTAGTAGGTACAGGGTTTTGCCATACTGGCCAGGATGGTCCCCTGACCCCAGGTGATCCACCCTCCTCAGCCTCCCATATTGCTGAGATTACAGCCATGAACCACCATGCCTGCCCCAAGTATTTTAAAGCCCTCTTTTTCTTTTCTGTTTATAAAAATTTATCTTTATCCACCATCTTCATGAACATCTATCCCATATATCACCTTTGTTTAAAGGGAGGATTAAATTTCCCAAGCACAGCTAGACCACGAATAAGCTGTTAAAATACTCTGTGTTCTTGATTTGGCTCTAAGATCTTGGGTCATTGTCTTTATTATAAGAATTATACACAAATCCCTGCACATGAAATGTTTAGACTTCCATTTTTAATTATTCATGAAATGTGCAGGACATGGTCCAATGCACACTTGAGCAAAATTCGCTAATGCCTCTAAACAAATCATAAACACCTCACCAGGGCGCCTGGATGCAAGACTCTCCGCTAATAGGTGCTTTATTATAATCTGCTCTGAGTGCGTAAGCAGTGCATTCATGGCAGGGGTCCCCAGCACCAAGCCACTGTGACTTTGCCACCATCTCACCCCAACGGGAGTTATGTTCAGCCGTCTTCGCAGGCTGAATGTTAACCACAATTCTTCCGTGCTGAAGAATCAAGAGTCCAGTGACAAACTTCAGTTTTGGTGCATGGACGAATCTTTTCCTGTGATAAAATTCCAGGTAAGACCTGGTTTTGCTGTGGGGCAACCTGAACAGAAGCAGAATTGCCACTGGGGAGATCCTCACTCCTACGGATCGGAATGCAGCCAGCGTGCTCTCAATGGCAGTCGGAGATTATTGCTTGGATGGTTCTCCAGATTGTGTGAGATGTTCATAGAAACTGAAAGAAACAAATATATGAAGATGCCAAGAGGGACACAGGCATAAGCAGGTCACACATACAAGAGAAAAATGGGAAATATTCAAACTTATTTGCTAACAAAAAGTCATAAAGTGTAGCAGCACCAGCCACGTGCCTCTGTGAGGTATTTAACCAGCACTGATTATTGTCATGTGTCTTTGCGGATTCAGAACATACAGTAGTGAAAGAAGCAGGCTAGTTCTTCTTTTCATGAAGGTTACATCCTAATGGGAAGAGAGAGAAGAACAAACAAATCAATACAGCATGTCAGGTGATATGGTCAGGTGGGCTTGATGGCAAGTGGGCGTGGTCTACCCTGATACTTGATGGCAAGTGGGCGTGGTCTACCCGAATCCACAGATGGAGCACTCAGACAGTCGGGGACCAGTGTTCCATCAGGGTGTTCTGCAAGTTCAAAGGACCAGAAGGAGAAAGTGTTGTGGGAGCAGAAGGAGAGCCTGGGACAGAAGCAGATGATGAGGCCAGAGGGGAAGTGAACCTGGTCTCCATGATAAGTGGAATGGGGAGTCCTGCCAGTGAAGTCACAAAGGACCTGGTATTTGGGGTTTGCCTTGTTTCATGCAAAATTGTGTCTGCGAACTCTATCCAGGTTATTGCACATGACAGCAGGTCGTCCATTTTTATTGCTATCTTGCTCCATGTGCAACACCATCACAGTTTACCAGTTCTACCGTTTTAATGACACTTGGGTGGTTTTCGGTTTTGCCTACTATGAGTAGTACTTCAATGAACATTCTGTCGTATGTCTTACGTTGCACATGCATTTTCATCAGTTTGCAGTGTAGACCTAGGAGTGGACTCTCCTTCTCACTGGGCGTTTGTGTACAGCGCTAGCAGACAGAGTCACCCCTGTGAACAGCATGGTCTGCAGTGTTCAGTCTTTCATATCCTCAGCTATCTACGGTATCGTCACCCTTTCTGATGGGCATGGATTAACTGATGATGGTTTTGCTTCTCAATTTTCAGTTGACAAATAAGATGAGGCATCTTTTTAATGTATGATGAGCCATGTTCCTATCGTCTTTTGTCCGGTATCTTTTAAAGTCTCTTAATTCTTTTGATATTTAATTGCTTCTCCTTTTTGAATCTGTACAGGTGTTTAGGAGTCAAGCCCTTTGGCAGATATTTTTGTTGCAAATATCTTTTCTCTGCCTATGTGTGTTTTTCTGGCTTGCTTTTATTTCTAAGCAGTTTCTTCTGATAAATAGAAATATTTAACTTAAATGTAGTGCAATTTTTCAGTCTTTTACTGTGTGTGTGTGTGTGTGTGTGTGTGTGTGTGTGGTTGTATGTGATTTCCATAACTTAAGTTCATAAGTTTTACTTCTATATCAACTCTTAGGTAAGTAATGTTTCACCTTACATTTATATATATATATATATATATATATATATACATATATATATATATATATATATATACTACAAATCAATTTATGAGTATGGTGTACAGTTAGTCAAGCTTGCCAAACTACACACACACATACACACACACACACACACACGCACACACACATACACTCACAGACTGGAATTTTTACTGGGAATACAGTAAATCTATCGATCAATTTGAAAATAAATGACAGATTTTAGTATTGAGTTCTCAATTGATAAACATGTTATGCCGTTCAATTTATTTAGATGTTTTAAAAATGTCCTATTCATAATATCTATAGTTTTTTTGGTTGGAGAGGCTAAGTAACCTAGCAATATTTCTGTTGTATTTGGTGCTAGTATATATGCTACATTCAATTAAAATTCTATTTTCAATTAGTCGTTGACAGATTTTGACAGAATCGCCTTGATTTCTCTATGATAACAAAGTGTGAGGGGCAAAGGAAACCCGGCGGGGGAGGCCAATGTGATAACCTGCAGCACACATGGGAGATGATGGGGGTGGTGGTAAGATGTACCTGGAGTCTGAATATATTCGGAGGTATAGGTGCCAACATTCTATGCTGGGTTACTTATAGAATAGAAACAACAGAGGACTTAATGACAATTTCAGCACTGTAAGCAAATTGGATAATACAGTTATTATTTATTAAGGTGGAAAAGACTGCTGAAGGAGTTTGGAGATAAATAGTGAGAGCTTGTTTGAAGTTTGGAGAGTGAGATATTTCTTAGACACCTAAGCTGAAAGAGTGAGGAGACAGTTGGATTTACAGGACTCTAATTCAGGAAAGAGATATGGGCTGGAAGTATTCGTGAATAATCAGTGAACAGTTCGTATTTTTAAATAACAGGCTGCATGTTATCATCTAGAGAGTTAAAGTGAAAGAAACACCCAATGAAATAGAAGCAAAACTAAGAGAGATCTTTCAAAAACCAAGTAAAGTACTTTTAAGAAAAGCTGTTGATCAACTATAGCTGTTACTAACAGGCCAGGTAATCTGAGGTCAATGAATTGTCCATTTGTTTATGGTATGGGCTGTAGTTTGTGCTTTCAAAATTAATGGGTTGCAATCCCAACTCCTGTACCTCAAAATAGGACTGTATTTGGAGACAAGGCCTTTAAAGAGGTAATTAAGTTAGAATGAGGATATTACGGGGACCCTAATTCAATATGACTCGTGTCTGTATAAGCAGAAGAGATCAGAACCTACATACACAAAGGAGAGATGCCGCCAGCAAATAGACAGCCTGTTGTATGCTAAGGAGAGAGACGTCAGAAGAAACCAGCTCTTCTGGCATCTTGTTCTTGGACTTCCAGCCTCCAGAAACGTGAGAAAATAAGATTCCATTATTTAAAGTCCCCAGTGTGTGGTATCTTGTTCTAGCAGCCCTAGCAAACTAATACTAACTTGTCAAAGCGCATGTGGTTACCAGGCTCAGTGCTGTGGCAGACACGGCTGGTTAGTGACTCAATATTCACCTCTTCATTCTCTACTAAATTGGCCTTGTGTGGCCTTCCTGTCTTTAGAAGAAAATTTGTTATTGGCCTTCAGCCTTGCATGTACTCAGTCCAGGGAGCATGCCCTGACAGACGTGCCAGAGGTGCTGTGCTGAGGTTTTGGAGGGAGAACTTGCTCAGGGATGAAGGAGAGATGCCTGAGAAGAAAGTCCCGGTACTGCCCTGCTCCTTGGGCCTCTTTTGTACGTTCACAGCCACATAATAAAACCAGAAATCCACAAAGATAAAAGGACTTCTCCTCATGTTTTCCAAATCAACCTATATTTAGTTCATTAGTTAAAGGAGAAATCACAATGGAATTACAAATATGCACACCAAAATGATGCATAAAAATCATAGCGATTCTTCTGTGAAGTGTCTGTTCGTAGCCTTCGCCACTTTTTGATGTTTTGATGGGGTCGTTTTTTTTTTTCTTGTAAATTTGTTTAAGTTCTTTGTAGATTCTGGATATTTGTCCTTTGTCAGTGGGACCTATATACCTATGTAACAAACCTGCATGTTCTGCACATGTACACCAGAACTTAAAGTATAATTTTTAAAAAAGATTACAGTCACTTAAAAAAAAATTGTAATTCAAACTTAGGAGAAAAGACCAGAGTCAAATTCATCACTCTTTAGAGAAAGATAACACAAACCAGAGTCTCCACAACGTATTTAATGCAAACTCCAGCACGTATTTTGGAAAAAAAAAAAAAAAAAAAACATCGTAGAGAAAGCAATAAGTATCAAAGAATCAAGAGAGAAAATAGATAATGGAAGCAGATTAAAAGAAACTCAAGTTTTGTTATTAGCAGATACAAACTTCAAAATAACTATAATTAATGTTAAAGCAGAGGATAATATGTGCAAACAAAGAAGAAAAAACTTGAGTGAAAAGTAACCAAATATTCATTGGAAAATGGAATGTTACAATATATCATAGTAAATGTGTTTGTTTATAGAGAACAGGGAGTAAATACATTTAAAAGTTAAAGCAGACACAGAGATCTTTAGCTTGAACAAATGCAGAACACAATGCTAAACTGAAGGGTGGAAAGAAAACGAATGCAAACAACGCAGTGGAGCAAGGGAGAGATGAGAAGCACTGTGTGAATGGAAAACGGTCAAGTAGGAGCTTTATTTTGAAAAATCATAACCCAGAACTTTCCAAATAATAAAAGACCTTGACACAAAATTCAAAAAACTCAGCAAACTCAAAAAAAAAAAAAAAATGCAATTCATCACATCACTGTCAAACTGTTCAAAACCAAAGATAAAGAGAAAATATTAAAAGAGCTTGGGGTGGGAGGTGTGGCGGGCATTGCGTGAGAGGAACAGCTCTGAAGAGAGAAGACAATGATGTGCCTACTTAAAGCTCTGAGATTCCATACGCACTGAAAATGTGTTCTAAAACTAAAGGGAAATGGTGATATTCTTAGGCACACACAAGAGTGGAGAGTATCTGCTCCTGTCAGGTTTCACGCTATTAAAAATATTTTAACATCTTCTTTGTGTATAAAGAAAATGAGTCCAGAAAGAAGCAGAGTGCTGCAGAAAAAGAAAGAAAAATATTGAAAAAGGAAAATATAAAAGATAATTGTTTAAAATAAAAATGGCAACAGTGTCTTATGGGACTTGCAACATATATAGAAATAAAATATATGACAATAAAGGTAAAAATGACAAAGGTGTTAATTGAAGTTAACAGGCTCATAGATGTTTTGATCACTTAAAGTACTAACTTAAGGTAGAAAGTAAAAAACTAAGAACCTATTTTTTAAAATTTTAAGATGACTACAAAATGTATGATGCTGAATACAAAACAAAAAATCTAAGACAGAAAATAATAATGATATAATACTTGATTAGTTAAAAAAACAAGTTTGACAGTAATTATAAAAAATGATGTATAGTTCTTAAGTAGCATTTATCTGTGGAAGGGGAAGATGAGTTAACATTATAAAATTTATCCAGATTTAGTTTGTTTATAAAAATAAGATAGCTTACTAGCTAGACTAATACAGAAGAAAAAAGAGAAGATACAAATAAACACAATTAGAAATGATAGAGGCGACATTACCACTAACCCAACAGAAATAAAAACAACTACCAGAAAGTACTACAAACACCTCTATGCGCACAAACTAGAAAACCTGGAAGACATGGAAAAGTTCCTGGACATATACACCCTTCCAAGACTAAACCAAGAAGAAACTGATTTCCTAAACAGACCAATAATGAATTCTGAAATTGAGTCAGTAATAAATCGCCTGTCAACCAAAAAAAGCCCAGGACTTGATGGAGTCACAGCCGAATTCTACCAGATGTACAAAGAAGAGCTGGCACCGTATCCACTGAAACAACTGCAACAATAGTTCAGTGAGGCCAGCATCATCCTGATACCAAAACCTGGCAGACACACAAGAAAAGAAAACTTCAGGCCAATTATTTTTGATGAAAATCTACACAAAAATCCTCAATAAAATACTGGAAAACTGAATCCAGCAGCACATCAAAAAGCTTATCCACCATGATCAAGTCAGCTTTATCGCTGGGATGGAAGGCTGGTTCAACATACGCAAATCAGTAAATGTAATTCATCACATAAACAGAACCAATGACAAAAAAACAAATGATTATCTCAATAGATGCAGAAAGAAGCCGTTGATAAAATTCCACATCCCTTCATGTTAAAAACTCTCAATAAAATGGGTATTGAAGGAATGTAACTCAAAATAAGAAGAAGCATATGTAACAAACCCACAGCCAACATTATGCTGAATGGGCAAAAGCTGGAGGCATTTCCCTTTATAAAATGGCACGAGGCAAGGATGCTCTCACAACTCTGACTCAACATGACACTGGAAGTTCTAGCCAGAAAAATCATGCAAGAGAAAGAAATAGACGGCACCCAAATAGGAAGAGAGGGGTCAAACTATCCCTGCATGCAGATGCAGGTGACATGATTCTGTATCTAGAAAACCCCACAGTGTCAGCCCAATAGCTCCTTCGGTTGATAAACGATTTGGGGAAAGTTTCAAGATATAAAATCAATGTACAAAAATCATTAGCATTCCTATACACCAACAGCCAAGCCAAGAGCCAGATCAGGAAGGGAATCCCATTTACAATTGCCAAAAGAAGAATAAGATTTCTGGGAATACAGCTAACTAGGGAGGCAAAAGATCTCTGCTGCAATGAGAATGACAAAACACTGCCTAAAGTAATCATAGGTGACAAAAACAAATGGAAAAACAATTAATGCTCATGAATAGAAAAAATCAGTATCATTAAAATGGCCATACTGCTGAAAGCAATTGACAAATTCAGTGCTATTCCTATCAAACTACCAATGACATTCTTTACAGAACTAGAGAAAATTATTTTAAAATTCATATAGAACCAAAAATAACAAGTCTGAATAGCCAAGGCAATCTGAAGCAAAAAGAACAAAGCTGGAGGCATTACATTTCCCAAGTTTAAACTATATTTCAGGGCTCCAGTAACCAAAACAGCATGGTACTGGTACAAAAACAGGCCCTTAGACCAATGGAAAAGAGTAGAGAGCCCAAGAATAAAGCTGCACTCCTACAACCACCTGATCTTGCACAAAGCTGACAAAAACAAACAGTGGGGAAAAGAATATTCAATAAATGGTTCTGGGATGATTGACTAGCCATAGGCAGAAGACTAAACCTGGACCCCTTCCTTCCACCATATACAAAAATCAACTCAAGATGGATCAAAGACTTAAATGTGAAACCCAAAACTATAAAAACCCTGGAAGATGACCTAGGCAATATCATTCTGGACGTAGGAATAGGCAAAGATCTCATGACAAATATACCAAAAGGAAAAATTAATAAACTGGATCTACTTAAACTGAAGAGCCTCTGCACAACAAAAGAAGCTATCAGCAGGTAAACAAACAATCTACAAAATGAGAGGAAATATTTGTAAACTATGCATCTGACAAAGGTCTAATAGCATCTATAAGGAACTTAAATTTACATGAGAAAAACAACCCCATTAAAAAGTGTGCAAAGGACACGAACACACTTTTCAAAAGAAGACAAACATGTAGTCAGCAAGCATATGAAAAAAAGCTCAATATAACTGATCATTAGAGAAATGCAGATCAAAACCACAATGACATACCATCTCACACTGGTCAGAATGGCTAATATTAAAAAGTCAAAAAATAATAGATACTGGCAAGGTTGTGGAGAAAAGGGAGCCCTCATACGCTGTTGGTGGGAGTATAAATTAGTTCAACCATTGTCAAAAGCTGTATGGTGATTCCTCAAAGGTCTAAAAGCAGAACTACTGGCAAACTGAGCAATCTCTTTCCTGGATGTATATATATCCAAAGGAATATAAATTATTCTGCCATAAAGACTCATGCACATGTATGTTCACCGAAGCACTGTTCATGGTAGCAGACATGGAATCAACAGAAATGTCCATCAATAATAGAGTGGATAATGAAAACGTGGTACATATTCACCATGGAATACTATGCAGCCATAAAAAGGAACGAGATCATGCCTTACATGGATGGAGCTAGAGGACATCATCCTTAGCAAACTGATGCAGTAACAGAAATCCAAACACCACATCTTCTCACTTACACGTGGAGGCTAAGTGGTGGCAGAAAAGATCACCTCAAGCAAGAGAGGGGTGCTGATTGGACTTGTCACTGTGCACAAGGCCAGGCCTTAGTGTGGCCTTCTGAGCTGTGAAACCAATGCAAGTTCCTCAATCTCTGCCTCAGGTTTTTCTGCTAAAAAACGATGTTAATAGCGTTGCTGTCAGTGAACACATAATGGTGTGTAAAATGCACTTTTTGTGATAACTTACTGTACAGATAGTGTTCTAGAAATGTTAGTGTCTCTCTCACAGCCAGGTACAGATTTAAGTCACCCCCCCAGTCCATATTCAATATCACGTGAATTTTTTTAACCTTGCCACAAAAGATTCTAAACATCACTTGGAGCAAAAATATTAAGTGTCAGCATGAAAATGCTCACAAACCAGAGCGGCTAGTGGGGCCTTGTCGTTCACGATGTGAGAGGCCAGCTTTTGCAGAACAGTACGACTCAAATGCTGAGGTCATTGGAATAGGGCAAACTGTCCACGAGAGATCTTGCTGATCAGTCCCTGTTATGTGGACAAAAATGCAATGAACAGAAGGAGGAAGGAAGTAGCATTCAGAAAATGGATTCCAAAAACAAATCTTGGGAAAAACAGCCAAGTACTCAAATTATATCCTTTGAGAAAAATTTATTCAAATGGATTGAAGAATTATACAGAATACAATTTTTCTGTATTATCTGATCTGAGAAATGGGACATTTTAAGCATATTTAGCAATAAAAGAGCTCTATTAAATATTATAAATTTTAATATATAATTTCTACCAAAAATCATGAACAAGCATGCAAATACAAGATAAGAAATGAAGAGACCCGATAAAGTTATAAAACATTGCCTGACATTATTGCATCCAGAAAAAATGAAAGTTAAAGCAAATTGTGTCTGACCTGCTGTATCTAGCATGTAATGCTGAATCCTATCCAAGGCGCTCTGAGCCGCTTCTCTCATAGTTTTAGTGGGATTTTCTATTTAGCACGGGTTTTCTGTAAAGCATGTTTACAATAGTTAATAAGAGTTTTAACCTAACCAGACACTTAAGCCCAGGAATTCCACTGAAGAAATATCTCCTAAGGAAAACTCAGGGATGCAATTGGTAATTTAAACGGAGAGAGCTGTCTCAGTGTTGCGTGTGAGAGTGAAATGCCGACCTCTGTCCAAACATACAGAAACAGAGGAACTTAAATCTAGGAGAGTGTATCGGAGACGAGTAGGCTCCCTCCCATAAAAATTGTAATTCCAATGTGCCCAAAAGACTGATGTGCATTAAAAAGACTAAAAAAGAAAAAAAGTTTCAAATGTTAACTGTTTACCTCTGAGAGATACCCCCTCCATTTTATAAGGTAATATCACAATTATATAGTTAAATGCATATCTCGAATTAACTTAAAGAATATATATTGTGACTCTGTAAAGGCATACTTGTGGGTGTACAGTCATGAGGCACTTAACGACGGGGACACTTTCCGAAGAATGCGTCATGAGGCTGCTCCCTTGTAGTGCAAACATCACAGAGTCTGTAACGCAGACCTAGGTGGTCCAACCTCCCACACACTTAAGCTGTGTGGTGCAGACTCTTGTTCCTGGGCAGCAAATCTGGGCAGCACATCGCTGTGCTGAGGACTGCAGGCAGCCGTAACAGCATGGCAAGAATGTGTGTATCTAAACACCTCTAAACACAGGAGAGCTACGGTAAAAGCAAAGCACTAAAGATAAAAAATGGGGGCCGGGCACGGTGGCTCACGCCTGTAATCCCAGCATTTTGGGAGGCCGAGGCGGGTGGATCACTAGGTCCAGAGATGGAGACCATCCTGGCCAACATGGTGAAACCCCGTCTCTACTAAAAATACAAAAATTAGTTGGGCTTGGTGGTGCGTGCCTGTAGTCCCACCTACTCGGGAGGCTGAGGTAGGAGGATTGCCTGAGCCCAGGAGGTGGAGGTTGCAGTGAGCCAAGATCGCGCCATTGCACTCCAGCCTGGAGCCTGGCAACAGAGCGAGACTCTGTCAAAAAAAAAAAAAAAAAAAATGGGACCCCTGGTTAGTGCACTGCCGTGAACGAGCTTGCACAACTGGCCGTGTCTCTGGGTGAGTCGGGAGTCGGGAGTGGACGTGAAGGCCGGGGCATTACCGCACACTTCTGAAGACACAAGAAACACTCCACACGTAGGAAACGCTAAATGTAGACCAAACATGACCCTTCCTTAATAATAAATTCATCATCACTGTAACTGTTTTACTTTATACATTTTTAAATTGTTTGAACATCTTAATTCTTTTGTAACACTTAGCTTAAAGCACAAACACATTGTACAGCTGTATCAAATATTTTCTTTCTTTTTATTCTTAGCCTGTAAGCTTTATTCTATCTTTTTTTTTTTTTGAGATGAAGTCTCACCCTATTGCTCAGTCTAGAGTGCAGTGGCCTGATCTTGGCTCAACTGCCACCTCTGCCTCCCAGGTTCTAGTGATCCTCTTGCCTCAGCCTCCCGAGTAGCTGGGATTACAGTTACTTATCACCATGTCCGGCTAAGTTTTGTATTTTTAGTAGAGACGGGGTTTCATCATGTTGGTCAGGCTGGTCTCAAACTCCTGACCTCAGCTGATCTGCCCGCCTCAGCCGCCCAACGTGCTGGGATTACAGGCATGAGCCACCATGCTCAGCCTCTATCTTAATTTAAACATTTTAATTTACTTATTTAAACTTTCTTTTTAAAAGCCAGGACACACACACCTTAGCCTAGGGTCAGTGTGGGTCAGACAGGGTCAGCGTCATCTCATCACTGCCTTCCACTTCTCTTCCTGGTAGAAGGTCTTCAGAGACAAAAACGGGCACAGAGCTGGCAGCTCGTAGGATGAGAATGCTTTCTTATGGAGACCTCCTGAAGCAGCTGCCTGGGGCTTTTACCATTAACTTTTTGAAGATATATAAGTAGCAGGAACACAGTCTACAAAATGCTAAATAGTACAGTAAGCACATAAACCAGTAACATCTCCGTTTGCCACCACTTTTAAGCATTAGGTGTGGTACGTAGTGATAAACGCTAGAATTTCACAATCCGCTGGCATCCCAACAGGTTTACTCACACGGGTGTCACCACAAGCACGTGAGGAAGGAGCTGAACTGTGACATTGCCGCCCCATCAGGAGGTGACAGGAATTTCCCAGCTCTAGCATCGTCTTTGGGCACTGCTGTTCTCTGTGAGCCATCATGGACCAGGCACAACTGTGCATGGTGAGAGCAGTCCCCATGAGATGGAGCAAGTACAGGAAACCCATGCCATCGTCGGAGGAAGGGTGCTGCCCCAGAGCTGTGGGTTCCCAGCTTGTCTACCTGTCAAGAAGGCAGATGGTCGGTGGCCCCCCAGAATGGCCCACCGCCTCTTTCCTGGGCCTTAGGGGAAGGATTCACTGCCGGATCTCTCTCTTCCCTTTGTAGCTTCTTCCATGCGTGCACCTTCTGAACAGGAGATATCCACTAAAGATCAGGGCTGAGCCAGAGGCTGGTGGTTGCCCTGCAGTTGCTTGACCTTGCACACGGCACTGAAGAGCCCTGTGTCTGTCTTTATTGATTAATCTCTATTAATAAAACAGAAGAGATGACAGGCACATCACGAGGCTGGAAGACCCACGTTGTAAGTGTAAGGGAACCAGCCGAAGTCCCAGACCAAAGACCCGCCTCATTACAAAAGAGCCTGTGGCGTGTTTGTCAATGCGGGGCCTGGACCATGGCTCAGTTCAGTTGGGCAATTATTGAACTGACCCTTGCAATTTTCAAAGGAATAGCACTTCCCTTCTAAGGTCTGACCTCTGCCTGCCTCTCCTCAGAGCCATTTCCCTACTCCAGGGAACTCTTGTTGTGGAACCGGAATCCGAGCAGTGCTGTGCACACTGCAGGAAGGAGAATGCGGCTGTGAGTTAGAGACCCACGTTAGACTTCCCTGCCCTGGCTGCAGGTTCTCAGCACACGGGAGCGCTCCATGAGACAGAGAGAAATGGAATTGCTCAATTGAGGCAGCATGCTCAGCTCACCCAAGGAAACTGTCCTGCATTCTGCAATGCAACAAAAGGTGACTCTGACAGACGTGCTCATTTATTAGAAACAGCAACATGCAAACGAAGAAGCAGAAATTTCAGAGGAATTGTGAACCCATCTCAGAGATAGAGGTGGGGTGAAGAAAGGCGGAGCAAACACCTGCGCTATGCGGAGATGCTCAGGGCAGGGCTGGAGTGGGAAGCATGTGAAGGGCTTCTGTGCCACCAAGGAAGGGACAAGAATCTCTGTTTATACCTCAAAGATGGAGGCATTAAACACGCTGACTTGCCTTTTCATCTCAAAGATTTATTTGCTCGTAACACTGGGTCTCCATGAGCTACTATCAGGAAAAAAGACCAGGAAGTCAGTGGTTTATCCATCCTCACACGTCTGTGTGCACAAAGAGTAACCTGGGAAATGTGTACAAATGTGGAATCTTGGGCCCTGGTCCAGACCTGCTAAATCATAATCTACGGCTGTGGGGCACGAGAATCAGGATTTTTATCAGGCTTCTTGGATGAGAAAATCTGACTGAACAGATCTTACAGTATTACAGCTGGGCAGACTCGGTTATGGTGGGTGATAGTAATTCTAGTATTTGCAAATTTATGTAAACATTTATTTAATGTATTTAAAAACTATTTGTAAAAACTGGACAATTAAACAGAATGAAGGTGATCATCCATGTCTGTGTGGATGCACCTGCAGAAGTGGTGATGCCAACTTGCAGGTGTCCGCAGTGTATTAATGATAATGAAACCCACAGAGCTTGATCTCGTGGCTCTCCAAGCAGCTGCTCACCTCTCCTCCGTATGATTTTCTCATGAAGTGCTACCAGAGGGATCAACAAGGTTGTATATGTTTGCAATGTGCCTAGAACAGTGTCTCCTACCAAGGAAATGCTCAATAAATAGTTCAATAACAGTTTTAGAGGGAAATCTGTTATCTAATAGCAGGAATATAAACAGAAACAAGACATGTGTGCATGTAATTGCATGAGGCAATGTGTGTGCTTTACAACACTTGGATAGCATAAGTGGTCAGCAGTGCTGTGCCATTGACATTGCTGTACCTGTTGTCGTTACTATGCTCCTTTTCATTCCCCCTGCCACCCTCTGATTTAAAACCTCATTGTCTCTTACTTGGTTGACTGCCAGGACCTGCTCATCACCCCACTCCGTTCCCATCTCTCTGGGCCTTCGAATTCTGTACATGCTGAACTAGTGGATTTGTGCTTCAGGTTAAGCTAACCTAAACGCACCTCCATCGGATGCGCGACACTACTCTCCTGCTGGAACATCTTCGTCTACAAGCTAAAGTCTAATGATCATAAAACAAATTTTGGATGTTCTCACTTTTTCAAATACTCATGAACCCTGCATTCAGCCTCCAGACTCTTGTGCCCAAGAGTGCTGTCCTGCTGCTGCAAGCTTGGATCTCATGGCCTGCCTTCTTTCCAAGTCCGCCATTCTTGAAGGTCCTTCTCAGCCTGACCTTCCTACAACGTTGTCCCAGGATTAAACCATCCATGTTTCCTCCCTTCACTGGCAATTATCTGAAATGCATCTGCAGGACTGATTTTTTTTTAAATACTAACCCCTCTATTGCTCTCCTGATTCCTGTGAACTTTTGTTCCCTGTCTGTGATAACGGGGCCTGACTCATTTTTTAATTTTTTTTGTGTCATCTATACCAGAGCCTGAATGCATAGCAGGTGCTTCACATATATTACGATTTTTATACGAATTTACATCGTTCCTGACTCTAAAACTCACACCAGCTTTACAATCTGAGGGCTGTTATTGTTCCCATCTTACTGACAAAAAACTGAGGCAAACAGAAATTCAGCAGTTTGCTCAAACTCTCACACCAGCAACACTGTAAAGCTGAGATTCCAATCCAGAGTTTAGCTACAGAGCCTGGCATTTTAACATCTTTTGATTCATCGAAGCATTAATTACCTTGATTTTATCTGTGAAATCTTCATTTGTGTATGTGTCATGTGTTTATAGAGTCTTCGTTTTGCTCTGAGAAGGTATCAGTTCTCAGGGGAGTGTAGGCTTGGAGGTCTTTTATAATAATAGTCCATCTCATTCCTGCTGCCTTGTAACCCACAGTGTGTTTTGCAAGCCTGGTCAACGGTAAGTTTCCTCCTGTGATGCTGAAATAGAGTGAAGCACTTGGCTCAAGCGAGGGCCCTGGGTGCTGTTATCTCAGAGCTTGATTATGCAAGAAGAAATGGCATCTTAACTTCCCATGTCCCCTGAATGGCCTGAAAGTCACAAAAATGTCCTATGAATGAGCATCCAAAGGCCAGGGACCACAGGAGCACATAGTGAACCCGCAAGACAAACCAACCTTGATGTTTTGCCCTGACAGACAGTGTCCTTAGCCACCAAACAGAAACCTCTCCACTGTGCCCTTTACTGTTGAGAATCAGGAGCTTGAACCCCTCATTTCTCTCTCCTCCCTAAAAGAACTCTGAGAAATTGAGGAACTAGCTTATTACAATATTTGCATATGTTCTATGGACAGACCGGACAACCCTGAGCTACCTTGGCCTGAATTCCTCGACCAGCTGCCCTTGAGAGTTGGTTGGTGTCTGTGTTGGACTACGGCAAATGGCAGATTATATGTTGATTGAATCTTAAAGGCTCTCCAGTCATAAGAAAGCTAAATTAGCATCATAAGCCTGATGAAAATAACTTGGGCTCATATTCTAGGCTGGCTGATGTGATCATTAAAAAATCATCTATAACTATCATTTTAGGTGCACTGCTATAGAGATGACAGAGAAGTCCATTAGTAACTGCTTCTTTCGATCCTGTTTTAACTGAATTTCCACTTGGACTTTAAGCCATACCCCTCTGCAAAGTCCTTCAGATGCTTGCCCTTATCTATTGGGTGGACATAGTGGCCTCCAAACATCTCTGAAAGCTTCTGTGGTCTGACCTCAGCTCCACTCGGCAGCTTCACCTTTAGCTACTCCCCTCTCCACCCCACGAATCCGACAAAATGAGTGAGGCAACCATCAGTGGGTTTCTCAAAATGGCAAGCTGCTTCCCTACCTAGATATGCCATCACCCTTTGCTTACTCCTCTCATGACAAGACGCAGGCGGGGGGACGCAAAGCAGACCTCAGGGGCCAGACGGCGCAGCTTCCCATCTGTGAGCTGGGGCAGACTTGGGCATGTTAACTCACCTCAGTTCCAACACTAAATGGGGATAAAAATAATTATGCTGCACAACACTACTCGATTTGGAAAGCACTTAGAACAGACTGAAGGTGAGAAATGCTAGAAACGTGGTACTCCCAGGAGGCTCTTTGTTCCTCTTCCTCCCGAGCACACACACATGCACACACCTCCATGACTCTGCACAGGCCAATTTCTAGAAGTTTCTCATCTACATAGACTAAAGCTTCATGCCCTGCATATGGTAGTAATCCAATATGTCAAAACATGCGTTATTTCTTTAAGAATACAGTCTTTCTACAAGAAATAAACTGTCTTAGATTTAGATAGATAATAACTAAATGGAGTTGGAAACCAAAAGTTATCTAGATTGTTCTTAACCACCTTATGTTCTACCAACAAAAATCCTCTTTGTTTCAAGTATTTGGTTATTTTGTTCGTTAGAAAGCCATCAGAAATTTGTGAGCCTTCAATGAACACAAAAATGTGTATGGTAAGATGTACAGGTGTATTAATTGAAACTAGCTTATCCTTCTAAGCATTGCATCTGTTTCTGTAATTTAGGTAAATTCTATGGTGAGTAGCTAACTAGGCTACATCACCTGCCTTTGCAAAGGAGATTCATGATTGTGTGTGTGTGTGTGTGTCTGTGTGTGTGTGTGTATGCGTGTATGTGTGTACTCACTAATCCCATTTTAAAACAAAGTAGCTCAGTCTATTTAAGATTTTCTGTCCATTTTTCTTGGTCCTAGGTGACAAACATTAGTAATAACATAAAAACAAAACCAGAAACTATTCTATTTGGAGGCAGAGAGGGAGGACTCTGCAGCTGAGTAGATTGTATTTCTTTTACATTTGCAAAACTGGACTCTGAAAATTCTACTTACTGCGAATATCTACTCAGTATTTACTGTCAAACATAACATGATAAAAACAAAGCAGTCTAAACAAATATACAGAACTACAATAATCTTTTCACTAAATAATTATATTTCTACTTGCATGTCCTAATTTTGATTTTTTTCTTAATAGTATATGATTTTTAAATATATGTTCAGATGTCTGATTACAAGTTTCCAAATAATTAGAAAGCAGCATGTTAGAACTGTTAGTTTCCTAAGAGAACAGTAGAAATGAGAAAATATTGTCTGAGGTTTTTATCATGAAAGCCCTTTGGAGCAAATGCCAATATTCCTACATTATTTCTAAGATTTGGCAAGATTAAAGGTCATCATTATTTTGATATCATAATTTGTTTTTATTTTATAATTATTATTTATGAAAAACAACTTAGATCAAGTCAACACACACAAGAAAAGCCCACAGAGATCAGAATGCCAGTTAATACTGAACCTCCAATAACCTACTGCAGAAATGTGTTTAAAATACAGAAGTGGCCCCCGTCCGATTCCAGTTACCATTGGTGGTGCCAGCACTGGGACCACTAACACGCAGAATTAACTGGGATGGAAACCTACCAGCCCAGCTAATTCTAATTAACAGTTGCTTAACGACTTTGTTTCCTCAACAGGAATTTTTGAATTTTTTTTTCTATCTTGTTTGTCCTCAATAATTAAATAAAGGTGTCACATTTAAAAGCAAAGAAACAACAGCTGGATGTGTCGGTAGAAAAATTAGCCAAAGTTCTTGCCGAAAACCTGTGAGTGGTTCCGAACAAGCAGCGCCTGTCTTTTTGTTGTTGTTGTTCAATAGCTGTTTTAAGTTGCCTGCTGAATAGGCATAACTTGGCTAAGAATAGGCATGCACAGGCCCTCTGAAATGCAGGGACGTCTGCGCAGAACCACGTGACTCTGCCGGGGCTTTTGCAGAGACTGATCTAAGGAGAGGACTGTCAGTTAAGACTCAACTTTCATTCTACGCTGTCTGCAGTTAGCAGCGGAGAAAGTTTAATTCTGAACTGTGAAAAGATTCAATAAGTCACCACAAATCACCCCGACTAAAGCCCAAACTGAGTAATTTACACAGCACTTTGTGATCTTCAAACAGTTTGCAGTGGGCAATTATTCATGCCCGCCATGGGGCCGCTGGGTCCAAGCTCCCTGTTTGTTCTAAGAGAGGTGTTTGAAACCAGCAAGAGACAACCAGGGGCTCAGAGATCACGGCTAATGTGACACCCCCAGGCCTAATCTTCTTATAGCACTGGGATAAAATAAGTATCCATTACAAAATCAGCCTTCACCCTGCCTCCTTCTGAGCCCGGCCACTCTGATAGCCAGCTCGGAGACAATTGCTCGACTCTAGGCTTAATCAGGTATTAGGCGCCCAGGCAGGAGGAGAAGGGGCTAATCTCCATATTTAGTCCATCTGTACTTGTGGACCTGACTTGCCTGCCCCTGATACATCAAAAGGGTTTGGCAAAAATCAGATTAAGGCTGGAGAAGAGGGAGGGAGGGTCAAGCCGTGTAACAGCCAATTTTTTTTTTTTTTTCCTCCACGCTTTGGTAGTATATACATTTATTACAGCCATGCGATTAATCCCGTGAGCTCTCAGTGCATTGTGCTCACCTTTTCTTCGTCCTCCCCTTTGCAGCCAAAACAAGCCATTAAAGTAAAATATTGCATTAATTATAGAAATAGGAGATGTGTTCATGGAGGGCCGGCAGAGCCGCACGGGTTCCAGGAGCTCGGTAAACTGGCCGTGCACCTTCCTGGGTCTCTTGTCCACCTGGGAAGAGGCAGAGGCCTGGTGTTTTCCAAGATCAAGACACACGGCAGAGCAGTGTGGAGTCGGAGGAAGAGAAGATGCTAATTATTAGCCCAGGCTGCCGCGGAGCCGGGCTGGCGGAGGGCAGGTGCAGGGACATCTGATCTCCCGGCACAGCCACCGTGCTGCAGAGCCCTGCGCTGGAGAACATATGGGATTCACCAATTAAACCGACCCTTGTTTCCTCCTTTAAAACATGCTGCTGCATGAGGTGAGAGAAAGTAGGTTACGTCTTCCGTCCTCTTCTGTGCGTTTGTCAGCTGGGCCATCTCGCCTCTGTGGCCCTGGCGGCCGCTCTCTGCACTCGGGGCCCTCCCGCTCGAGACGCGTGGACAGATGGGTGAGAAGAGAGCAAGAGGGATTCACACTCTGGCTGCTGCTGCTGTTGGCAGTCACCTGCTGTTTGTAAACAGTGACATGTGGCCACCAGCCGTGTCCTTCAAGCTAAGGAGAAACATGTGCGGTGCCGAGCTGGACGCGCAGACAGGCAACCGTGAGTGGTACCCACCTAATGAGGAGTGTGGTGGGCACAGCACGGTGATCCTCAGGCAGGGATGGAGCGAACTCGCCGGTGGGGGGCAGCGAGGGGGGGTGCAGAAAAGCTAAGGAAACTTCGTCAAAGGAGTCCTGGCTTCTCTCCTGGAAGGCTGACAAAGTCCCTTCTTTTCAGGCTTCTTACAAACCCCACGCGGGGCTGGAGGGAGCCGTGTGGCCGCTGGCTCTTGGCAGTTGAGCTCACCTCATTAGAGTGGATTAAGTCATGATGCTGAGAAGGATAAAAGGTGAAAAGCAAAGCGCCGGGGATGGCGACAGCAGCAGCGCCCAGTGTCATTGTGTGCGGGCGCCATTATTGCCTGGCGCCCACGAGGCTTACGCTTTTCAGCGCCGTCTGCTGCAAAGGTGGTGGCGGCTGCAGAGGCCGGCATCCCCCCCGCCACACCAGGAGGGCCTCCACAGCCGCCCACACCTCTTTTGACTCCAGGATGTTCAAAGACAAAGATCCAGAGTTTGTGGACCCCCGAGGACACGGGGAGGGGGACTGGGCCATGAAAAAGTTAATAAATATGAAGCACACTTGCAAGGTGGCAGTGGCATCGGCAGCTGTGACTTGAGCCAGGCCGGGTCTCCCGTGGCCCTTGCGGCCCGGCACCGGTGAGTGCCGACGTTTGATGCTGCATCACAAGAGGGTAGTGGTGACGTGACAAGGACACAGGCTGGTTCCCCTGGTGCCGTGCCTCTGCCGTGAACACATTTCAGCAGGAGGCTCTGTCAACCGGGGCCGCGACGCCCCCAGACACTGGCACTGTGCAAGCTTCCCATCAGCCCGGTTGTGCTTTTCTTCTGCTCAAATTTTAGAAAATAAAGACAACCAACACCAGGTGTCAATAACTTTAAGAGCAAGAGATTTCGAAGTTCCAAAGGATTTTAGATTATTGGGAAGTGAGAGCTGACTGGGGTAGAGCCCCACCTCCTCTGTGGCCAGGGCGGGAGCAAGCAGAGCAGGAGGACATTTGCAGTTAAAATAAGGGGTTGTTGGGCATCTCCCCTAACCACCCCAGGCTTCTTTATACCTCGTTGTAAATAAAATCACAAAAAAAAATGGGGGTAGGAAGACTGACATTTCTTGGAAAGATTAATGAGAAAAAGCCCCCAGTGCTAATACAGCACTAAGAAGGGCTGGCAGTAGGTGCAATGAGCTGTGATTTGGGGTGCTGAGATGTGTAGATGGTGCCTCTCTCCAGGGCTGTTCACTGGACTCCCTCCTAAAACTGTCCAAGCTGCTGAAACAAGAGAAAGATAGGCCAACCCCAGCCTCCCCAGATACCCCAGTCACCCTACCTATCCCAGCCCCCACAGCCACCCCAGCCACCCCAGCCACCCTAGTCACTCCAGCCACCCCAGCCACCCTTGCCTCCCCAGCCTCCCCAGCCACCCCAGCCACCCTAGTCACTCCAGGCACCCCAGCCACCCCAGCCACCCCAGCCACCCCAGCCTCCCCAGCCACCCCAGCCACTCCAGCCACCCCAGTCACCCCAGCCTCCCCAGCCACCCCAGCCACCCCAGCCTCCCCAGCCTCCCAAGCCTCCCCAGCCACCCCAGCCACCCTAGTCACTCCAGCCACCCCAGCCACCCTTGCCTCCCCAGCCTCCCCAGCCACCCCAGCCACCCTAGTCACTCCAGGCACCCCAGCCACCCCAGCCACCCCAGTCACCCCAGCCTCCCCAGCCACCCCAGTCACCCCAGCCTCCCCAGCCACCCCAGCCACCCCAGCCTCCCCAGCCACCCCAGCCTCCCCAGCCACCCCAGCCACCCCAGCCTCCCCAGCCTCCCCAGCCACCACAGCCTCCCCAGCCTCCCAAGGCTCCCCAGCCACCCTAGTCACTCCAGCCACCCCAGCCACCCCAGCCTCCCCAGCCTCCCCAGCCACCCCAGCCACCCTAGTCACTCCAGCCACCCCAGCCACCCCAGCCACCCCAGCCACCCCAGTCACCCCAGTCACCCCAGCCACCCCAGTCATCCCAGTCACCCCCACCATCCCAGCATACTGCTCAGCTCCAGAAGAGCCCTCTTGAAAAATAAAGCCTTTGTTCCAGCACATCAGGACATTTTTATAAAAAATAAAATAGGTTTACTTACAAATGGAAAAATATAGTATATAGCTCCTAAGCATTTTCACTTACACTATTTAATGTCAAGGTGTCCTTCTTAATTCTCAGCAAAGGCGAGCTGGGATAGCTGGCTTTCCTTATGGGTATTTGGAGTGTGTGTGTGTGTGTGTGTGTGCGCGCGCGTGTGCACGCGTGCATGTCCCTGTGTAAGGCTGACTCCATTCTGCCCCTAAGACAGCAAACCCTTGGATAATGATTAATGATTGTGGCACACATAGCCTTCGCCAGGGTCAGTGCTGAAGCGCTGAGTGCCTGCAGCCCCCTTGTGCTGTTTTCTGGTGCTCCCTCCTCAGGTCCCACTCTCCTGTCTCAAAGCCCATTGCAAAGACCAGGCTTCAGCCAGTGAAGGTGACATGCTGAGATGCGCTGATGCCCAGGAGTGGGAAGCCGCCCGGCAGAGAGCCCAGAAAAGGAACCCTGAGAAAATCAACCAGAAATGTGTGGACGCAGGTGGGGGGCGCCGGAGGGCCGGATGCAGCTGCTCTTATAGAAGGAGTAATTTCCAGCCTCAAAGCTGAAGACCCAGAAGACAAGAGAGCCTGGTGGGCAACCAGTTACCATTCTGCCCCTTCTGGCAAGGAAGGTGGGAGGCTGCGTACTTCCAATCTCTTCCTGGAGTAATTGCCAGATGCCTTCGGTGGGTAGAGACCCTTAAACATCAAAATAGCCCCACAACACAAAGGCAGGACTTCTTCTCTGTTTCCCAGTGGAGGGTCCAAGTTCAACACTCTGAGTCTCAGTTCTCATCAATTAAATCAACTTCTTTGAAATGGGCAGTGAATGAGATCATGGAGATGGAGCCCAGCAGATTTCAGCATCATTTTTGTCCCATCCTCTCGGTTACGTGGTATGCTCTTACGCTCAAGGAACCATCTATGTACCACAGACGCTGGCCAGGTCCCTGGGAGTTGCCATATTTTGGAGGCCAGCCTGGCTCTGACCTGAGAAGAGAGGAATTGGCCTGGAGGGGTCTGTGCTGCATGCAGGTCTGAGGTCTGCCTGCCTGTGGTGCTCCCTCAGCTCTCCTGCGTCATGGCCAGTGCCACAGACTGCCAGGACTTCGATCACATCCGTGTGCACAGAGTGCAGTGGGCAGTAGGTCCAAGCAAGGTGAGGCGATGCTGGAAAATCACGCGTGCCCTGAGTGCCACCGGGAAATCATGGCCTGCACCTTTGTCAGACTGCTTCAGTGAAGAGGCTCTTTGGGTAAGTGTAAATAAATCGAGTGTAAACACGTTCACCAACTAACTCCAGGCTTTTTGTAAGAATATAACACAACTTACTCCAGGCGTGGTGGCTGACATCTGTAATCCCGGCACTTTGGGAGGCCGAGGTGGATAGATCACTTGAGGTCAGGAGTTCGAGGCCAGCCTGGCCAACATGGTGAAATCCCCTCTCTGTTAAAATACAAAAATTAGGCTGGCATAGTGGTGTATGCCTGCAGTCCTAGCTACTTGGGAGGCTGAGGAAGGAGAATTGCTTGAACCCGGGAGATGGAGGTTGCAGTGAGCCCAGATCTCACCACTGCACTCCAGGGTGGGTGACAGAGTGAGACTCCATCTCAAAACAACAACAACAACAAAATAATGCAATTAAAAAGATTCAATGATAACTGTGTGTTTTAAAGAGTAAGTGTGAGTACAGGTAGAATCTTCTGTATACAACCAAGATAACATTAGGACTCGAAGGCAGATATAATGTAACCATGTGAAATATGACAACGTATAAAAACACACACATGTTAAAATAATGAAACTTTATTAACTCAGTGCATTATTTCTGTTCAAGAAATTTTGGACCCTTTCTTGGCCTCACATTTCTGGATAATACTATTAAAAGCAGATGAGGGAAACGGCGACAGTGTGGCGAGTGATTAATTATTGCCATCACAGGCTGTGCAGTCTTTGGTGGCTGGTCCTGGCCAAAGCTCTGACATGCTCAGCGCCGTCTCAGGGATCCGAGGGTCCAGACCCATCCACGTGAACAAAAGGAACCACAGCCCCGGCTGAGAACTGCTGAGCACCTGCGGCAGGGACACTGCCCGTTTCAGTGCGCAACCACTGCCATCCCCCTTGAGAGCTACCTCCTCATTGGGAATGGTCCTGAGAAGCCAGGACTGCAGGGTGGGTGGTGTGGAAGTGTAATGGGGAGCTGCGCACAGCCCCATCGAGGCAGATACCGGCTGTGCAGCCTGCAGCCTCCTACGCATTCAGGCAATAGGTAATGGTCCAACGGGCCTTGCATGGCTCAGAGTCAACCCTGAACAAATAAAAGAAATACTGAAACTGAATGATCTAAAAATTGCATATATTACCATTCTTTTCCTGTGAAGCAATCCTCATCAAATAAAAGAGCATGCCATGAGCATTGTTCCTCATGGAAAGCCCCTTCCCCTCACTCCCAGCCCCAGGAGGTCTGCCTTTGGGAGGTGTGGCGGGTTCACTTCATCTGTTACCCGGAGACAGGGTTTCCTCCCTTATCCTTATGCCCCCAAATGTCTTTGAGCTACACGGTGTCCCCACTGTTCGGCAGTTACCTGGTCCACCCATCGCCGTCCCCAGTGAACGCCTGTGGCAGTTCTGAGTGTGACATTCGTCACTCACCTTTCCCAAATCTTGTTTTCTCCAAACAAGACTTCACAACTTTTAAGCTCTGAATCAACAACAGAGAAAAGTTGCATTGAGCCAAGATGTCCACAGCAAATTAAAGAATTATTTCTTGTTAATTGGCATATTTGTTTATTTTAGAAAAGCGGAACAGAATCCTGGAAAATAATATTTCTAAACTAAGATTTCCTAAAAGTAAATTACGTGCCTCCACTTGAGACCAAATCCTGCACCTCACAGGACTCTGCAGTGACGAAGGGCTGAAGGAAGATGGGTCCTGGTGTTCCCTTGAGTGGAGAGTGCTGGGCACCTCACCTCATCCGTAAGATCCCTCTGGCTTCAGAGCACCCTCCTGGCTTCTGCCCAAAAGAACCATGTGGTTGGTGCACACATTAGGCCCCCTGGAAGACGATCTCCTCGTAAAGGAAACGTCTTCCATTTTTTTCAATAATAATGGAGCGCTCCCCTTCCTCCACATCTACTGCCTTTCCGTCACAAAACAGGAGAGAAAGGTCAGATCCGATTTGGGCCACGGCCCCTCCCTAAGGGAGAGAAGATGGCCCAGCATGCTGCAGTGTGTCGGGAGGTTCCAACTGCCTTGTTAGAGGCAGGCTCTGAAGGGAACTCACTCGTTTAATTCACCTCCACATCAGCCCTGCCAAGGAGACAGTCAGATCTCCGTTTTCATTTGCAGACACAGAAACAACGTCCAGAAGGCCCAGAATATCTGACTAGAGCAAGAACGTGGAGAATGAATGCACCGTGGGCCCCATTTCCAGGGTTTTCCCCCAACAGAACCTTAATGGAAGATGGCGATTCAGGTGGTGCTGGGTCAGCCCAGGGCCTCAGTTGATAGAGCAGTGTTCTCTTGGGAGCAGGTGTCCTGCAGGAGGAAGGACCAACCTGGGAGGGGTAATCTTATTCCCATTTCGCATATAGTGAGGTTGAGGTGCCGGTTTAACTTGCTGTCTAGGGCTCTGGGAGCTGGGGTGGGGTTCTGAACATTCTTACCTGCCAGCCTCTCCAAGGGTGGATCGCTGTTCTGAAATCTAACCTACCTGTCAAAAAGTGACATGCTGATGGAGGAGAAGTTACTCATGGAAGGGAAGGATTGCTGAAGTTTCTTCCAGTTTTTAGGCTATGCTCTGGACATGGCTGTACCTCACCCTCTCACTCAAGGGTAGAGACAGCGTTCAGCACCCAGGGTACCTGTCCAGCTCCTTTCTGGAAGGGGATCATGTAACAGTCTTCGAAACTTTTCAATCTCCTCTTAACTGTTTTAGCAATCCTCTGACTTCTGAGTGTGCTGTTTCCCTAGCCTCAAACCATCGCACTGTCCGTGAGTGCATTTATAACCCGGGGAAAGCAGTGAAAAGCCGATACTTCCCCTCAGTTACTAATTAGCCATTTACATGTAAGGTTTGCTGGGGGAAACCAGCTAAATAAAAATGGGCAACTCCCTGAGTATGTCATGAGGGCTCTCCACGGTGCCAGGTTAAAACCAGGATGTGAGTCCAACTCTGCCTCCATGTGCTGTGACCCTCTGGCTCCCTTAAGGCCTGGGAGAATGGGTTCCCTTCCCAGATAGTGGGGACAATAATCTCACGTAGTGCATAGGGTTAAAGCTGAAATGGACGATGCATGAAAAGTGCTTGGCACGGGTGCCCAGCACTTTGTAAAACTCCTTAAATGAGGCCTGTGAATAATGAAGGCACCAACAGCACTGCTGGTGGGGTACAGTAGCAGGGTGATGGCATTGGGTCTTTGGTCAGGCACTCAGCAGGCTCCACAGGAAAAAGTCAACCCTGCTTAGCAAGCTCGGGGACCGAGGGAGGGCTAGGCGGGGCTCCCCTCAGGGCCACGCTGTGAGACCTGAGACTCTCTCTCCCCGCAGGTTTTCAGAAATGAGGATTTCTTTTGGCCTCACTCGGGAGCAAGAAAACATCTTTGTTATTTAATGTGGTGAAACTGTTCGTCAACGTGTTTCTCACCATCTCCAATCTTGAAGGCTCCGCGGCACAGGGGAGACCCAGGGGTGCAGATCCCCACGCTGGGTAAGTGGCCCCTTGCGGGGCCTCGCCGGGCTCTCGGTGCCCTGGGCCCTCTGTGTTGACTGCACTCAGGCTGATTTGCGTGGGGTTATGGCTGCAGCAGCATGAACACCCCTCCTTCCTGTGCAGCTGGCTTCCGATGCGCCCAGAGACGCTGGAGGAGACGCCTTCAGCTACACCTGCAGAGTATGCCCATTGCAGGAGAGGGCCGCGCACGCCTTGTGAGCTCGTGCAGGTGCGAGGCGGCACGGAAACCCCCGTTTCGGATGAAATCCAGCTTCACGCACGAGGCAGGCGACCAGTGGCCCGTCGCACGCTCATCTTCAGAACACGGTGACCGCCTCCATCTCGCACGTGACTTTATTTTCTGTGTTGCGCTGAAGACACAGCACGAACGTCTCCGAATCCCAGCTTCCATCGCCAGCCAGCCCACGCCGGCTCTGCGACAAGGCCGAGTTTGCGCGGTGACAGTCCGCAGTGTGCCCACACTGAAGCCAGCACTGAAGGACGACTTTGCGAGAAGGTCACAGCCTCCGGTGCATTAGCGAGGCCCGTCCTTCCGCGCCGTGGCCCCGCGTTTTCCCCTCTTCTCCCCCAGCAGCAGCTGCATATTAGATGACGCCCGCTTTCAACTGTTAAGTGCTGCTGCTGCCGTTTTATCGGCCAGTCGCCAGCAGGCTCAGGGGAGAAGCGCTATCTCCTATGGCCATGAAAATTGATATTGAACATGGAAGGAAAAATCTCACAAGCTGATAGCAATTAGCTAAAAAGGATTTGCAGCTCCGTGATTCATCACGCCAGGGGACCAAAGTCATTTGCAGACATTTCTTCCAGAGTCCCCGCGCACCCGGAGCTGGCCTCTGTTTCTCTCTCACTCTGGGGTGTGACATTCCCGCTTTCAGGGCCCCTTTCTGGAACAGAGGCTGTGGCGCGGGGCGATGGTCTGCCATCAAAATGCTCTCATTAGCAGGCGCTCGAGGTGGGGCTCGGATTCTTATTTATATTCTTGATATGTAGGAAAATGGAAGATGGTTTCTTAGAGAGTTTGTTGTGTGTGTTTATTTGCTTTTTAGAGAGTCACTTGTGACTCTGGGTCAGGAAGATTCCATCTAAATTGATTAATGAAAATAGTAGTGTTAAGGTACCAGAGCGCCTGGGGATTCTTTGTTACGCTGGCCCAGGTGACTCCAGCTTTCATTCGCAACGTCTGAGTTGTGCTGGCACCCAGTGCCTTGGCTCCCATGGGCAGTGACTCACGTGACACCGGTGGCTCTCCTGTGGAACTGCCATCCCTGGCGTTTGCGGCACAGACCTGCACTCTGGGTCATTGATTCAAATGCTGCTGAGCCCTTCATGAGGGCAGCATGCAACAGTCCCTCTGTTTCATAAATGGACAAAGAATATGTTCCCATCGGGTCACAGATGCCGCAGACAATTGTGTATCAGTCCGTGAGCATGGCTTGAACACCTTTCTAGGCGGAACCCAGAGCCTGACCCAAATGTGGACGGTAAATGTTAAATGCCTTCACGACCCCTGGAAGGAAGGAAGGAGCGCTTGACCTAATACCACATAACACCAGTCTCAAAGGGAAGCTTATATATGTCTCTTTTTAAATTTTTATTTTAGGTTTTGGGGTACATGTGGAAGTGTATTACATATGTAAAGGTGTGTCATGGAGGGTTGTCATACAGAGTATTCTGTCACTGAGGTATTAAGCCCAGTACCTAGTGCTTATCTCTTCTATACTTCTTCAGTGTAACATCAGTGTGTATATATTTACATGGAGATACACACACACACACACGAACTCATCAACGTTAAAGTTTCTTTAGAAGCCAAAAGTACCATAAACAAAAGAAAGCCACACTTAACCTCCTTACCAATGATGGAAGCAAGGCTGGAACGGCCAGCACTGTCTGGCCCCACCTGTTTGACTGGCACAGAACATCTCATCTGATCATACAAAGCCCCATCCAGGACAAGGGGCCTCTGCCAATGGCTTTGCTAAAGCAACACTAGGGCCATAGGGAAACTGTGCCAGCCCCTCCCCATGGCCTCCCCATCCCAGCAGCCTCGGGCACCAGGGCCTCACACCCCTTCACAACCAGACCTCCCAGGCACTGGTTAAGGAGAGTCGATGGTCCAATGGCAACTGTCAGCACCAGCTTCATTTTGGGAGCCAAGCCAGTGCTTGTTTAACTTGCATGAGTTTTATCTTGAATTTTCTTGCTCACTTAAGCCAGGTTTCAGCGAAGACTTTATGGTCAGCAGGAATTGCATGTGACAGAGTGTGGCACATTCGGAGTAGGACAGAATGCAAACGTATCCCAAGCACTAAAAGAAACGTAGACACCTCTGTAGAAGAGTGAGTTGAAAACTGGGTTGAAGACAGAACAACTGTGTTTTCTAGGGTGTGGGGATTTACTGCTCAGGCCAAGACAAGACTATTCCGGGCAGCTGTCTCTGCGTATAAGCAGTGCCCGTGGGGCAAGTGGAAGGAAGAAGCTCCTAATTCCTTGCTTTAGAGTCGAGACACTGTGGGGGGAAAGGAACCAGCTTCGAAGGCATCTGTTTGGCAAAACCAGAAACATTTCTCAGCTTGGGGAGTTTACATAGAGAAAGGGGTGAATCACATTGAAATGGGGGACTTTCCTGAACAGAGGCGCTCAGAACCAAAAATAAAAGAATGCAGGGAGTGAAAGCATATTCCAAACACAGTTGACTTCAGTGTGATTCAGATGGCGCCTCATATGCCTGTGTTCCCAGGGTCCCTCTTGGGTCTATTAATTATGTAATCAATTACATTCAATTTAGATTTAATGCGGTGATACTACTCCTTAGATGCAAAGCAGTTGCTCTCATCACTTTTATAAATGCTAGAAATCAGAAGGATCGTTGGGGTAAGTGCCTCTCAATTTCAGCGTCTCAGAAATTTGTCCCTTGCAAATTCTGCGTGCACCTGGAGTCATGCAACCGCTGCAAGCCTCTGCGGCCAGGCTCTACGCTCCCATTGCTTCCTCCGACTCTTTCCCTCCCGGTTTCCAAGAATTGGCCTCCCGCTTGAATGCCCCAAATGTATATGATTTCCACTAATCACTTCAGAAATCACCCCTGCTGTCTGTCTGTCTAGGGAGTTTTGAGCCCTAAGAACTCTGAGGTACAACACGCCATCTGAGCTCGCCGGCATGCGTCCTCTGCTCGCCTTGCGCATCTCCAGAGCCTGTCTCTTCGGACAGGTGACGCGCTTGCTCACCACGTTCTCGTTTATTTGGGCTTGGGAACCACTTCCTCTCCCAAGCCAAATATAAGCTCTGGACAAATGGAGGTCTTATCTCATCAGATGTGTTCCAATTAGTGCACCAAATAACCCTTGTGTGTCTTCAATCTGAGCTCAAAGAATTCTATCCAACACAGCACAGGGCCAGAGAGAGATTGCATTACAGACCTTTCATGAGAGCTGAGCTAAGTATCTGAATGTGTCGCTTACACGGTGTTCTAATGCCCAACGCAAGTGCTGCTGAGTACAAGGAGTGCTTAGCCGGCTGGGCTTGAAACTGCTGAGGGCTCACGATCACCACGTTAGATGCGAAAACAGGCCCATGTATCCATTACCGGGAACTGGATCTCATGACCTTGGGTCTCCGAAAGGTCAAAAAGCAAAATGCAGAAGAAATGTGTGAGCGCAGGAGAGCTGGTTTGGGAGCACATCCAGGGCCGGGAAGCGTGTGACTCTGCTGAGCACTGGCAGGAAATGTGAGCGCAGGGATAGGATGGCCTTCTGGAGCGGCGGAGTCCCGGCACTCTTCCCAGTCTGGCCTCTATGACCTTGAGAAGGCCAGCTCCCCACTGTCACTGAGAACTGAAGCTAAGAACCTAAAATAGCATCAATGATCACAGACGACGTTCCTCACGTGGGCCCAGATCAGCTGGCAGCTGGGCTGCAGGGGGCCAGGCCAGCCAACAGGGGACCCGGCCAGCCAACAGGGGACCCCTGATGTGAGCAGCTCTGCTGGTTCTCTCCCCGCGGGCACGCCCTTCCTTTTACAAATCTGCGTCTCCTTTGCTGGTCCGTCTTGCCCTGTCCTTCTGCTCTCACTGGTTTTCTGTTTGCTTCTTTATTTTCTTTGGTCGCTGGCATACCATTTGCTTCTCTTCCACTTGAGTCCGCATGCTAATCCCACAGGCCCTGATGTTTTTAAGGGGCCCTGGCTGGGTGGGCCCTGAACCAAATGGTCTGGGTTTGAAGCCAGGCTTCAGTGTGATCTGCTGTGTGGCCTCGGGAGGTCGCATGTCTCCTCTGTGCTCAGCTTTCTCACTGCAAATGGACCTGAGTGCCACACCTCCTTCCCAAAGTCCTGTTGTGAGTCACTTAGCTGTCACCGAAGTCCTTGGAATGGTGGCACATGAGCAGGAGCACACTGAGGTACCTCTCCATGAGGACGGAGCTGCCCTGAAGCCCCCACACCCAGAACGGTGATGTGCACACTCCGGAGGTGCCAAAGCACGAGGGGCTGCGTGAGTCCCCATCCTGGACACACACTCGCAGCCTCAGCTCCAGACCAGGGTCAGGGTGGGCAAGGGGCAGGATGAGGGCTCCAGGGAGGCCCGGGGCTAGCATCCAGTTCGTCAGGGAAGCGCACCTCAGGAGGCTGACACCTCTAGACCAGGCTGAGTCTCCACTCAGTGGACCAAGCCCACTGGACAAGACTTGTTTTCAGGGAGAAGACTTGAGCACGTGGGTTGGAACTGCACTGGTGTGAGCCCCCATGAGAAAGCCCAGAGCTGGACTTGAGGCTGGGAGGGTCATGGCAGGTGCTTTCAAAGCTGTTCCCAGGTGGCCCCAAGGTGCAGGCCAGGATGGGCACCTGCACTCCTAGGCACTCCAGGTCCTGATCCCTGGTCACTTTCTTCCACGATCTCTTAATTTCTGACTCAAGAAATAAGTCTTTGTTTCCTCTAGCCATGGTAGCAAATCCCACACAGTGGGTGGCTTAAAACAACAGGAATTGATTTTCTCCGAATTCTGGAGCCCAAAGGTCTGCAATCAAGGTGTTGGCGGAGCCACTCTCTCTCCAGATGCCCCAGGGGATAGTCCTTCCTGCACCTTCCTGCTCTGGAGTTCCCGGCGTTCCGGGGCTTGAGGCTGAATCACTCTGATGTCTGCCTCCGCCTTCCCATGGACTTCTTCCCTTTGTGTGTCCTCCTCTGCCTCTTTTAGGGCTGTTGTCATTGGATTTAGGCCCACCCGGATCATCCAGGATGATTTCTTCTCCAGTTCCTTTGCTTAACTACGTCTGCAAAGACCCTTTTGCCAAATTAGGGCACATTTTCCTGTTTGGTGAGTTCACACCTGGGTGTATCTTTATGAAACCACCATTCAACTCACTACAGATGCCATTTGGAGACATTTAAAAGTGGAGTAAATGTGAACAAAATCTTTCATAGGGAGTTAAGGAAGATGCCGAGAATTCACAGCATTTGACTCTAGAACGTGCAGATCGGGTGTAGTAAGGCACAAAGGAAGGAAAAGGTGGATGCATTTGTCACAAAAGTCTTCATGATTTATTTGATTTTTGAACAAAACCCCATTGTGTATTTTGCCCAGCCTTATTTTTATTTTCCTGAGTATAATACAGGCATGACATAAATCACGGTGAATCCCAGTGCTCTTTGCTGACTCTGCAGTGCTGGTATGCCTGTGTTCACAGAACTGGGATCTTTGAGAGCTGTATTCATTTTATGGCTTTAAACAAACAGAGAAAGCAAAGTCCTGGTATCAGAGTGTGCAGGCATCCATGGCTCTGTGAGAATCAGGAAACATTCTCCTTCTCTGCCCCTGCTTGTTTCTCGAGCTCCTCTTCACAGTGCCTGGACCAGGGCCACCCGCAGGTGTTTGTTGAGTGACCACTTGTGGGTAAGAGCTGGGGAAAGTGGTAGAAATTGGGGCTGAAAAGCAGTTTGCTTTGGCTTTAGAAGCCTCTGGCAGGCAGTCTTTATTATACTCTCTGGAAAAGGAGGAACTTTAGAAAATGTTAGAGCAGAGAAAAGTCAGAATGTGAACAAGACCTTCAAGTCCCTGTGTATGCTGTGGGTTGAGCTGTGGACAGCTGATCTGGAACTTCAGCTTCCAGAACTGTGGGACGATAAAGTCCTGTTGTTCCAGTCACTCAGTCTGTCTTACCTCGCTGGGGCAGCTGACCACACTCCTGCCAGAGACCTCCTAGCTAGCAACAGCAGAGCAGCAGCTATGTTGGGAGGTTGGTCCGCCAAGGGCATTCTAAAGCCCCTGGCCAGGGACGGTGTGAAGAGGTTCAAGGCACCCTGCCCAGAGAAGAATGACCACTTTCTTCCCACTTTCTTCAAGCAGGATTCCACGAATGCTGCATTCGCCAGCTTTTCCCAAGCCTTGGAGTATCTGTTTGTCTTTCACTCAATGTGAGGCGCTCTATGCAGCCCGTGCATGAGGGTGTCATCCACCCAGGACACAGGGACATCATCATCCACCCAGGACACAGGGACGTCATCCAGTCCCTCCCAGGACACGGGGACATCATCATCCACCCAGGACACGGGACGTCATCATCCACCCAGGACACAGGGACATCGTCATCCACCCAGGACACGGGACGTCATCATCCACCCAGGACACGGGGACGTTGTCGTCCACCCAGGACACAGGGACATCATCATCCACCCAGGACACAGGGACATCATCATCCACCCAGGACGCAGGGACATCATCATCTACCTATGACACAAGGACATCATCATCCACCCAGGACACGGGGACGTCGTTGTCCACCCAGTACAAAGAGATGTCATCCAGTCCCTCCCAGGACAGGGGGACATCATCATCCACCCAGGACACAGGGATGTCATATCCACCCAGGACACAGGGACGTCATCATCCACCCAGGACACAGGGACGTCGTCATCCACCCAGGACATGGGGACATCATCCAGTCCCTCCCAGGAGGGTCTCACACTGGGAGAAAAACAATCTCAAATGGTAACATACTCAATGATTCCACTTATATAATATTCTTGAAACTACAAAATTATAGAGATGGGGAAGATTTGTGGTGTCCAGATACAGGGGTGCTGGGGGTAGAAGGGCGGGTTCGCTCAGAGGCATAGTTGGTGCTACCCCCGTCCTCGTTCTTGAATACGATGGTTACACACACCTGCGTCTGTGACAAAATGGCACAGACTACACACCTTACAGGCCGTCATTGTCTTGGTTTTGACATTGTAATTGTATAATTACATCTCACGTAATTGCTGGGCGAGGCTGCAGGGGACCTCTCTGTACTATGTTTGCAACTTCCTGCAGATCCATAACTTTTTCCAAATAAAAAGTGAAGGACAGAAAAAAAGCAGCAGCTATGAATCAAAGTAAACAGAGAAATAAACAAAAATAATAAGTGAATTATCTCTATGCATCAAGAGCTGATGCTCAGAGGATCTAACATTCAGCCACAAAGCAAATGGCAGGATGGCGTATGCGCGCGCATGCCCAATTTTAAAACATGTGAAGCCACAATGTATACAGTCTGCTGGCAGTGCATATGAATAAAAAGCCTTGAAGTGAGTACAGGAATGGCCAACACCACATTTAGCATGCAACGGGAGGAGTAAGGAGAATGGGAAGGTCAGCAACAGCATCTTCAGAAATGTTACTTCTTCCAGAACCCTGATGCACATCTAAGAAAATGAGCAGATTTTAAAAGCCGGTTGTTCATACAAAGCATTGCTTATGTATTTCTCTTTTCTGTTAAGCTTGAAATATGTTATAATCTATGAAAGACAGACAGACAGAGGGGCCAGACAGTCAGGGCTCCACATTCCCTGAACCCAGGCTGGGGGCTGCTGCCCCAGCTTCAGAGGCAGCCAGCAGAGAAAACACCAGCATTCTCAGCCTGCTGCTTTAACTTTATTTTGCTTTGAAATTGAACGATAGATTTAGAGTGATTTCTGATTCAATCAGAAGAGGCAAGTGTGGAGACTGCGTGGGCTGAGTATGAGAATTACAGGGCGCATGTCTCCCCGCAAGCTGCGGCTCCCGGTGCAAGGTCAAGGGAGAGGGAGCTTCGCATGGGGCTCTGGGTTGAGGGTCGCTGTGGCATCAGTGGAGACGGTACAGAGGGGCACACAGCAGAAGGGCCCACCGCCAGCCAATGAGGCGCCTCCGCTGGGACGCCCTCCAGGTGTGCGAGGCCTGGTCTCCAGTTCCCTGTTCTCAGGTCACTCTCTCTTCCTATTCCCAGTCCTGGGTTTGGATTTTGGGTGGCTCAGATTCAAGGAGTTTGAACCAAGGAGTACAAAACCAAGATGGAGCTCAGCATGCTGAGACAGAGCTCTTCTTCCCCTGAGCAGATGGCTTCCTGGCATCTCCAGCTCTGTAGAACCCTGTGGCTGGCACCTTTCAGTCTCCCCGCACTTCCATCTCCATAGGGCCCCATGGCTGGTGCCCTTCAGCCTCCCTAAACCTCCATCTCCATAGGACCCCATGATTGGTGCCTTTCGGCCTCTCTGCACCTCCATCTCCATAGGACCCTGTGGCTGGTGCCCTTTGGACAAACATCCCGTTGGTGAGGATCACATTTATTCCACTGAATGAAGAGCATTTTTGTTTTCTACTCACAGATTATTAGCTGTGAAGGGCACCAAACAACCCTTTCTTTCTGCCCTCCTGGTTTTACAGAGAAGGTAGCTGGGCCTTCAGGAGTGGAATGATGATACTTCAGTGGCAATGCTGGCGAGGAGCAGAGAAGGCCGGGTCCGGGACCACGAGGGGCTCTTTTGGCCATCTGACCTCTGAGTCCTGTGCAGCTCATGGTCACGTACAGAGCCCAGCATGACCCCCAGCAGCCTGTCCAGAGGTAAGTTGATGGAGAGCTTAATAATGGCATAGAACTCCATTTTAAAAGCAAAAATAAGTTTATTTTGAATAGCCTATGATTGCATGTTACTTGATTAAAACATAGAGTGTACCACACTCTGAAACAGAGTTTGGGACTTTTGCAAACAGATACTTGAGAGGCAGCTCTCTGAAGACTCACCCTGAGGCCTCCAGCCCACAGCCCTTGAGTACTCAAGATCCTGCCATTCCCGGCAGCCACGTGGGAAAGCTGGGCATGGGGCCTATCTTGGTTGACTTGTGGGCTGACTGCAACCCTGGCTGACGCTGTAATTGCAGTCCACACCGTCTGCTGAGCTGGGGACCCAGCCAAGTTGCACTGATGCCTGACTTACAGAAACTTCCAGATAATAAGTGTGTCTTGTTTTAAGCCACTAAATGTTGGGGTAGTCCATTATGCAGTAATCTGTAACTAAGACAAAATTTAACTAGAAAGAGGTTTAAAAATAAAACACTACGCATACACTAAACTCATTGTTTTCTTCTTTCTAATTCAACTCAGAACTGTTCACAACCATAACAATGTATGAGAAACATTACCCAATTCTACATAAGGTTCTGCCTCTGTTACATCTTCTCTACTTTGGATATTAACCCTATTCCACTCTTTGAATGAAAAAAATGCCCATAATGATTACAAAGCAGTAAAAACACCTGAAGAACTATGTTCCCAGGTGGTTTTGTCTAAAATCACAGGGACTGATTTGATCTGCTGGGTGGCTTCCAGTTTAGCTGATATTGGACATGTGATGTTTAAGTATTTTATGTAGACCCAGAGGCCCTTTTCTGAATTACAGAGCTTTTGCAAACACTGAAATAAATACACAGAAATACTGAAAAAATTAAAGAAAACATTTCCACCTCCTGCAGTTCACTTGCAACTTGCTGCTGGGCTGATCTTGACAAGTATGCAAATATACATCCAATTGCGACCACACAGCAAATTTCACAGGGTTTCGAGTTTCTTATCAAAAGGTGTGCAAAGGATTCTGGCAGTAGATCAAGCGGCTGGTGCTGACAGTCTGATTTTGCTCATTTTAGCTCCTATAAATTAGATGTAAATAAACAAGCCGATGGGAGAGAATGTAGCTTGGTTTTTATGGCTGGGTGTCTGAGTCTGTGACTGAGACTGTGAGCAGCTGGAGAGCAGAGACCCCTTTCAATACCCCTTGGCAATACAGGAGCAGAGTGGATGGACTCATGCTGAAGGAAGAGAGCAGGGTGGTGCTCAGGGCTGGTCTGAGGCACTGGCTGGGCATAAGCAAGTATGTCTTCAGACTTAGAATGAGGGACACAATTATTCAAATTGTCCCTGGAGAACTTATCCCTGGTTCTAGCATGCTGGGGAAGGGGCCAGAGTCAGGGAGAAAATGCGTATGACAGCACACTAAAAAAGAAGCCACCGTGCCAAAGAGATCAGGGAGACCTGATTCAAACCTGTGAATACAATGGCCATTCCAATGTGGGTCCCCCAGAAGCCAAGCCTGACACAGGGACTGAGTGCTAGTAGAGGTTTCAGGAGGTAATCCCAGGAAGCAGCAGCGGCAGGGTGAGCAAGTGATACAGGGTAGGGAAGGGGTACGTTTTGAATGGCCCAAAGGGCAGGTGAACACTGTGGGAAAACAGCAGCTCAGTCATAACCAGGACCTCGCGGCCACCCCGTACAACACACTTAGAGTTTTCTATCCACGGTTTGAGGAAGCTGGGTTGTTTTTTTGTTTTGTTTTGGTTTGGTTTGTTTGTTTGTTTGTTTGAGATGGAGTTTCGCTCTTGTTACCCAGGCTGGAGTGCAATGGCGCGATCTCGGCTCACCGCAACCTCCGCCTCCTGGGTTCAGGCAATTCTCCTGCCTCAGCCTCCTGAGTAGCTGGGATTACAGGCACGTGCCACCATGCCCAGCTAGTTTTTTGTACTTTTAGTAGAGACGGGGTTTCACCATGTTGACCAGGATGGTCTCGATCTCTCGACCTCGTGATCCACCCGCCTCGGCCTCCCAAAGTGCTGGGATTATAGGCTTGAGCCACTGCACCCAGCCCAGAAGCTGAGGTTTTTATCTGCTACCAGCCATCATTGTCTGAGGGCTGCTCCTAGGGAAATCAATTCCTCTGTGCCTCTAGCCCCCTTCTCAATCGATGGAACATGCTCCCAGACCAGAGAAGGACCTCAGCCGGAAAATCCTCTGCAGCACAAAGACCGCCAACCATACAGAAAGGGTGAGGACTCGGCGAAACTGTTGGAGCGTCAACAGCTTCTACCGCTGTGGCTCCAAGTCCAGTTTAACCACGACAAGAGAAGTCACTCTTGCTTTCTCTCTTCTACTCAGCAACACCGTCACGGGGAAGCACAGAGTGGCCGTCATGTTCCTAACACCTGGTACAGGTATAGAAGCTTGGTGCAGGGGTGGAAACCTGCAAACAACATGGGCGTTTGAGACTATTCGAGTCAAACAAGCCCCATGAGCAGGGTCTGAGAGGCAGCTCCCCAGAAGCAAACGTTTGCCTGGCTTACTATTCTTCCTGTTCTTACCTAGTATTCTGCCTCTGCTAGCAAGATGCCCCCTGTGGCCCGTGACTGATGAATGAATGCACTGATGAGTGAATGAATGAAGGGTGGTGGTCTTGTACCACCTGCTGTAGAATGTCTTGTAACTGTCCTGTTTTGTAGTTTTATGGCAAGAGAGGTCACCTAATACCAGTTATTCTGCCACAGCTGAAAAGGAAAATAAGGTCAGACATTATTAGTTGACATTTAGAGTTCTATGTCTGGGAACTAACATGAACACAAATCTTTTTTTTTTTTTTTAGTTTTCTCAATTACATATTCACGTATTTATCTGTAATATCTGGAGATTGAAAAGAAGATTTGTGGACAATGGAGTATGTTATGAATTTTGAGGAAGGAAACAGAAGTGTGAGCCCCCCTTCAGGGCTGCCATCCTCCTAAACAGTCAAGCCCAAATTAATGAGAAATTTGAGTTAGAAAAAAGGTTAAGGAATTGCTGTCAGCCAGAAGGCAGAATAGGAGGCCACCCACTCACACCCTCAACAACAGTAATTCTGCACCCATCCACAAAGGTCTCTTTGTGGGAGTCTTCAGAATCAGGTAGGTTGTGAAACTCTGATCCCAACCTGGGAGTGCTGTCCTGAGAGTGCATGTCTGCACCCACGTTTCTGATCCTCCAATCACGCTTTCGGGGGTCAAATTCAGAAACAGCCTTGCCCCCCAAGGGTTGTTTGGCTGCAGGCCAGCTTAGCCTTGAGCCTAAAGCCAAAATCATCTGCCAAGTGGTGTGGGAGGAAGCACACACACACTCACACACACATACACACACACACACACTCACACACACATACACAAACGCACACACTCACACATACACTCACACATACATACACATTCACACACACATACACACACTCACACACACATTCACACACATACACATTCACACACACACACATTCACACACATACACACACATTCACACACACACTCACACACACACACACTAGTATCTCTTCAGACAGGCTCTTCTGCCTCCCAAAGTGGTGTTAGCAGTGGACCTGAGAGTTACCCTATAATGTGGCCCCTGACCCCCTCAGCTATACCCCCAGCAGCATGCTAGCCACAAAGGATCCAGAGGGAGATGGGCCTGTCCAAGCTACTGAGAGAGGCTCACTGACCTCTGTCCCACAGCAAATCCTGAAGGGACCCTGTCTTGGCTTGATTCTTTCTTCCATAGCCTAGTAGTAATCTCACCCATGGATGCACCTGTCTGAGCCACCAGGACAGGATTTCTGGCCTCTGTTCCACAGCTCCTAAAGAGGCCCTATCTCAGTTTCAGTTCCTCATTGCTATCGCCAGAAAACTACACAACCCGTTCAGAAAACTGCTGGGAGACACAGTCATCTGTCATCAAGACAGGTGTGCCAGCCTCCATCCCACAACACAACCCAAGGTGGCCTTGTCTCAGTTTCAGCCCCTGTCAGCTGTGGTCTGGTAGCAATCGTACTCAGCCGGAGTCCTACTGGGAGGTATGTCTATTTGAGTCCTGTGATAAGCTGGTCAACTTTTGTCCCTCAGTTGATCCTCCAGTAGCCCTTGATCCTGCCCCATCTCACTGCAAACAGGAATAGGCTTACTGACCTCTGTCCCACAGCAAATCTTGAAGAGAGCAGTACTGCTTGCCTGGGGCCCTGGAGGGAGGCACGCCCCGTAGTGTTTCTGCAGGCTGATGTCCTGACTTCAACCACATTGTGACTTTTGAAACTGCCTTAAAAATTGTCTCCAGCTCTCCTTAACATCAGTCTGTAAGCAAGCCTGCTCACACAGGAACCCACTGGGAGACACACCTGTCTGTGACCCTGAAGACAAGTGTAAACATCTCAGCCTCAGGTGCGGACCTGAAACAACCCTGTATCATAGTTCCAGCCTATTGCAGCTATGGATTTGAGTAAAATGGGCAGCCCAGGAGCCCATTCAATGATTCAACAGGAGCCCTCCCAAAGAGCCAGAAGAAGTCGTTCCTTAGGGCACCTAAGAACAAGTTCATTTTCAGAGCCCCCTGAAGCAGTCACTCATCCCAATGCCAGCCTCTCATGGGAATTCAACCTGGGTTACATCAGCCATGGTGGACTTAGCCTTAGGGCACTGCCTAGTTGTGTGATTGCAGTAGCAGCCATGGGCTTACAGATCACAGCAGTGTACTCGGAATTCCTGGACAGGCTTACTATAGAAGACCAGTCACAGCCAAAGTCATACTGCACAGACTAGAATACATGCCTACATTTTTAATGGGCAGGCATCAATAAATAAACACAAGATTAAAGAACAATTAGGGAATCAAAACTATCAAACGGACAAAAATTAGGTGCCAGTAACAGATCGTAAAGAGATGGATATGTATAATCTACCCGACAAATAATTTAAAATAGCTCTTTTAAGAAAGCTCAGCAAACTTTAATAAACTACAGCTAAATATGCTAAAACTCATACATTTAGCAGACAAATTTAACAAAGAAATTGAATTTTTTTCAATTAATCAGATATTCTGGAGCTAAAAAATACAATGAAAGAAATAAAAAATGCAATAGCATCAACAACAGACTAGATAAAGCAAAAGAAAGATTCAGTGAGCTTGAAGACAGACTATTTGAAAATATATATTAATTGGTAAGAGGAAAAAAAATAGAAAGAAATAAAGAGACCTTGCAGGGTTTATGGGACAACATCAAATAGCAAGTTTTGAGGTCTTTGAAGTTCAGAGGAAAATAGAGAAAGACAAAGAGTAAAAATTTTATTAAATAAATATGAGCAGAAGACTCTCTAAGCTTGGAGAAAGATACAAGAAGGTCAAAAGTCACCAATCCGATTTAATCCAAATCTGTATTATAATAAAACTGTCAAAAGGCAAAGGCAAATAAACAATTCTGAAAGTGATGACAGAAGAGAAATTAATAACATATAGGAGTGTCAATATACCTAGCATCAGATTTTTCAGCAGAAACATTAAAACTCAGAAGGAAGTAAGCTGATATATTCAAAGTACTGAAAAAAACACCATCAACAACAACAACAACAACAAAACTCTACCAGCCAAAATTACTGTATCTAGCAAACACAAACTATCATTCAGAATTGAAAATGATGAAGATTCTGGCAGACAAAGAAAAGCCAAGGAAACTTATCACCACCAAACATGTTCTACAAGAAATTTTAAAAAAGAGTTCTTCAAGATGAAAGAAAAATGTATTAATAAGTAACCTGAAAATGTCTAAATGTATAAAACACACCAGTAAAAGTAAGTATACAGTATACCTAGAACATTCTAATACTGAGATTAGGTTGTACAAGAAATATAGTATGATGAGTAAAAGACAAACTTTTTTAAAGAACAGTGGTAACTACAATGATTTGTTAAAGGATATGCAATATAAAAAGTTGTAAATTGTGACATCAAAATTCAAACTGTGCATGTGAGGGGAGCACAGAGTTTTTTAATTCAATAAAGTCAAATTGTTATGAGTTCAAAATAATCTGTTATAATTGAAAGATTTTTTTGTAAGTTTCATGGTAATTGCAAAGTGAAAACTTATAACAGATACTGAAAACAAAAGCAAGGAAAAAAATATACACTTAGAGAAAATCACTTAACCACAAAGGAAGACAGTAAGAGACAAAGAAAAAAGAATCTACAAGACTAGAAAACAATAAACAATAAGAGTAGTAAGTTCATAATAATGACCTTGAATGTAAATGAATTAAATTCTCCAATTAAAATACATAAAGTGACTGAACTGATTTTTTTAAGACTCAACTATATGCTCCCTACAAGAGACTCACTTCACCTAGAGGGATATATATTTTAAAAGTGAAGGGATGGAAAACGATATTTCATGCGAATGGAAACCAAAAGACAGCAGGAGTAGCTATACTTATATCAGATAAAATAGACATTAAGTTAAAAACTGTAAAAAATAAAATCAAAGAAGGGCATTATCTAATAATAAAGAAGTCAATTCAGAAAGATGTTATAACAATTGTAAATATATACACACTCAACATGAAAGCATCTAGATTTATAAAAGAAATAGTAATAGATCTAAAGGGAGAGATAGAATGAAATACAGTAATATAGTTAGGGACTCCAGCACCCCACTTAAAGCAATGGGCAGATAATTCAGACAGAAAATTATAAAATAAACATTGGATTTAAATTGCAGTCTAGGCCAGGGGCGGTTTCTCATGCCTGTGATCCCAGCACACTGGGAGGCTCAGGAAGGCAGATCCTCTGAAGTCAGGAGTTTGAGACCATTCTGACCAACATGGTGAAAATGTGTCTCTGTTAGTAATATAAAAATTAGCCAGCATGGAGGCACATACCCATAATCCCAGCTACTTGGGAGGCTGAGGCAGGAGAATCACTTGAACCTGGGAGGTGGAGATTGCAGTGAGCTGAGATTGTGCCATTGCACTCCAGGCTGGGCAACAAGAGTGAAACTCCATCTCAAATAAATAAATAAATAGCACTCTATATCAGATGAACTTCACAGATATTTACAGAACATTCCATGCAACAGCTGCTGAGTTCACATTCTTCCCAACTGCACAGGGAACGTACTTCAAGATAAATTATATATTAGACCCCAAAACAAATCTTAACAAATTTAAGAAGACTGAAATTGTGTTACATACATTTTCTGACAATGATATGAAACTAGAAATCAATAATAAGACAAACTTTATAAACTTCACAAATACTTGGAAATTAAACAATATGCTTCTGCACAATTAATGAGCCATTGAACACATATATAAAAATATGTTATCAAAACAAATACAAATGAAGAAACAAAACACAAAAATCTATGAGATACAGCAAAGAGTTTTGAGATAAGTGTATAGCAGTAGATACATACCTATACCAAAAAAGAAGAAAGATTTCAAATTGCATCTCAAGAAACTAGAAAAAAATAAAAAACAACTATGCTCCAAATTAGTAAAATAAAAGAAATAATAAAGATCAGAGCAAAAAAAAAAAAAAGAGAGAGAGATTAAAAAATACAAAATAATACAAAATATCAATGAAATAAAGAGTTTTTGTTAAAAAGATAAATAAAATTGAGAAACTTTTAGCTAGAGTAAGAAAATCACCTCAAATAAATAAAATCAGAAATAAAAATGAGACATTACAATGAATACTGCACAAATACAAAGGGCCGTAGGAGCCCGTTACAAACAGCTGTACACCAACGAATTGGAGCCTAGAAAAAAAAAAAAGGATAGATTCCTGGATGCATACACCTACTGAGATTGAATTATGAAAAAAACAGAAAATCTCAATAGACTAATAATGAGCAAGGAGATTGAATTTTTAATTAAAAAGCCTTTGTGGGACCTAATTAAATCAAAGAATTTCTACACAGCAAGATAGACGACCAATATAATAAAGAGACAACACACTGAATAGGAGAAAACATTTGCAAACTATGCATTCAACAAAGGTCTAACATCCAGAATGTATGAGAAACTTAAATCAATAAGCAGAAAAACAGATAATCACATTAAAAAGTGAGCAAAAGGCATGGACAGACACTTTTCAAAAGAAGACATATGAGTAGCTAGTAAACATAAAAAAAAAATGCTCAGCATCAATCACCAGTGAAATACAAATCAAAACAACTACGAAATATTATCTCACACAAGTCAGAACAGGAATTATTAAAAACAACAAATGTTTGTTAGGCTGCAGATAAAATGGTATACTTAAAAATTCAGCCCCTGTGGAAAGCAGTTTGAAAACTTCTCAAGAAACGTGAAACATTTGACCCACCAATTTCATTACTGGGTATACACATAAAGGTACATAAATAATTCTAGCAAAAAGACAGATGCACACTGGTGTTCATCACCATGCTATTCACCAGAAGAAAGACATAAAATCAACCTACTTGCCCATCAATGGCAGACTGTATAAAGAACATTTGGTACGTATACGGCATGGAATACTATGCAGCCATAAAAGAGAATGAAATCATGTCCTTTGTACTGTATTGAAAAGGTACCCAAATTGGATATCTTTTAGGAGGAAATTAAATTATCCCTATTTGCAGACAACAAGATCTTAAATATAGAAAACTCTTAACAACTCCACCAAAAAAAAAAAAAAAAAAAACTGTTAGAGCTAATAAATACATTCAGTAAAGCTTCAGGATACAAAATCAATATACAAAAACTGGTAGTGGCCAGGCACACTAGCTCAGGCCTGCAATCCTAGCAGTTTGGGAGGTCAAGATGGATAGATCATCTGAGTCCATGAGCTGGACACCAGCCTGGCCAACATAGTGAAACACCATCTATATTAAAAATATAGAAAGTAGTTGGGCATGGTGGCACACACCTGTAATCCTAGCTACTCTGGAGGCTGAGACATGAGAATTGCTTGAACCCAGGAGGCGGAGGTTGCAGCAAGCTGAAATCACACCACTGCTCTCTAGTTTGAGCAACAGAGCACACTTTGTCTCAAAAGAAAAAAAAGTAGTCTTTTTATATGTTCATAACAAAATATGTAAAACATAAAAAAATCACCATTTATACTAGCTGTAAAATATTAAATGCCTAAGAAGAGATTTAACCAAACAGGTGCAATATTTTCACAAAATAAAAACTATGACACACTGATGAAAGAAATTGCAGAAGACACAAATGCATGAAAGGATGCCCTATGTTCACAAACTGGAAGAATTAATATTGTTAAAATGTCCAAAGTGCACAAAGCAATTTACAGATTGAATGTAATCCCCATCAAAATACCAGTGACACTATTCACAGAAATAGAAAAAAAAATTCTAGAATTCATATGAAACCATGGAAGACCCGGAATAGCCAAAGCCATCTTGAACAAAAACTACTACACCACAAAGCTGAAGGCACCCCACTACCTGATTTCAGGATGTACTGTAAGGCCACAGGAATCAAAGCACACGGCACTGTAAGACAAAACCACATACAGGCCAAGGGGACAGAATAGGGAGCCCAGTAATCAACTCAAGGATTCACAGCTGACTAATTTTGACAAGCCAAAAACACACACTGAGGAAAGAACACTATTTTTCAATAAATGCAGTTGGAAAAGCTAGATCTTCACATACAGAAGCCTTAAATTTGACCCTATTTCTCATCATATACAAAAATAAACTCAGGATGAATTAAATACTTAAGACCCCAAACCATAAAGGTACTAGAAGAAAACGGGGAAAATGCTTCATGACTTTGGCGCAGGCAAATATTTATTGGATAAGGCCTCAAAAACACAGGTGACAAAAGCAGAAATGGGCAAATGGAATTACATCAAATTAAAAAGCTTTTGCATAGCGAAGGAAACAATTGGCAGAGTGGAAAGAAACCCTGTAGCATGGAGGAAAACGTTTTTAAATTTATACCTTTGAAGGGCTTCATATCCAAAATACACAAGAAATTAAAACCCCATGTTGAAAAAACAGATAACCCTATTAAAAATGGGCAAAATAGCTGAATAGATTTTTTTTCCTCAAGTAACACATAAAAACGGCCAAAATATATATGAAAAATGTTTGACATCGCTGATCATCCAGGAAATGCAAATGAAAATTGCAATGAGACATCACCTCACACCTGTTAGAATGACTGTTTTCACAAAGACAAAATAGAGCAAGCGTTGCTGAGGAGAAAAGAGAACACTTTGACAGCGAATGGGAATGGGAATCAGTGCGGCCATTATGAAAAAGAGTATGGAGGTTTCTCAAAATATTAAAAAGGAAACTACCATACGTTTAGCAATCGCACTGTTGAGGATAGCCAAAGGAAATGAAATCAGGATGCCAAAGAGATATCTACATTCTCGTGTTTATTGCTGCTTTATTCACCATAGCCAAGACATAAACTCCACCTAAGTTTCCATCAACAAATGAATGGCCCCCGACTGGTGGCTCCCTACGGGTGGGAGGCGGTGGAAGAAAACCTGCATGAGCCCAGGAGATGAAATCAGTCTGGGAAATATGGGAGGGCCTGTTTCTAAATAAATAAATAAAAATAAGTAAAAATTCGCCAGGGGTGGTGGCACGCACATGCGGTCCCAGCTACTCAGGAGGCTGAGATGGAAGGATCACCTGAGCCTGCGAGGTCCAGACCAGTCTGAGCAACATAGTGAGACCCCATTTCATAACAGATGAACGAATGAATGGATAAAAAGATTGTGGTTTACACACACCATGAAATACTATTCACCGATAAAAAAAAAGAGAGTAAAACCCTGTCATTTGCAGCAATATGAATGAGCCTGGAGGTCATGATGCTAAATAAAATTAGCCAAATGCAGAAAGACAAATACTGCATGACCAGTAAAATCTAAAAGAGCTGATCGCATAGAATGACAGAGTGTAATAGTGGTTGTCAGAGGCTAGGGTGGTTAGGGGGAGTAGTAATGGGCAGATTCTGGTCAAAGAATACATAATTAATTACAGGTAGATAGGAGAAATAAACATGTCCAGAATAGACAAGTATATAGAAACAGAAAGTAGACATGTGGCAGGTGGTGCCTGTGCATGTTGAGGCTGGGTGGGCAGCTCACGTCTTTGAAAAGAGCAGTCACCATTCAGAGCCAGCAGCTAACACCATGTGGGACCCGTGGCCAGGGTGCTGCTTTCCTGATTGAACTATTAACCAAAAGTGTGAACCAGAGAAAGCATGTTCTCAAACCGAATTTATCTTGCGGGCTGCCAGTGTGAAATCTTTACTTTGAGATTTTTCAAGGAAAGGGCTTAGGGGAGTGGATTATTTTTAAAAGATCGCTTTGGATACAGCAAAAGCACAGAACACATCTAAGGCCCCAAAAGTCACATGGAAAGTCAGGTGAGATGATGCTGATTAGACCAGCTTAGGGCAGGCAGTAGAGAAGCACAGGAGTAAGAGGAGAGGACTCAGGCCAGCAGCCTTGAGTGTGGGGGTGGGGAACGGAGGTGTCCAGGGTGGATCCCAGGCCGAGGACTCCTGCCTCCCGCTGAGAGGTAGATGTGGGGCAGAGGACATGATTGGAGGGAGAGGATCGAGGCGACCATCCTGGGTATTCTGAGTCTTAGCTGACTTTGAGGCATGCCCCTGAATGTGCCAAGAGGCATGGCCTCGGGATGCTGAGGAGGTGGTTGGTGACATTGCCTGATTCCACTGGAGCCCAGCAGAGAGGTGGACTGACTCCCAGAAGGGACCGTCCCAAGCACCACGGCTGTCTGCGGTTTGGCTAGAACCAGTTGGATTGCGTTGCTGGTCCCAGGCAGACCCTGCTGCTGCGGAGCTCACCAAGGGAAGACCCCCAAGGGGTCCACAGGAGGTAGAGTGGCCCTTAGGGATTCCTACGGTTCTTGGCAGCGTCCCCAAGTTTTTACAGCAGTGCCAGGCTGTGGGAGCCTCTCCTGCAGGTCCCTGCAGAAGTTCACGGTGTCTGTTATACAGCATGTGAGCGTCAGGCCACAGTGGACACAGGGAGGGAACTTGAGGGAAAGTGAACAGTCTCTCAGAAAGACGAGGCAGCTGCCAGCAACTCCGCAGAACAGGCTCCCCTCCCTTTCTACTCCCAGACAGGCCCTCTCTCTCCCCCTTTGCTTTTCTCCTCTTCTCTCCTTTTTATCTGACGATTTATTTCATTGTTTACTTGCTAAAGAGACGTACTAAGTATCTGGGAAACACATTTTAGTTTTGTGATAACATCCTCGTCCTGCACAGATTTCTAAACTCCAGGTGCGCGGGCTCCTGGCGCAGGGTTGACCCACGGTGTGTCTGGCCCCGGCTGCTGCTGCTTGTGTGCTGTAAACATCTGTTGCCTCAGTGACTCAAGGACCTAAAGCCGCAGATCTCCAATGCATGAGTAGCCGCGCAGCTGTGCCGGGCCGGGGGCTCCGCAGAGAAATGGGAACAGTGGCTAGGAGCGTCTGCGACCAACGTGTCTCTATGGGAACAAGATGCCTACTCCGTGGGATGGACTGATTCCTTAAAATGATCGCCCTGAATCTTTTGCTGTATAGCGGTGACTGAAGACTTTCAGACGTTTGAACAGACCCTCCCATTTTCTACATAAATTGTTTCCTGATAGTGTGTCACCTGCGTCTCCCGTTCCCACGTGTGTGTATTAAATGGCTCCTCAGGAGAAGCAGCTCCTGGTTGTAGCATCTAAGACTCGTCTACTCTCCGTGGGGATCCCAGGAGAAGATGATAAATCATGCCCTTCTGCTACAAAGAAATCAATATTTTAAAATTTCGCTGGTCAGCTTTTCATGGGATTCTAAAACTCCACGGTGTCAAAATGCTGATGATGTCATCAATAATATGAAACGCTATGACCAGTCCTTCTTTGGGACGCTCCCAGCCTCCTGGAGACAGAGACAGGAGGCTGACTTCAGCTCCATTACCTGTCACACAAGCTGCCTCTTCTCATCATCGTGAAGGGAATCTGCTCACGGAAGAACATACCGGAATCTTCCCTGTGCATCAATGCAAGCAGCTTTCGGAGAAAGCCTTTGACGATGCACAAATAGAGTGAAGATTCAATCTGGAAGATAACGTTCAGGAAGACAACAGGGGGAAAAGCCCGCGAAGACTTTGCCTCCTCCATCTCCTCTCCACCCAACCAGGCTCCCTCCCTGTGCCATCTGCCCTCCCTCTGTCCTCTCCTGAGCTCCCCCTCCTGCCCCACCGCTTCCATGGGGTGCCCTGCATCCCCCTCTCATCTTTCCTCCCTCCCCTCGCAGTCGGCCTTCCTGGTCTCCAAGCATTCCCTGTCTTCGAAGGATATTTCCTTAACACCAAGTCTTATTTCTTTCATTGTTTGTGAAGCCCTCTGCGTCTCCTGCTCTCTATTCTGTTTTTCTGCAGCGACATCCCAGCACCCTGGTCCTCAAGAAGGCGTGCATCCAGCTCCCCTGGCAGGCATTGTCTGCATGGATTGTGAACGAGACACCACCATAGTCTCTTGTTCATCGGCTCTTGGGTGAGTTCCCTGGAACTCTGCATTTCCAGCAAGTTCCCAGGGAACTGTGATGCTGCTGATGTGGGGACCCCACGTCGGGAACTACCGCTCTGAAGAGTCTCCTTAACGATCAACTCAGAGGACCTTCCTGACCACGCTCTCCGAGTCTCTGCAGTGTGTGACACTCTTGACCAGTCTCCTGAAACCAGCACCAGAGTGGACTTCCCACAGCCTCACCCTGGCCTGACGCCGTCTGCTGTCTCGCTCTCACCCACTCCTCCGCAAGGAAATCCTCTGGAAGACTCAGCTTTCGCCCTCGGACCTCTCTTAGGGCTTCCATCTGGAGAAAGTGGCACACTCTTTCACATGGTCATTTAAGAAATCATTTCAGCCTTGATTCAAGTCTTTCTCGCTAATTCTAGCATGAACATATTGCTCATTTTCACTAGCTCCACGTGAGTGTTCCGCCACAGACCTCAGCGAATGCACTTTGATCATCATCTCCAGTCTTAGTGGCTGCGTGGGTCAGAAGAGTTTTCACGCGGAGTTCACCCACATTTTCTTCTCTGGGAACTCTCAAAATCCAAACCCCCACTGCAATAATCCTGTCTGTAGCCACGACTGTGCTTGAGACTGACGGCATGGCGAGGCGTCTGACAAATCTCCACCTATCTTCCAATAAAGCACTATCCCATTTTCCAATAAAGCTGATGAAACCTGATAAAAAAGCGTTAGAGGAATCAAAATGCCCCCTGGCTAAGTGGAATCATACCTCGTGAAATTCCACATTCAGCATCGTCTATATTGGAAATATTAAAAAATTCATATATAGTGAAATGATAGATACTTATGTCACTATTTTAAAAAGTTATGCTGATAAAGCTGTCCCTTGCCCCTCACTAAGCAGGTGCTTCTCTGAGTACATGAAGATGGCGGTATTGACCCAGGGTCCCGTGGAAGGCGTGCTCTCGGCTCTGACGAGCTTGCACTGCGCCATATCCATCCCTCTGCCTGATCAGGAGCCTTACCTGGCTTGGCAGAGGATGCAGCCAGGAACCCTCATGCTAGGAGGGACCCCGGAGGCAACAGTTAAAGGTGAAGCTGCAGAAGGCTCAGTTCTGAAGCCACACGTCAGGGGTGCCCCCGCAGTGGGCATGGGCACCGGTGTCCCTACTCCAGGCCCAATGCCCTCCTCTTGATGTCACCGTGCTCCGCTATGCATTTGCCAGCTGGTTCCACTTACCACTCACACATGCAGGACGAATTTGGAAGGGACTTTAAGTCTCTTCTGCAAAACTCCCCTCGAGCATTGACCTGAGTGGATGCCGCTAGGAAAAGAGAAGTCATGATGCCACCGTGCTCCCTGTGATGGAACGTGCTCCTCCTCTGCCCACCTGCTGGGAGCCCAGGGAGACGCACACATTCATAGGGTGCAGGCTGCATGCGTGTGAGGGGAGAAGGGCTAGCCTCGTGCAAATCCAGCATGCCCTGGAAAGAGAAGTCAGAGCTCCGTGAATGGCTCCTGTCATCACACGGAGGTGGGGACTGAGCCTGGAGGGCCACAGTGAGGGTAAGGGGCCTCCTCCCTTGCCTCTGGTGTCCCCCTCAAACCACTGCACCGGCCACAGTGCAGAGGACAGCCTGACCTAAGGGCTGGGGCCTGGGGGTCACCCTGACCAAGGGGCTACTTCTCGGTCATCTGCCCGTTGTTCAGGGGCCCCAAGACCTCCACCATCTGTGGCACGGTTCCCTCTCTTCCTGCAGGGCCAGAGCTGCCATAAGCCCTCTCCTGAACTCTTCTCCCCCCAGGGCCAGGAAGGGCCTCTGGCGATGCTCTCGTGCCCCTCTCCTTGGCTCCTGGCTCTGGGAGGCTTCTACATGACCTTTATTGAACACTCTCCCCTGTGACATCGGATGCACATGGTTACTTGTATGATTATTGATTTTATGCACCCGCCCACCCACTGGAATGCAGCCTCCTTGAGGACAGCAGCTCAATCAATGTTTCAGGGCAGAATTCATGGGCCCAGCCTCCTCTGCAACTCACTGGGCTGAACATTGCTGCATCAATGGCTCTGGCTGCCCAGGACACCCATCCGCTGAGAGCCTGCCTTCCTCTCGTTCTTTAGGTCTCTGCTTAGATGTCACTTCTTCTCCGAGGCTCATCCTGACCACTTCTCACCCTCTGTAGCATGAACTGTGCATGGTTCATTTATCCTCTGCGTCCTCATTTAGCATACCTGCTTAATCAGGCAGGAGCCATGTAAACAAACAATAGAAAAATGTATGAATTCCTCACTCTCAAAGGAACATTACATATGACCCTAGGCCAGGGTAGGACACTGACGGATGCTTGCTGATGGAACAGGATGGTGTGACCGCTCAGAGCCCACGTGGGAAGGTGGTCAAGGCTGTGAGGGTGTCTCCCCTGGAAGGAGAACCCTGGGAGGCCACGGTGGTGTTTTCACCTTAAGGGGTGGGCTGCAGATTATCCTGCAAATTCCAACGTGGTGGGCGTAGACCCTGAGGCAGACACCAGGAGAAGGTCACCTTCAGCTGAATATGAGGGACAATTCTCCCTCATCACTGCAGCTCAGGTTGGGATAGCTTTGGGGAAGCAACTTCCAGCCCCACAGGTGCTTAGTGCTCTAGGTTCATGCATATGATCATGGGGTTGGGGGCATCCATGTCCCTTTCCTGGCTCCCTCTGGGGAGACCACCTTCCTCCTCTGGGCCTGTCCTTCAGGTGGGATGGTCAGACAGGTCTGTGTTCCCTGCCTGGGGGCAGCGGCCCAGCCCTGGACTCCAAGTCCTGAGAAGAGGGTGCTGATTGGAGACAGGAGGAAGCCTTCCCCGAGCTTCATGCATCTGCTTCTGTAGACTTTCACTCCAGACCCCCACCAGGGTCCCTGAGATCACCTCCAGGCCCAGGAGCTCAGTGTGGGTCTGAGTGGGGCCTCCCTGCTGAATAGAAAAGCCGCCTCTGTGCGGGCCTCTCCAGGCCTGTGGCCCCAGGTTACCTTGAATGGCTGAACTGTCTGCCCTCAAGAGTCTGTCTGTCTGTCTGTCTGTCTATGTTTGTCTTCATTTTTCTTCTTTTTTTGTTTAGACAGTGTCTTGCTCTGTTGTCCAGGCTAGAGTGCAGTGGTGCAATCTCAGCTCGCTGCAACCTCCTCCTCCTGAGTTCAAGCGACTATCCTACCTCAGCCTCCCAAGTAGATGGGAGTACAGGTGTGTGCCACTGCAGCTGGCTAATTTTTATATTTTTAGTAGAGATGAGGTTTTGCCATGCTGGCCAGGCTGGTATCTAACTCCTGGCCTCAGGCGATCTGCCCACCTCGGCCTCCCAAAGTGCTGAGATGACACTGTGCTCAGTCTGTTTTTTTTTCTCATGCTAAGTCTGGAGGTGTTGACTCGTAATGACCTTTTCAACTCTCAGAGTCTCATCAGACACCACTCCTCATGAGTCTTGTAGAATGAACTCATTCTTTCCAGAACCATGGCTGTCACATGCACCGAGCCCCATTCTAAATACTAGGAACTCAAAAATACATTTAAATGAAGTGAAGGCGCCATCTCTGCCCTCAAGGGAATGGAACTGATTGGAGAAGGAGGGGGACAGCCTGAACGTCAGCTTGTCCCTGCAGACACCCCTCGTGAGCCTCACACACATCTGCTTCTCCCAGTGGCCACCCCTAAAAAGGAGGCTGCAGAAAGTGTCTGCTTCCAGCGAGTGCCCACGGGCAGGTGCCCGCCTTTCATCCAGGGTGCACTGAACCTTACTTGCACTTAAAAATAAATACCACATTGTAAGGATAAAATGCATTTCCTAGAATATGCCTTTTGTCTGGAAAAATGTGAAGCACAAAATAATTGAAGAGCTTATTCTAAATGTCCCAGGTCACTTGAGAGAGCTCCGTTCCAGGAACCTCAGAAAACTCCTTCCACTGCAGGGGTTTCATGCAGGAAAGCAGACAGGCTACATTTCAAAATTGACGATTGATTTCAACAGCACTTTTCAGTGCTTTTGGCATGTTGGTCTGAATGAGATGCCTTGGGAGTTCATTACCGATTCTGAGCCGAGAGTGGAATAGAGCTGAAGACGTGAGTGAAGGAATCTGGACTTCAGCCCCAGCCAAGCACAGAGATGGCCTGGTCTGGTGAGAGTGCCCTGGACCACTGGCACCGAAGGATCGGGAGCCCTGGCTTCCGGCAACTGCAGAAAGGTTTCTAAATCACCGAGAGCACGAGTCCTTGATGAAAGCCTATAGCTAGAAGCTCACCCCAGATCACTAACCTTCGATCCAAAGATATGCTGGATGGGGAGAGAGAGGCAGAGAGAGAAAATCCAGAGACAGAGCAGATTTCTTGTTATCTGGGCTCCGCTTAAAGGGACTGTGTCATTTGCTTGGGGGATAAGAGTTTTTCCTAAAGATATTCAGAGTGAAGCAAGAGAGGTGAGAACCCCTGGACCAACCTTCCGGGCCCTTAATCTCGGCACATTTGAGAACCAGCAAGTAAAAGCAGGACTGGCAACCATGAAATTGCAAATGGCGTGGGAGATGCAAATTCTCTGCATACAGGATTTTAGAAGCCAGAAACCGCAATGAGAAGTGTGTCCAGTTATAAATAACTCACCAAATGATTCAGTTACAGGGATCAGAAAACAAAAACAAAACGTCTTCCGTCTGAAGACGACTCAGAAGCACTTGCAATACAACGTAAGATGCCCTGTTGATCTATGTGTCACGTTACCCAAATGCTAAGAAACCTTCTCTTCACAAGTGTGCTGGGATGAATGGTGTCTCTCCAAAAAAGACGTGTCTTTCCCGAACCCTATTCCCACCCCGGACCCTGTCCCTCCTGGAGTCTGTCCCTCAGAGACCGTGTCCTTCCCAGAACCTGCCTGTGTCACTTTAATTCAGATACGGGTCTTTGCAAATCTAATTAAATTAATTATCTTGAGATTAGATGACCCGGGGGGAGGATGGGGCCTAAATTGGATGGCAAGTGTCTGTGTTTTAGCCAGCTAGGGCTCCTGTCACCAACTACCACGAACAGGGTAGTTTACATAGCAGACGTTCACATTCCACAGTTCTGGAGGCTGAGGCGTCCAAGATCAAGGTGTTGGCCACGTGGTTTCTCGGGAAGGACTGTACTTCTCTGTGGTGCCTGGTCTGTAGTCTCAGGGGACTAGGCTGCTGGACCTGTGGCCGTCTGGTCTCAGAGACAGGCTCTACGCTGCACACAGCGGGCAACACCATTTCCCCTGCATATTGTAAGAACAGAAGGGATCATGGTGAGCTCTGAGGGGATGCAAAGGAAAGCAAGAAGGATCCTGGCAGTGTGTAGTGGGGTGAGACAGGAACGCCCCCACCGGGGTGGGGCTCGGGCCGCAGGCCACCTCTGTGACATATACTGTTCCTGTCCCTCAGGCCCAGGAGAAGGATGTGCTGCCTATCAGAATCCCTTCCACATTTGAATGTGGGCTCCTGACCCCCAGAGGCGTTCTGCTCTAGGAACCCGTTGTCTCCTCCCAGAGGCTTCCCCGGAGATGCCGCATGCTGCCTCTTCATGCTGCACCTGCCGCCTCTGGGCTTCTCACTTTTCGGGTTCCTCAACACAGATGCTGCTCCCCAGCCATCTGTTGCTTCTGCAGCACCTGGCACCTCTGGAAACCAGCAGGCTCCGTCAGGGGCTGTATGAGACAGCACCGTGCACAGCCCAGCTCCCTGGCATCTTGGCCCTGTTGGGACGCCCCTGTAGAAATGCACCAGCCAATTTAGGGCCTTAGAGGTGAATTTCAGAGAGGGCCTCCTGTCCCAACAGAGCTACCCAATTCCCATGAAAATTCCTTTCTTTCAAAATTACTTCTTCTCCTAACACTCTTCTTTCAAAAGCTCTCAGTGAGAAAGCAAATCTGCTCGCCCGAGAGCCAGACGTGAGCGTAAGAACACATCACGTCACCCGTGGGGAAATGCCGATCCCGAAGAGCTGGGGCCCGAGGATTGTGGGTGCAGGTGTATTGGTTTCTTATTCCAACTGTAACAAGACACCGCAGAGTTAGCGGCTTAAACAACGCAGACTTGTGACCTTACAGCTCGGGAGTCCGAAGTCTGAAAAGGGACTCACTGGGCTGAGGCCAAGGCATTGGCTGGGCTGCCTCCCTTCTGGAAGGGCTGGAGGAACACCTGCTTCCCTGCCCCTTCCAGCTCCCAGAGGCCACAAGCATTCCTGGGCTTGTGGCTCCATCTTCACAGTCAGCAGTGCGGCATCTTTTCTCTCCCCAGCTCTCTCTTCAGTGCCTGTCTTTCTTTTTTTTTCTTTTTTTTAAATTGCATTTCAGGTTTGGGGGTACATGTGAAGAACATGCAAGATTGTTGCATAGGTACACACATGGCAGTGTGGTTTGCTGCCTTCCGTCCCCTCACCTGTATCTGGCATTTCTCCCCATGCTATCTCTCCCCACCTCCCCACCCCCATCCCTCCCCCATTTCCCCCCAACAGACCCCAGTGTGTAGTGCTCCCCTCCCTGTATCCATGTGTTCTCATTGTTCAACACCCGCCTATGAGTGAGAACATGCGGTGTTTGACTTTCTGCTCTTGTGTCAGTCTCAGTCCCTGTCTTTCTTATAAGGGCCTGGTGAGTGCACTAGGTCTGCCCAGGTCATGCAGGACAATCACGTGGGAGGGTTCGCCACCTGGAGGCCAGATCCTCAGTAACCTGCATGCCAGCAAGAGCCTCAGCTGCCTTTATGTAATCTACATGCTCACAGGTTCTGGGGTTGGGATGTGGATGTATTTGGGAGGCCACCATTCTGCTACCCTAAGAGGATCGTGGAGAGCAGGCAGGCTCCTAGAAACAACAGTGAGTGTTCAGGGAGGAAGGAGGCTCCTCCCTGAGACCGGATTTGCGGCTGTAGTTGGAGGATCCTAGCTACAGGCACGACTGCCCCTTAACTCTAAGAAGCATTGTTCTTTATTTTCCCTTTATAACCTTTCAAGAGAATCCCACAAATATTTTGGACTTGAAAGCAGAATTTATTTCATGAATTAACCTATATTCTCCTGGGATAAATTCTATTTTGCTGTCCAGATATTTTTCACTGTGGCTATCAGGGATCACCTTGCCCTGAATAATACTGAGGGCAAATGTAATTGGTGGTGTATTACGTCATGCTTTGAGGCTGATACTGGGGTACGAGTGAAGCTGGCCGACGCCGGGCCCCATTGTCCTATACCGGCAGGGCAGTTATTTTGCCCTCTCACTGCACCTGCCATCCCCTTGGAAATCAGCACTGTGGCACTGTCCCCAGATAGCCCTGCCCGGGACAGAGCTGAGTTCTCGGATGACATCTAAAGCCCTGATCTCATCAGAGTGTTAGGGGTGAGGCTCTGAACTCCTGCCTGCCACAGGCATTAGGAAACCATGTCTGGTTGCTCTAAAGGTTGATTCTCCAAAGCTTCCTCGTTTGAGTAACTGTTTTTATTTTAGAGACACAGCTGCTGTGCTCTGCCGCAGAACGGGCAGCGTTTCCATTCCAAATAAACCAAACACATCCTTGTCCAGGGGTCGCAAACTTCATGATTAGCAGCAAATGTGATATCCTGGGAGACTTTATGAGTGACTGTAGGTAAATGTGACCTAGCCTCTGCTCCTTGGCTTTGAACCTGGCAAAATACATTTCTTACACATGCTTCAACACTGGACTTTTGAAATTAGAATAATCTAATACATATTTCTGTGTTTGTTCTTTAGTTTGAGGTAATATTAAGGTACAAATAGACTATTGTTGCCACACTGCTAACTACTTACCTTTCATCAAGTAATTGTAAAATAAAGATGTAAGTCACTGATTACAAATATGTTGGAAAACAGTAGGAATAAATCAGGAGATACAGTGAAAGCTTGGAAGATCCTTTTAATTTTCGGAAAGCTGTGTATAATACCTGAGTCAACTTTTAACAAATTTATATTTAATTGATCTCAACAAATGATTACCTACATTGTTATTAACATATTAAATATTTGGCATATTATTGAATTATATTAATATTATACAGGTTGAGCATCTCTAATCCCAAAATCAGAAATCTGAAATGCTTCAAAATTCAAAACTGAAGTAGCGAATTTCACCCTGACTTCATGGGATAGGTTTCACGAAATTATTAAACGTAATGTACAAAATTATCTACCGGCTATGTATATAGAGTATACATAAAACATAAATTAATCTTGTCTTTATATTTCGGTTTCATTCTCAAGAGATTTTATTATGTTACCTACATTGTTATTAACATATTAAATATTTGGCATATTATTGAATTATATTAATATTATACAGGTTGAGCATCTCTAATCCCAAAATCAGAAATCTGAAATGCTTCAAAATTCAAAACTGAAGTAGCGAATTTCACCCTGACTTCATGGGATAGGTTTCACGAAATTATTAAACGTAATGTACAAAATTATCTACCGGCTATGTATATAGAGTATACATAAAACATAAATTAATCTTGTCTTTATATTTCGGTTTCATTCTCAAGAGATTTTATTATGTATATGTGAGTATTCCAAAACCTGAAAAAAAAGTTAGAAATCAGAAACACTTCTGGTTCCCAGCATTTTGGATAAAGGATACGTAACCTGTATGATTATATTTAATAGTACATTAAATTAGATTATTAAATATATTAAATTTTTAAACACCTGTTTATTCATATCCCTGCTCTGTGGGTGAATAAGATATGGTGCCAGACAGTACAGGATTCATACTGAATAGCTAGAGACCCATGTTGTATATCCTGTCTGTATACAGAGAGATTGTACTATGTGGACAGATGAAAGCTGCTGGGATGGATGGATGTGATGCAGACACTTGCCTCAAGAGCATGGAGTTTAATATGAGAGCTGAGATCAAACCAAAATGGTCAGTGCCAGGAAGGATGGAGTCCTGGGATAACGGGGGCACAGGCCATGCAGAGGGCAGGTGCCCCCAGAGTTACCTGTGAGCAGGTGCCTCCTGGAGTTACCTGTGAGCTGGGCCTGCCGAGCTGGCCACGCCCAGGAACAGCAATGGGTGGGGAAGATGTTTTCTGGTGGGAGGAATGGCGCACAACAGGAATCAAGGGGGCAAGGCCCCATCACTTTTTAGCACAGGCGCAGCGGGGCTGACTTCTTCTCAAGAAGCCATTTCTGGTTTGGAAGCACCTTCTTAGATGTAGCGCCTGACTGCCTACATGGCAGAAAACACAGTTTTACTGTTTATCTTGGGTTGCCTGTTGCATAAATGACAAGGTGTCTATAGTTGGTGTTGATCTGTCCTAACACATACATACCGCCACAAGTAGGAAGGCTGAGGGTCTTGCCAAACTCATGGCAACACTCTTTCCTGAGTCTTCGAAATTGCTACTCGAACTGCGGCCTTCTGTCTTCTCAGCTGGTGCTTTCTGTGTCCACACTGCCACCTTGAAGGGCTGGCCATTGTTGAAGTCGAATGAATCTGTGTCCTTAACTTCCCCAAACACATCAGCACATCATGTGAGCATCAGATGCCAGCAGGTCGATGATGGGAGAACTGCCGGACACACAGAAGCCAGCCAGCGTCCTGAAATGTCCAACGTGAGCTACCCAAGGCTCCCAGCACATGTCCTGGCAAAACCTTTGTAGTTTTCTCCTACAAACTAAGCATAAATTTCGTGGGAGATGACAGATTACTTCATATACCATGCAAGCAAGCCCAGACAATAGCTTTAGCCATGACTGATTGCCTCGCTGTAACCCACTTTGTGTTAAATGCATTCTTGCTGTTCAATTCCACCACTGTAATTTTGTTCTTCTGCATTCCCCGGCCCTCTGCGGACTAACCAGGTTCCTTCAGTAATGATTTCTTTTCTATTGTATTGTTTTCTGCATAATCAAGTTGGTAGGTGGGGGTTTGGGTGACACAGCCATCTGTCAAGTTCATTTGCTCTGAAAATGCAAGAAATAATGGCCTCTACAACTTGGGGCTATCCGTTATAAAAGAAGAATATCAGCTTTTACCCTGTGCTCTTTTCTCATCTCTCCAAATTATTTCTCCCCTTTCAATAAGAGGCACATACACTGTCTCCTACGTGACAGGTTGTTTACATATTTTGGTTCTTTTTAAGGGGAAAAACGTATTTATTCCTATCACTTGTCCACCCTCTATTGCTATTTATGCAGGCAATCCAATTAAGGAGACGCGGCTAACATCCAGACTAATGTGCCTGTCTAAGGACTAAAGACACTGCCAGCGCCGGAACCACTCAGGAGTTCCTCCCTAGCAGGGCTTCTCTGACAGGGCAGCTGCACTCCTTGAAGTCTCATAATGGGGGAACTGAGGGACAGGGGGTGCCGCCGAGAACAGCCAGCGCCACTAGTCACTGCTCGAAAATAAAAAGCCGCTAAATTCGTAGTTTATCAGATTCACTGAAGTCACATACTGGTTCCCTTCTCAGACTGGAAGAGGTGAGCAATGCCACACAGAAAGGATGTTTTTCAAGATTCCAAATTTCTTCCTGTTTGAAGGAAGTAGAACGACTCCGGGAAAAGTACTCATGAGGTTGGGTTTTGTCTTTTTGTTTTGTTCTGTTTTGTTTTGTTTTTTGTTTTTGTTTTTTTCTCCCTAAACAGGGATGATGTGGATAAGATTAAAGCTGATAATGGGACAGAAGCTTCTCTGAGATTGTGAATCCTACTGAACTGGCATATTATGCTTAAAGGTTCTTTTCGGTAATAGGGATGCATTTCACATGCGCTGTACCTGGTGTGCTGCCGTGGGAATGATCTCCAGAGCCGCCGGGACTGATCGGTGCTGGGAGGCTCTTTCCAAGTTGCTCCCTCCCGTGAATTTATAGACACAGTTGATGCCACCCCTCTGAAAATGGACAAGCGTGGTCCCTTCGTCGGTGTTGCGAAGAAAGTCTAAAGGGGCCTCCCACACGGCACGAGGGCTTTGGCCAATGCCTCTGCCCTGCTCCCACCTGGGACCCTGTACTGCATGAGAAACCGTCTTGGGGAGTGGCTTCGTGGGTGTCCTCAAGGGTGACCCAGCTCCACAGACGGCCCATCTACCCAGGCATCTCTGGCGCTGGCTCTATCATCTACATCCATCATCTGTCAAGAGATTTGCTGTAAGAATTGGCTTCTGTGATGTGGAGCCTGGCAAGTCCCACAGCCTGAAGCTGGGCAGCTGGAGGAGGAGCAGGGGGAGCTGATGGAGGAAGCCCCAGTGAACACCGGAGTCTGAAGGCCGGAGACCCGTGCCCTGGCTTGGAGACTGTCAGGAAGTGAGAAGAAAATTCTTCCTTGTTCAGCTTTTTATTCCAATCAGGTCTTCAGTGATTGACTGATGTCCACCCACACCAGTGAGGGAGACAGCTTCCCTCAGTCCACCGATTCAAATGTTGATCTCATCCAGAAATATCCCCAGATACTGTGCCTGACCAAGAATCTGGACTTTGGGGCCCTGTCAGGATGACACATAAAATTATCCCCCACAGGTGACGCTGCCATGGCTCACCTCTACACGGAACTCCAGGGAGACCCCTCTTCACTCTTAGAGTGTGTGCTTGGGCGACTCTGAGCGACACGAGCAGATTGCTTCAGAACACATCTTTTCTGAATAATTGTTGCTGAGAACAGGGAGGGAGGAAAGAGTGTGGAAGGACCCTGTACTTACCAGGAAGAGTCGCAGGGATGCAGCCGCTTCTCAGAAAGGAGCGTGGACCGCACAGATACAGCCGCCGTTAGGAGAGCCAGTTTCCCAGCTCTTCCTCAGTTGCTTAGAGAATGCACCTGCCAAAGACATCTGCCGCTATGGGCTAGCGACAAGCTTCTCTTGCTTTTAAAGTACATTCTACTTAAAATCCAAGCTTCAGCCAGAAGCAGTATTACTCAGAAGATGTTTTTGGCCAATAGTCAGTTCTTCAAGGGAACATGAAATGGTGTCTGAAGTGGATTTTGTGAAGTGTCTTCTACACCCTTGAATTAGTAATTACTGTCTTTTACAGGCCTAATCCTGTAACAACGGAGTTACTAATATTTTCTTTTTTCTCCAAAATTTGACATCACTCAGAGAGTCTGTTCTTACCATTGGCTGTAAGAACAGCAAGAAAGAGAGCTAAGAGGATGGATGCAACCCCCGCATAACGGAATCGTGATGGGGAAGTCATTTCCCAGTCACGGCCCACGTTGTACACTGTACACATTAACCCACAGTCTGCACTGGCAGTGGAATTAGAACTTTGCAGTGAACGAGGTGCCCAGCCCACCTATTAACCCTACTCGTTTAGGCTTTTTATTGCCTCTGTTTGCTGTCATGATGAACATTTTCCCAGGTTTGGGTCTACAGAAGAGGCCTTAGCATCTTTCCACTATTTCGAGGTAAGTTCAACTTTGTGAAATGGCCATGACACCTCTTGTTCAGTCATGAGTGGGAGCCATAAAAACCCTCTAGAGGCACAGCCACGTCTGACATAGACACTGCTAACACAGCAGCCCCGGGAGGCAGAGGAGCTCTATGGAGGGGGGGCAGGTTGTCCATCTACAATATTCTTCCGCTCTATTGTGGCTTGGCACAGACCCTCCATTGACTTCCAAGAAATGTCTTTATTCAGGAACGTTCTCTTGTTAATAGTGAAATATTCACCTAAAATCAGAAAGGGGGCAAAGCAAACATGGATGTTTTCCAGTGTCTTCCAACCTGAAGACATGCCTCAGATACTCAGCAAAGGGAAATACAATATCCAAATTGCATGTAGCCAAAGCTCTTTGACAGAGACGATATGGCGGGCACCGCCGGCGTGGTGACTTGTAGGATGACTAGCCAGCCTTCCCTCTCAGTGCTGACAGGATGCACCCAGTGGGTGCACTTTCCAGCCAGATGTTCAGCTGTGCCTCCCTGTTTTCTGAAGCCCATGCTCCTGCCCTCCACCTGCCCGCGTCCCCCATGATTGACAGGTATGCCTCTAAGCGGCAAGACCTGCACAGCTGGACTTGGCCTTGCCGCCCTCTTGGTCATGCGGAAAGTGCTCAGCTGAGATTATGATAAACTGGGGAAAAACTAAGTCCCATTAGCGATCTCACTCACCAAGACCTTCTCATTTCCTGCCCCTCCCCCCATCTCATTCTCCCTCCCCCCTCCCCGCCCTGATTCGCTCTTTCTCAGGGGCTTTTCAGGCCCCTGTGGAAAGATGCTGTTTAGACTCTAGGTGTTAATTAATTACCTGGCACCATTTTGCTGCCAACTTCAAGCACTAATTGCTCCAAGTTTCTCTAAACCTAAGGTTTTCTTTGGCTCCCAGGAGTTTCTGAGTACTCCTTTCATCCTCTGCCTTCTCTTTCTCTCTCCCAAGAGACTCTGAATTGCTTTTGAAAGGAGATCTGGGATGTGCACTGTGCGTGTCCCCAGGGGTCCGGAATCCACGTGTTTGGGTAGCTAGGAGCAGGTATGGAACAAATCGCATCTACGACCTGCTACTGACCCTGTGGCCGTGCAGCTGAGTGAGGGCCCCTGGGCCACACAGCACATCATTCACCCTTGCAAGGGGTCCCCAGGTTTCTACAGAGATCCCTGGATTCTCATCATTAAAATATCTGGAAGATTCTGCAGAAAGAGCTGGGAGGATGAGGCACACCTGGTGGGAGCCTCTGGCCAGATTCCAGTCCTAACACACACTGAAAGCAAGACATGAGCTGGGTACATGGTTTAGGGACAACGGCCTTGAATCGTTCCAGCCAGCTGTGAGCCCACTATCCATCGGAGGAGCATCCTGTCCCTCCAACCTCACTCCAGCTACCCTTTCTCTGCGAGTTCTGGCCATTCTTGATTTACCTTCAGCTTAGGGTCAGAAATGCATGTGCTGAGTAGAGTAATTTTGTCCTGCAATTTAGAAATAATTGAAAATAGGGCAGAGCCTCTGTGGACAGTTCTTCAGCACCCCCAATGTGCCAGGGCCCTGCCTCCACCTTCCACCCTTCTCCCTGCCCCATGGAGGACACCGTCCTTTGCAGGGAGCGTTGAAGGGCTTCTTAATGACAGGACCATGCTAAACGTGTCCTCTCATGTATGGCAGCATAGGCCTTGCATGTGTGGACCTTAAGGATTGCTTGGTGTAGTATGCTGCACGGCGTCCCTCCCACTCCCTAATAAAACCTAGGCTCCACAAGACCCTGTGACTGTGACCTTCTATGAGAAAGGAGTTTTGGCAGATGGGGTTAAGGGAAAGAGGTTGACCTTAGCGTACCCGCAGGCATGGGCTCAGGTCCCTGTATCCTGAGTGCTCCCAGGATAACTTGGACGGGCCAAGTACAGCAAGGCTTCATACGGGCGGGAGTTCAACAAGGCAGCAGGTCCAGAGGTGGGCAGCCCCCACGTGGAAGGGATGCTGATGGCTTCTGCGGCCTTCTGCTCACTGAAGGAGAGATCTGAGACACAGACACGGGGGAAGGCCCCCTGCAGATGGAGGCAGAGATGGGAGCAAGGCAGCCACAGGCAGGGAGCATCCAGAGCCATCAGGAGCAGAAGAGCCCAGAAAATCCTAGTGAAACTTCCGGAGGGCCAGGGCTTTGCTCGTCCCTTCACCTCCAATTCCTGCCTTCAGAACTGGAAGAGAAGAATTTTTTCTTTTAAGCTGGATTTGATTGGTGGTGATTTGTTACAGCAACCCCAGAAAACTAACACAGTGCAGCAGTAGCTCATAAACAAGCGCTCGGTGGCCACCGGCCTCATTCTAACCATTGTCAAGATGGAAAATCTGTAAAGGCTGAAATGGTGTGTGCAAAGACCAACTCGCAGTCCTTTTGGCAGCCTGCTGTGTGCAAAACTACCTCTAGGTCCGCCTTGCAAGCCCAAGTCTGTTCCTAAACAAGGACTCGCTTTTGCCCGAAAGGGTCTCCTGGCCTCTGCAACCTGTTCTTTGGAAAATAGCCGGCAGGGATCACCAGCGTGATTCCAGAAGTCCTCCTAGGCTTCTGAGTTCCTGCTCCCTCCAGCCACGACTGTGAGACCTGCCTCCCTCTCTCGACCTTCACGCCCCGCACGCTGCCCGTGTCCCACTTGGTCCCTGCATGCTGCTTTCATGGGTGTGTCTGTGGAGGGTCCCTGAGCCCCAGTCCTGGATGTTGATTCACCTGATGTGGCCATCCCTGCCGCACAAAGACCCTCCACTCTGGAAGCCAGAGAACGCTCTTGAAAAAATGAAACCGTGCCTTAACAAGAAATGCCAGCTGCGAAGACAGACACCCTCTGACAGAGGCCCCCACACGTGTTCTGAGGGCATCCCCCCAGGCCACAGCCCGCTTCCGGAGACCGGCCGGCACTGGCCTGTCCACTTCCTGCCAGAGGAAACCTGAGGCGGCCCCAGCTTGGTGGCCAGCTTGGACGTGGAGGGAGCGACTGTAATTAAGTGCTGGTTTTCTGCTCTGTGAAGCTGTCATTTATTTATGGTGCTTGGCCAGGTTGGCCTGGACCAGTCTCACTAGCCAAGTTGGAGCAGAGACTTTTGTCTGACACATTAACAGGCCGATTCCCTGGACAGCAAGTGACATGCAGCCGCCCTGCTTTTCACACATGGGCCTCGCTCCGGGATGCGGATCTGCAGGAAGGGAACAGCAGAGGGTGTGAAAGTAAAAGTCACTCTAAAGATGTCCACGCTCCAAGGGCTGTGGGCTAGACTTCAGATCTGTAGGAAAATAACTCCGAGTTTTCCTTTCACAGGCAAAGACATTGACTTTCAATGAAGTGCTGGCAGCTGGGGAAGGCCATCTAGACATTTTTGAATCGGTTGCTTTCAAACAGGGTCAACTTGATTTATAAACCTGAAAGACGTATCATTGACCTTGAACTTTGTGTAATTTGGGGGAGCCTCGTCGCACAATCGTCCTTCCACCTGGTTTCTGGAGCAGAGTCATTTGCCACCCAGAGCTGAGGTTTGGAAGCAAGAGCCAGGGAGGAGCCTACTGAACAGGGACCCAGGAACGCAAAGGTCCCATCAGATTCCCTTGGGAGGAAGACAAGGCAGCAGTGTTTAGAATCATGGAAATTTAGACAGAAGGAAGATGCTGGAGGGTTTGGGGGAACTTGGTCTAATTTCAAGTTAGTCGAAAACTAGCCATGGTTATTTTTATTCCAGTCCCAGGCAGACTGGGGACAGGCCCTTCACTGCCTGCTTGCTGCTGCCCTGGCATCTGGTGTCCAGGGCCCGCAATGGAATCTGTCAGGGAGACGCACATCACAACTCAGTCCGGTCAGACACAGGGGCTCGCACCTGCATCTAGACACTCAGGAGGCCCGAGCGAGGGGATCCCTTGAGCCCAGTTCAAGATAAGCCTGGGTAACAGAATGAACTTTGTCTCTACAAAAAATAAAATACGCCCGCTGTGGTGGCATGCCTACAGTCCCTGCTATACAAGAGGCTGTGGCAGGAGGCTCTCTTAAGCCCAGGAGGTGGAGGCTTTAGTAGGTTGTGATTGCCCCACTACGCTCCAGCCTGGGAGACAGACTGACAGCCTTGAGCAAAAATCATAGTTGCCACTAACTGCCCTTCGTGGAATTATAAAATGTGAGTAATTAAGCCAGTGCTAATGGCTTTATGTTGGAATATATATTCAGAATTCTTGACTTCTTGGTGGCTTCATATACGTTTTCTACCTTAAAAATCTGAAAGCTGTTTGCTGGTAATTTCAGTAAAAGAAAATTTGAGGGTTTTTTATTTATTCAGCTCTGGGCATCTCAGCTTGGCCTTCTGGTCTATGTCAAAGACACACTATTTAAACCTGTAACCCTGAAGGAATGGAAGGCCATGAGTTCCCACTTCAAGGGAGCCTGGAAATGTGGACTGTACCATCATTACGGCGTGCAGACCCCGCAGCCACGGTTGACTCCATGAATCTCCAGTGGCCAAAGCCAGGTACCATGTGATTGTCTCCAGAAAGCAAGTGGGATGGGCTCGCAGGCTCTTACTCAGCCATCCAAATATGTGCAGAAAAAGGCTCCACAGAAAGCCACAGAGAGCTGGCAGGAGAAACTGTGTGTGTAGGGCGTGTGTGCATGGTGTATATGTGCAGAGCTGTGTCTATGCAAAGTGTGTGTGTGCTGAGTGTGTGTGTGCAAGGTGTGTGTATGCAGCGGGTGTGTAAGGGATGTGTAGGCAAGGCCGTGTCTGTGCAGGGTGTGTGTACAGGGTTGTCTGTGCAGGGCTATGTGTGTATATAAGGCTGTGTATGCAAGGGGTGTGTGTGTGTGTGTGCAGAATATGTGTGTACAAGGCTGTGTGCAAGGTGTGTGTACAGGGCTGTGTGTGTGCAGGGTGTATACAGGGTGGGTGTACAGAGCATGTGTGTACATGACTATGTGTGCATATGAAGCTGTGTGTGCAAGGTGTGTGTGTGCAGGACTATGTGTGCAAGGTATGTACAGGGCTGTGTGTGAGCAGGGTGTGTGTACAGAATATGTGTTATGGGGCTGTGTGTGTGCAGGGTGTGTGCACAAAGCATGTGTGTACACAGTTATGTGTGTTTATAAGGCTGTGTGTGTAGAGTGTGTGTGTGTGCAGGGTATGTGTGTACATAGCTGTGCATGCACAGTCTGCATACAGGGCTGTGTGCAGGGTGTGTGTATACAGGGTATGTGTATGCAGGTTTGTACAGGTTTGTGTGTGTGTGCAGGGCATGTGTGCAAGGCATGTGTGCAGGGCTGTGTGCGTAGTGTGTGTGCAGTGTGTGTGTGTGCAGAGTGTGTGTGTGTGTGTGCAGGGTATGTGTGTACAAACCTGTGTGTGCATAGTGTGCATACAGGGCTGTGTGTAGGGTGTGTGTATACAGGGTAAGTGTATGCAGGTTTGTACAGTTTTTTGTGTGTGTGCAGGGCATGTGTGCAAGGCATGTGTGCAGGGCTGTGTGCATAGTGTGTGCGTGCAGAGTGTGTGTGTGCAGGGGATTGTGTTCAGGAGCCTGCACTAAGTCCGGGGCCACCTGCTGTGGGGCCTCCCGGGGATAGTCCTCTGTAGACATGCGCTGTGGAGAGCCACGCCTTCAAATGGACTGGAACACCACAGGAACAACCGGCAGCTCTCTCCAATTTTGACAGAATGAAGTTTTATCTATTCTGTTATTTATTTATTGGTATATAACTGTTCTTTGATGCTTCATTTGAGAGGCCCTTGGAATTTGCTTCCAAATAATGGGAAGGGATGTTTTCTCCCAGACAAAGCCAGGAACGAACTGATGCCGTGTGGGTCATGTCACACGGACGTGCTGCATCTGCTGGGAACAGCTCCCAGGCTGCCAGTGGGACCTGAGGCTGGTGGTGCAGGTCTCTTGCTGCTGAGCCTCTGAGAATCCGCAGCCCACAGGCTCTGACATCACCAGCACACTTGAGACATAAAGCCAAAATAGAGACTGAGACCGGAACTCTGAAGATGTCACCTCCAACAGCAGTAGACAGAGCCTGCTTTCAGGAGGAGTAACATACTTTCACCCTCGGCCAACACCTGATAACCAGACCTAGGGCCTGGCGATGTAAGTTTCCACTCCAGCCTGGACAACAGGGAGCGGAGTGTGGTGACCTCTTAACCAGTCCTGGGGTCTCCGAGGCAGCGCGTCGATATCGGGGCACACACATGTTCACCGGAACCAGAAACACAGCCACCGTGCGGCCCGTGCCCCTGCCGCTCCTGGTGAGATGCCTGCGACCACCCTGGCATTGCCTCATCAGGGCTGATGGTGAAACATCCCAGGAAGGAGAGCACTGGCTTTGCTAGGAGCTGCTCCTTTCGGGGGAGGTAGGAGCGTGCCGCTGAAACAGGCCATTTCAGAATGCAGCCGGGGTGGGGCTGAGGCTGTTTTCTTATGAAATGAAGCAGGGTTTCCTTTGCTTATCATGGTTTTTATTTTTTTCTTTCAGGGCCTTTCTTCAATTTCAGTTCATTAAGAAAAAGATTATCATTCAAACTCCAAGTAGCATCAGCACCCACCGCAGGGGATGGGCAGACTGAAGCTACCAGGAGCACCAACCCTGCCCTCATTCAGGAACTGCAGGCCCCATTGATCTCTCCTCGTTGAATGGAGTAGCATCAGCAGCTTCACAGGGCTCCTGCTAGGGTGCTGCGAAGAATCATACAGCCATTTATAAACCAGGCACCTTCCACTGTTTTTCTCCACACTCCTTTGGAGAGGCTTGGCCTAGTGGGGACTCTCCCTGTTAGCAGAAAGGAGGCTCCCTAGGGAAAGAACGTGGTCATCTATCTGGCAAGAATCAGCAACACTTTTAGAGTTCAGGGCGGGTGGAACTCTGCATCATATTTAAATGGTGTCTTCCTCAGAACAGGTTGCTAATGCCTCATGTATTCCCAAGACATCTCTTGGAAGTATAAGGAGGGAGGGATGCTGTGGGGTTGGGGAAGGTAGGGAGGTTTCACAGAGAGGAGGGGCACAGGAAAGTGGAGGAGCTTGTTTAATGTCAGGATAGTATATAACTGAAAATAAAATCTACATTCAGCACTTCAGGGGCAGAGACGGGCAGGCGGCGCTGTCTCCCTCTGGTGAGGACACTGAGTTGAGTGCTCCTGGGCTTGGGGCAGCTCGGCTCCATGTGGTTACTCAGGGCCCCAACGCTTGAATTGTGGTGGACGTGTGGCTCCACTGTCATGTGGGGCATGTTTCTCTCCCAGGAGATGGAGGCTGGCTCACTCCATCCCCCAGCCTGTCAGTGGTAAGACTATACCCGTGTGCCATTTAGGAGGAAAAAAGACGATCAAGTTCAGGCCTTTCTACTCCGCATAAAGAAACTGTTCTGGACACTACTGAAAGCATTGTTTAGCCACCAACACCCATCTGCCTCCTTTGACAATAAGGAATGCCTCTCCCCCGGGGCTTGGCAACAGGCACTTGGTATTTGTTGAATTAAACTTAATTCCACATAGAGAGCCTGCCAAGGAATATAGCGTCTAGGCATCCCACCCTTCCCAAAGGCTTATACTTTGGCCAGAAAAAAAAGTGGGTCAGATTATTTAAACAGAAATACCAAGATTCTTTTTAAAAAGGGGTAAAAGCCCTTTTTAAGATGTCCAGTTGAAGAGATGTCCAGGGGAGATGTCCAGGTGAAGAGAGGTCACCATGGTCTGGAGAGGTGGCTAGACCTGGAAGACGGACCAGGTGCTGGAATGATTGAAGGAGGTGAGGGTGTGTGCACAGGATGATGGCTCACCCAGAGAAGATGGCACTAGAGAAATTGTAGGTCAATTGAATAATTCGATGGTAGGGAAAAACACCTTGGTGTAAAAATTACAAAATGTATAGTCTAGAGCAGGCGTCCCCAAACTATGGCCCTCGGGCCGCATGTGACCCCCTGAGGCCATTTATCTGGCACCCCGCCGCACTTCAGGAAGGGGCACCTCTTTCATTGGTGGTCAGTGAGAGGAGCACAGTATGTGGCGGCCCTCCAACAGTCTGAGGGACAGTGAACTGGCCCCCTGTGTAAAAAGTTTGGGGACACCTGGTCTAGAGAGAGGTCTAATAGGGATATGTGTCTGTAAGGAGGCATCTGGATTTATATAAAGAGATGGATTCCAAAGGAAAAGTATAAAGAAAGAAAAGGTCAGGTATCATGACAGTCTTGAGCTCATTCCCTCAAGGAAAAGGACAAAAAAATTACCACTGTTTGCACGTTACATGTCTGTAAACATTCACACACACACACACACACACACACACACACACACACAAGTAGCTAATAAAAAATTATCAAGGAAGCCAATTATTAAATCTATTCTCAAAATTGATGTTCCCTGTGTAGCAGAAAGTACCAATTGGCATGGAATAAATTAATTTATTTATAACAGCAACTGAAATGAAAAAAAAGTTTAAGAATAAATTCAATGTAATGAGAATGTGTAATGGATTTACTGAAGAATATTTAAAACATGCTCTTGGAGAGCCACTTTGATGTGAGCAGATGAAGCTGCTGTAACGAAAAGGTCTGAGTGTGAAGTGGCTTGGGCAGGCAGCACCTTCTGCCTTGAGGAGGAGGCTGAGTTGAGTGCTCCTGTGCTGGGGGAAGCTCGGCTCCATGAGGTCACTCAGGGCCCCAACACAGGCTGTGGCGGACGTGTGGCTCCACTGCCATGTGGGTCTCTCCCATGGGATGGAGGCTGGCTCACCCCACTCCCCAGCCTCTCTTTGGGAAGGGAAATAGGAAGTCAGGACAAGTGGTCTGGACTTTACGAGATCATCTGGAAATTGTCTTCCTCACCTTTGGAGGTATCCTCACTGTTTCACACGCAGTCTTTGTGCCACAGCCATCCGTACAGGGTTCAGGAAGTGTGGGCATCAACAATTCGGAAGGTGGCAGCTTTCAGCAGCAAGAGGAAGGAGGAGAACACAGGGATGGATGGGGCAGACGTTACCCTGGGAAGAGACGAGCACCTTCAGAGCATTTATATTCCAATGCACATTTCCAAGAATCTGGTGTAATTGTTTTAAAGGCTACCTGGGAGAATAAGTGTGTATGAATAGCCAAGAAAATATTTTGCAAGACAAGGAGTACATCTGTGACTGAATGAGCAGCATACTGGTACCCAGCACACCACAAACCATGACACTGGCTAAGATCAGACAGATAAATGGAACAAATTAGGAAGTCGGAATATGAATCTACTGTAAATACTAAAACTATGTAATGCCCATCACTGTGGCTTACAAGACACATGCATTTATACACACACAGAAGGCAGTGATGGTGACAGAGACAATGCTGAGAGACGCACAGAGGAGGTGGGTCCATTTGCCGACTTCATCCTATAGACATACCCCAAAACATAGCTGTGTTTTAGTTAAGAAAAGTCTGTGCAGATACACTAATATCTGAACAAGACAAAAGAAATATAGATGAATATGCATTAAATATACTTACACGATAGAATGTGGCTGCCCCTCCAGAGACCACTGCCCACGTGTGGTGTCTGAGTCCTTACAAACCAAGGCGGAAAGACGGATTATATAATGAAGGATAATGATTTGAAAAATATTAAATTTCTATCCCAGAACCTAATCCAAAATAGAGGCTAAGTGAAATAAATAGAAATGCAAAGGCTTTAAAGAGAGCATGGATGGATGGGCAGCTCAGACCTCAGGGGCCTCGGGAACACGGATGACTGCAAACCCACAGGGCAGGCTTGGTTTGGGCCTGCAAAGCTGGCATCCTGAGAAGACCCTGTCCACGTCGGGTCAGGAGACGGGAGCCCTGCGCTGCATAATGCCTCAGCTCCACCTGCATATGTTTCTCACAAGGCAACGATCCCATGGGAGCCCTGAGAGGCCGCCACAGGGATTGTCATGGCAAAAGAGGTGGATCCCAGCAGGAGACCACAGGCTCAGGATGTCCCCTCCTCCACCTCGGGTGGCCAACGGTTGCTCTGTGATCACAGTGCCAATGTTGGGTTCCGCCAGGCAGAACAAGCGGTCAGGGTGTGCAGGGAACAGCTTCAGCTGCCAGCCTTCAGTAACAACAGCCCACAGGTGCCCAGCAAGGGGTGTGCACCAGGGTTGGGCTCACCCCACAAAGTGTCTCTGGCAGGTACGGAGCATGTTAGAGACGGATGGTCCTGAGAGATGAGCGTCCTTTCCATCAAGATGCCTCTTTCCTGCCCAGTGACCATGCAGCCCCTGCAAGCCGTCTAGACCATCCCAGGTACGGCTCCCTAGCCAGCGTGCACTTGCAGCAAGCAGGGCTTCCCAGGGGTTCAGCAGCTCTGGAAGCCTGCTCTGGCACTCATCCTGCTGCGGCTTTGGGCTCAGACCCTCTTCCCCTCCTGCCTCCTCCCCTGGACCTCAGAAGGTTGTCATATCAGAGGACTTCACTATGTTGTTCATCAGCATCATGGTGATCACGGTGCTGGATGCAGCACAACCACCTGGGAGTGGCATTTAATAAAACAGGGGCTTTAACCTCTGTGGGGCCAGGTGCATTGAGATCACCTGTTTTACACACTTTCATTACGTGTGTGTGTGTGTGTGTGTGTGTGTGTGTGTGTGTATTATACATATATATCTCACAAATTTTTTAGATATGAGTTGTATACCACTCATATGCATACCTGTAATTGATGTATATGAAGATGAAGATGTTTTATTCCCTGTGAACCGACGTCTGCCCCCCCGCCGCACCCGTGGGGAGATACTGGCCTGCTGAACTTGCACTAGACCCCAGCTCTCCACCTTGGAATCATAGTGGAATCACCTGGCCCACTTAGCAAAACCACTCACCTCTCTCCGGACCTGCTGAGGGGATCACGGTGTCCTTTGCTTTGGGTGAGAGCCCACCAGGTTTCTAATGGGCAGCTGGAGCTGAGAGCCCTGCTCAGACTGAGACTCAGTGAGGGGTTCCGGGGTCCCGGGAGCAAGGTCAAGTGTGGGCGGGTTTGGGCTGACGGGCTGCAGAACTTTGCCGTGTGGCAGCTTGAGCTGCAGTCCAGAGGACGAAAGAAGAATGAAGGGAAAGAATAGTGTGGGCCCCGAGTCACGTCAGTCGGGAGAAGAGAGAAAAGTGATTTTCAGCAGCTCAGGAGTCTGTTTCTATGCCACAAGCAAAACAGCTTTTCTGTGCCGTAGAAGAACCGTGGATGAAAGGCTGAAAGGCCGGCACAGTCCTGCCATGCTTCTTCCCATCTGCCAGCCCGATAACTCAAGCACCAGCCAAGACAGACCACATGATGAGGGGTGCCAGGTACCTCCAAATGCCCTTCACTCCCCCAGGGGAAAGAAAGCCTGCTTCCAACCACCCAACCACCTTGCCTTCTTTTCTTCCTGTTTCAAAAAAAAAAATAAATAAAGGAAAAGAAAGTGCTTATGACAGAGACAGGGTCGGGGGCAGAGGGTTGGGGGCAGAGATGTGGGGATGGAGGGAGGGGGAGGCAGGAGGAGTGGGGGAGGAAGGCTGTGGTGGTGGGGGAGATCCTGCACAGGACAGGCAGTTCATCCAGCCCCGCTGACCTGGGCAGGTGTTGGAGGACGTGCTGAAAATCTCTACACCAGGGGCTTTCTTTTTGACCCTCTCCTCCACCCCTATCCCCAGAAATGAAGGCCCCAGCCTGGGTGCTGAGCGCTGCGTGTCCACAGGGCCTGGGGTCCCCTGGCTCGGAGCTCCCATTGCCTCAGCCCTAATCTGCTCTCCGCAGCCCCTAAAAGCAGAAGCAGCAGCTTCAGTGGGGTTTCACACACTTAGAAAGTCAATTCGAAAAGTCAGCATTAAGTACTTTTGAGCTGGATCCTCTGGTGAGCGAGCATAGCACTCAGGACGGAAGGGTGGGAGACGCCCCGTTCAACTCAGTCACGCCCTGGGGAGGGGACTGGATCTCCCAAAGGTGGGGCCTTGTTCAGGGTCCCTGGCAGCCTCGCGCCATACCTAGAGGGGTGTCGGGAAGCAAATGGGTTCCATTCACCTGGGATGCTGAGGGGCTCCGGGCTGCAGCGGCTGAGAGTCAGCCGGGCACGGGGCTGTGGGCTTGGGAAGGACAGGCCCCTGTACCTGAGGAACAGCGAGGAGGAGGAGGCAGGTGGATGGGGGTGGGTCCGGAGAGGGGCAGCAGACCCAGGAGTGCCCACTGGCAAGAGAAGCTCCAGAGCTCAACCTGCGGAAGGCGTTTCTCACGTCCTGAGTGGCCCAGGGCAGGAGCGCCGAGGCAGGGCTGTTGTCCCTGAGTGCTGAGGGCCAGCTGGGCAGGCACCAGGAGGACGCTTAGTGTGACAAGCCGCAAGCAGACAGAGGGCTCCCGGGGCTGCCAGGGCTCTGGCCCAGGTTGCAGAGCTCATCGGAAGCCAGGCATGCAAGACTCTCACGCCCAAACCGTTGTCCCCTGCCACGCTGTTCCGCAGCCATTCTTTAGTGTCAACGTCATATTAACACAGGGACCCATCCCCCACCCCAGGCCTCTTGCCTTTTCTCTGTCCTGCTCACCCAGGGTCCCCTGGCCCTCGGACTTCCAGTTGGTTTTGGCCACTGGGAGGCACTGGCTTGAGATGAGAGGGTGGGTGAGGAAGAGGGGCTGAGGGTTTCTCCCTTCGGGGCCCGGGGTCTCGGGGAGCCTCCTGCCCACTGAAGGGTCTCCTGGAGCCGGTTCTGCCTGGGGACCCTGCAGACCTTGGTACCCTCCAACTCAGAGCGCACAGCATGGGCGGGAACGGGCTTTGCGGACAGCGTCCTGGCTGCATAGGGAGTTCAGGATGATGTGGCACCGCTTCCACGGTGGCAGAGGGACAGAGGAGCGAGCGCTGGCGGAAGCTTGTGTGCCTGGAGAGACGTGGCTGAAAGGCGAATTGGGATCCCACACAGGTGTGCTCATTGCTGGGGCTCGGAACCCACCAGGGGGTTTAGACACGGGGTGATCCGGCCCATGGCAATGATCCAGCAAACATAAAGAGCTGACCTGTTAATTTTAGACCACTCTTCTGCAGACTCGCTGTGGAGACAGGAAGCGCTGGGCCTGCTCTGCATGTCCCCATGGCTGGCCTCACCCTCTCCGTCCACACTGAGAGTGGGAGATGGCAGCGGCTGAGGGCTCTACCCCGAGCAGGCCGCCTGCAGCACGGACGGCTCGTGCAAGGGCGTCGTTGGAGGCCCTTGTGCCAAATGGCTAAATATTTAGCAGCCAGAGACCAAGTCAGCAAACAGAGAGACGTGTCCTTTTTTTCAATCTTCTACCTTCAACTATACTTCAACTATACCTTCAAATGATCCACCTTCGAAACGGCAACGCTGTGGTGTAGTCGCAGGAGCAAAGTTTTTCAAGGCTGTGAGATGGGACAGCCGTGGGGACAGACTCTGAATCTGATCACTGTGCTTGCCTGGCTGTCCCATGAACGCGCTGGCAGTGTTCCCGGGAGCGGAAAAACAACAGCTTCTGTCATTTATACGTTATAGGTTTAGTTCATGAAATTAATTTTCTCTTGCCTTCACACCAGCGAATTCACCGAGTCTACTGTGGCGAGGGCGATGCCACCTGGAAGCCGCTCTTCCTCTTTGCACGGGGGCGAGAGGGGTCTGAATCCCGGCACGTGATAAGATACGGCTTTGTCGTGGTGTGCGGCTCTGGAGAACACCAGGTAGCTTGTATTCACTCCCAGAATCATGAGCAGGAACACAGCAGAGAAGGAAACCAGACGAAGAACAGGCACTGCTGGGACCCACACTCGCTGAGGAATCTGCCACTGGCCCGGAGTTGGCAGGAAGGAACCCATCCACCACCGGCCAGCTCTGTCTCCCTGCCCCGAGCGCTCTGTGACCCCAATTGCCCCGTCCTGGTGCAGCCTCAGTCTCAGCACTGGCACGGGGAAAACCGCAGCCTCCGTGGAAGCTATGTCTGAGGCCACACGGCAATCGACAGGGACCAGGCTCTTCCCTGACCTGGCCGGTGCCCTCAGGAGAGTGCCCGCACAGAGCAGTCCCGGACGCCACCGCAGAGGCACTTGCCTGGCTGGCGATGTGTCTCATGTGGCTGAGAAGCAAGACCCCGCCCAAGGCCCCCCTGTCCAGGCTGGCACCCAGCAGTCCGAGGAATGCCTGCAGCAGTCACCCAATGAGAAAGAGACGGCCTGAATGTGGCGCCCCGGGTGCAGCCGTGATCCCACTGAACAGACATCGAGAAAAGGTGGCCTGGCATGCAGACCCCGGTGGTCCTACTGAGAGGGACTGGAAGAACAAGTCAGCTGAGGGAGCTTCACTGGCCCCCGCTCTGGCATCCGAACACAGACTCAAGGAGCCCAGGGCTAGTGCTGGAGGTGGTGGCTTGGAGTAATGGATAGAAAGAGGACAGGTTCAGGGTTGGAGGCTGCCGCCAAGGCCTCCTGTGCCACCATGAGGGCTGGTGCGCCTGTGGCTGTTGCTTCATTTTCTCTTCTGAAGGAGATCGTTGAGCACAGAGGAGCACAGGACCGCGGGTCCTCCCCGGCCCGGGAGACCAGAAGGTGGAACAGCAGCTTCGTTCTTTTTAACCTCATGAGAAATAAACACAGGCTGTAGAAGAAGCTGGACCCCCTGTCATTTATGGAGAACTGTATAAACTTGGGATGTGCACGGCTCCCTGGGCCCCAGCTTCCCGAGGACGTATGGAAACATCCCGGCCTGGAGGAGAGGCGGCTGAGCTTTCCCCTTGCTTGTCACAGCTGGCGGGCGGCCTCCATGTCTGAAGCTGGCTAGGCATTGAGCAGGACTGCTCCGGGCCCTGGGCGCTCCGCCTAGATGCTCCGGGACACGGCAGCCTGGACTAGGCCGGTAACAGAGCGGCGAGCCTGGAGGCGAGGACCCACAGCCCAGACCCTCTGCTCCGCACACCCAGCCACCCGCACCGCCGCTTGGAAACTGCACGTTGCTCTCTCCTCGCTCGGCGCCCAAGCTCCCCCTTGATGACTCCGAGCTCTCGTTTGCCAAAGACAGTGCTCGTTAGATTCTGCACATGAATTGGTGTGGTGATTCAGGTCATATGTTTCTGATTGACTGACAATGAACTCACCAAAAATGTTGGCAGCTGCCTTTGGATGTCCCAGCCGCACGTTAAACGTTCTGTGTGATGGCCACTTGACACACACTCACAGCCCCAAGCGTGGAACGCGCGCTTTAGAACGTTTGATGTGCTTTCAAGGTGAGCAAACAAAACTTTATTTCCTGGTGTGCCCCTGGCTGCGGCATGGAGCCCCTCACCACACCACGCGGACCCGACCGGCTGAGCCCCTGTCCCAAGTACACAGAGCCCAGAACTGACCCTGGCACCCCAGGACCATACCATGAAAGGAACCCAAACTGGCTTCTCAGAGGTCAAGTCTCCAACTGTTGGAAGAGGTTAAGTCTCAGGTAATGAACAACTGTTGAGCCTGGTAATTACAGTAATTACGGCATCACCAGCGTTAATTCTCACCTCCTCTGCTCTTTGTACAGAGTGTGGGGAATCCCCTGCTGCTTTCTGTTTATTAAATCATTTTGAAACTCCGGCTGAAAGTGATCTGGAAGCAGAGTGTGTGCCCACCTGTGTCCCCAGCGGCCCACCAGCTTTGGTTCTGAATCTGCTCATCCCTGGTCCTTCCTGCCCCCACCCTGAGTTTTCCAAACCGTGTTTACTGGAACTTCTCAGTGCCACCTCCTGCTGGCCGCTGTCCCTGGAGGCTGAGGTGGCTTTGCTGGGATTTCAGCGGATGATGAAGGGGTGCACCAGGGATGAGGACAGTCCTCTCCTGAATCACACAGCGAGAGGCCCAACCCTCACGCAGTAGCTTCCACCTGAGGCTTAACTCACTTAGACAGACATTCACCGGATGCCTGCCATGTGCAGGTCAGTGTGAAGAGCTGGGGAGGGGCTGGCACGGAGCTTCGGAGTTCTGGGATCCAGTGGGGAGATCCCTGTCTTATGGGGTTTGGGAAAGATGCCCTTGGTTGGCAAGGGAGGGGCCAGGAGACAGGAAGGAGCTGCACATTTAGAGTCAGCATCCAGATTCCCTACACGAGGGGCCAGGGGCGACTGGGCAGGCACCTGGGGACATGGATGGATGCAGGAGAAGTGGCGTGACCACAGTGAGGCTCAGGGAGAAAACCGCAGCCCTGCAGAGGGCGGAGAATGGCGAGAAAGCAGAAGCCGGGGGATGAGGAAGCCACTGTGGGATCCAGACAGAGGTGGGAGTGCCGGGGCCCAGACAGGCTCAGGTGTGAACGCTGCGGCACCCAGGTCAGAAACGACGCAGGAGGCAGAGCAGAGAGGGCCTAGGGGCCACTACGGCCTCACCGGGTCTCAGTTCCAGGCTGGAAGGGGTTTCCCTGTGCACAGGCTGTCCCTATCCTCCACCCACAGGACGCCCCCACGACCGTGCATGGAAGCGATCGAGGGTGGCCGCTGCCTACCCGCCTCCTCTTCTGCCTATCCCACACCATCAAAGGTGACCAATGAGGCCAAACCTGAATCCAGCCTCCACACTCAGCTCTCAGGGTTCCTTCCAGCCACCCAGCCTTGTCAGTGCTTTCTCAGTTTGGGGTGTGACCCCTTCCAGAGGGGTGTCTGTGACTCAGCTGTAAGACAAGAAGAGGAAAAGCCTCACGTCCAAGCCCTGACTGCCAAGGGACCAGACCCTCGGAGGAAGGCCCCGGGCCAGGAGCACCAGAGCCCGCGGGAATGAGGAAAGAGAAAGGCACCCGCTTCCCACCCCAACCACATACCTGCCCCTTTACCGGCGCACGGCTGAGAAGTTCCGTGTTCTGCTCAAGGGCACGTGGCTATTGGGGACAACAGAGAGATGAAAGTTAGCCTAACTGAAGCTCACATTCTCATGAAAGGGGAATTGGATAAAATGCCATCTTCTTGAAGATGCCACAGTTGGTTTTGTTTTGTTTTTAGACAGAGTCTCACTCTGTCAGCAGGCTGGAGTGCAGTGGCATGATCTTGGCTCACTGCAACCTCTGTAGCTGGGACGACAGGTACCTGCCACCACGCCCAGCTAATTTGTGTATTTTTAGTAGAGACAGGGTTTCACCATGTTGGCCGGGAAGGTCTGGATGTCTTGACCTCATGATCCGCCCCCCTCACCCTTCTGAAGTGCTGGGAAGACAGGTGTGGGCTACCACCACGATTTTAAGGAGACAAAGTTACAAAGCACTATAAACAGGACTGACATGGCTCTGAGTTCAGCTTTCCCGGCCAGGCTAAAGGCATTGCTCAAGTGGGATGTGACCTTCTCAGGGAAAACCCATTCTTTGCTTGGAGACCTTTCTCTGCTACTGACTGCATGCCTCTGTTATTGTAAACATCTTTGCAAGCCTGATGTTTCTCCTCTAGAATTTGGTCCTCTCCAAGAAGAAACCTCTGTAGCCCAAAGCAGGGGTGGGTGAGGGAATATTTCCCGTGATGTTGTCACCCTGCCGGCTGCATCAGGAAGGCAGTCTCAGGGGCATCTCACTCCCGTGATCAACAGCATGATGAGTAAGGAACACCATGTTTGGACTTTTGCAACATCTCAAACTTATTTTTCAAAGTTTTAGACAAAAGAAATATCTCAAATGTATTTTGCCAGAGACTTTTAACCATTTGTCAAATCACGTGGAATTCCAGGGAAAAGTGAGCCACGTGTTGCTGAGTCATCTGCACTGTGGTCATCAGTGGAGGCACCAGGGAGGCTGGCCAGCCGGTCAGAGGCCACGGCAGCAGCTCCAGTGTCGAGCCAGCTTGAGTGGCCTGGGGGACGTGGCCACCCGCTTCCCACCACATGCACCTTCTCGGGTCGTCCATGATGTCGGCCTCATCGTGATTCCTGTGCTGCCTCCGGGCTCTCCGTGGGGCCAGCTGGCCAGAGCTGGGGAAGAGCTGCTATCTCAGGGCTCAGGGATCCCAACGTAAAGAGATTCCTCTTTATGTGCAGCGGAGGCAGCATGGAGCGTTGCTGTCAGAGCTGGGATCAATCCCTGTCTCTGTCCTTGAATCTCTGTGAGCCTCAGTATCCCCCTTTGTCAAATGGGCGTCATAGTGCACAGCTTGCCTCTTTGTGAGAGCCTTCGGTTCTCATGTGTGGACAGTTTCTTAACTCCAGTTCTGTCTCCCTCCCTGGGCTCCCTGGGGAGGCAAGCGTTCTTCTCCTTCCACCCTTGCAAGCTCTCTGCAGAACACAGGTTCTGCCGTCTGGATTCAATGTGCTTTTACAACTTATTGGCTGGGTGGCTTCAGTTAGACAAATCACTTCATGGGTTTTTAGTTTCTCATCTACAAGACATGCATGGAACAGAACACCTGCAATCCTGCAGGACCACCCGACTGTGTCTCTGAGGGTCCTGCTCCTGCTGCCCAGGGCCCTGAGCAATGGGGACATTTAAGGGACTCCGGGGCACTGCATGGTTGGACACAAGTGGACACACCCTCTCACTGCTGGGTTTGCACGAAGGGATGTCCAGGGCCCTCTGCCCAGATGGAAGGAAACTGCCTCCAAAGGCGAAAGCATCCCAGGCTCCTCTCTCCAGCTCACTGTTCTTGAGTGGTGTGACGTCCACGAGCTTGTCTGTGGCAGCAAGTCGGGGACCCACGGTGCAGAGGCCAGCCTCCCCCTCTGCTCCACGCCCCAGCTGCTGGGGAATAGCTGACCTCACAGCCTTTGGGGCTCCATTTTAGACCAAAAAGTAAAATATCATTATGGCTTGGCTTTGCAAGTTTCCTGAAAGGATAAAAATAGGGAAGACGTGGAAAGTGCTTTAGAAACTATTTAAAATTCTGTACAGAGAAATGACGTCGGTGAAAGGAAGTCCTTCCCCCTCCTGCATGGGGTGGTTGGGAAGGTGGGAAGTAAGAAGGGAGAAGAGGGGAGCAAGTTTGGAAATTGCTGTTCCCGACCACAGGTGTCAAGGGAAATGCCTCTTCAGGGCGTGTCCGGACCTGCAGACCACTGCCTTCTTAGCACAGGCAAAGCTTCACCTGCTCAGAGAAAGGCCCAGCCAGCCTCAGGGATGGCCCAAGATGCTGCTCTGGGGTCTCCAGGGCTCTTGTCCCTGACCAGTGGTCTTCCTACCACCCTCTGTTGTGGGGCTGGTGACCCAGCGGGACAGGGACTGGCCCAGTGTCATCTCTCCATCTTGAAAAGTGACCTAGGTTAGTGTCTCGGATGAGTTTACTCTCACCTGTGGAGACCCCAAGTCCCATGGTCCCCAAAGCATGGAAGTGTAGAATAAATTCTGGTGTTGGTGTTTAATGTAGGACTGGAACGGATTTTGCCGAGGGATGTCCGGAGGATGCAGGTTTGCTGGGAGGACAGATGAGCACGTGCGGCCATGTGGACGGGACGGAACCACTGAGAGAAGACGGGCCCGCCTCTCCGCGCCCTTTAGGGCCAAGGTCGAATTTTTCAACAGAAGTTTATATTTTAACATTACGTAAACTTTAAAACTTGAAGGCTTTATGATTTAGTAATAACCACAAATTCACGAATCGACAATGGGATTAAAATTAGTCATAGTGTTCTATCAAGCATAAAGAATTATTTTTTCTCTTCGTGTGATTATCAATTTTATGAAATAGGTTTGTGGAATAATTCCCTCGAGTTAAAAATCACTGTTTTTTTTTTTTTTTTGTAGTTCATCAATCTCACAATTGTGGATAATAATCATGTCTATTTACTTTTTCTTAAGTAATCATGGTATTTTCATCAAAATTCATTAGAAGCTGCTTCTAGAAGGACATGCCTTTAAAATATTCAAATTTACAATTAATGTTTTATTAACCATAGTTAGCCTATAATTATTTTTCTAATGAAAATTATCCTGACTGCACCGTCTGATCTTGAGGTTAGCAGTTCAGACAAAATGCAGAGAAACATTTCTGCACAAAGGCCTGTGTCTTACTCATTTCCAAGGAAGGATTGATGTGCTATACAATTAATTGTTGCTTAAGTTTGACAGTCCATATTTTACTTCAATGCATTATTTACACTGGAGGAGGCTTAGGGGTTCACGCTTTAAAGTGTTAGGAAATACAAGCTTACACATTATCTGAATAGTGGGTGGGTGTGGCACAAGTGACAGTAGTGTGTGCCAGGGGTGTGGTTTGAATATACTGCAATGACTACTACATGAGTATGTGTGCGGGGGGAGGGGTTTGCATATAGAATACATGTTAATTCTCTGTATATATGAATATAAATATATGCTCTCTATATAATATAGAATAGATCTATTGTCGAATTTTACAACAGAACACCAACATGAGCCACATCCACAGAAGCAGGCCTCCCTCCTCCGCTTTGGTGGGTGCTTCTACCCTGGAAGCATCGGAACCTGCTCTGGAAACCCTGGAAGCATGAGGAACCCTGGAAGTATCGGGACCTGACCCGGGAACCCTGGAAGTATCGGGACCTGACCTGGGAACCCTGGAAGTGCTGGGACCTGCTCCGGAAACCCTGGAAGCATCGGGACCTGACCCGGGAACCCTGGAAGCATCGGGACCTGACCCGGGAGCCCGGGAAGTATTGGGACCTGCCCCGGGAACCCTGTGTGTGGCAGTTGGCAGGAGTCACCCTCCCTGGGCTGCTGAGGTGACTGCTGGTCCTGCCTTTACCACCAGCATTGCCAGGTCCCAGAGGGTGGTCTTCAAACAAGGGGACCTGGAAGCCTGTGCTCCCTGCTCCCTGCGGGCTCTCTCCTCAGGCAGGCTCCCACCCGGCCTCTGCCCTGACTGTCTGGTGCCCAAGCCCACCCCCTCACCGGTGCACCTGACCTTCATCCACTGGGTGGATACCCGAATCTTCCTCTGGCCGGGTTTGCTGGAAGACTACATGTCACTCCTCATTTAGCACATACCTAAACCAAAATATCTCCAACATCCATTTTATCACCGTTTAATATGACCGTGTCTTCTCTTTTTCCAAGGAGAGAGAAATCCAGTGACAATTTTTGGAAAATACGTTGAAACACAGAGAGAAAACTGCTCTATTTTATCCTATGTGACCTAGTCACCAGGGAAAGCTATCAGAGATGAGATTTGCAAAAACACCCTGTTTGTGATGGACGTGGTTAAACCCAGTAGGCTCCCAAGCCCTCGTTTCAGGGGAGGTGGGCCTGAGGAAAATGCATACAGGATGAGAAAGAGGGCGTGGGGGCATGGAGTAAAACACGGGCACGCAGCCTGCAGGTTTGGGGCTGAGGCTTTCTGTTCAGCAGAAATGGCACAAGGGTCCCCTGAGTTTGGGACGCTGCAGCCTATGCGCGTTCCCTGACCCTCTGCCCCCACACGTGGCACTGCATTTGCTCGCGAGTTTGTCACTGGCCTGGAAGTGATCCCTGCCCACGTCCCCGTGAAAGCTTGTTGTTTTTCTCCAAATCGTGCCCTGTGTTTTTGGAAGTGACATTGGCTGTGTCCTGGGGAATGTCTCTGTCCCTGCTTATCATCTCGTTCCAGAGCTCCACTGCCTGTCTCCCCTGAGAGGCGGCAACCCTGGGCTACTGACGAGTTTCTACTTTTCTGAGAAGTTTATTTGAGTTTAAGGAGGTAGCAACATCTGTCCAGGAAAATGAATTTGGGGCCAACATGTTGGTGATGCTGGAGGTGTCAGAGCCCCAAGGTCTCCTGGGCTCCCTGCAGACCCCTCGGTGCCTGAGCAGAGGCAGGTGGGAACACAGTCTTTCCAGCAAGGGGCGTCTGTAGAGCAGTGGGCTGGCTCTGCACATGCGGAGGGGGAAGCAGCCGACTGAGATACATCCAGAGGATGCAATGGGCCAGGTGGGACTCAGGACCCAGGCCCATGATGGGAGAGATGCTTTTGTTCCAGAGGTTTGTGAGTCTTCACCTACCCTCTGCATGTTACCGTGACAGCGGTACCATCAAGTGAAAGTCCCCATCACCATTAACTAACAAACACTGCATTCCATGGCGGGTAAGGGGATTGTTTGGGGATTTCCTGAACAGTAGGGATTGAAGAGGGAAGATGTAACAAGTTTGAGTTTTACAGAATAAAAACACATTCCCTCCTGGCCCAGCCACCTCTCCCCGAGGACGCCTGTTTCAGTTAAAGTAAGAGGGGTCACAGGTCAGCAGCCCACCAGCGAGGTTCTGAGCGATGCACTGTATCAACTTGGAGGTCCAAGACCACATGCCAAATGCAGCTAGGTAGAGCTGATATCGCACCTAGTCTAACGAGCAGCAGAAGGTGGTTATAAAACCTGAGGATGTCAGACCGCTTTCTTATGAATCCAGGAGTTGATCCATGGAGGCAACCCAGTGGGTTACGGAGCCCCAGGGGACACACGGAGAGACTGACGGCTGCGTGCAGGGCACGTGAGCTGTGACCCAGGAGCAGCCCTGGATAGAGCGGCTCTATCAGGTGGGATGAGGTGGGAGCCCCGCATGCCTGGCTAGCTTCACGGGAGGAGCTCGGTGAGCAGCCAGCCATGCCGTGCTCATAGTGCTGGAGGAGCGGGGCGTGCACTGTCTGGGGGTGAGGCGACTCTTGCTGATGCCATTCACAAATCACCAAGTCGGTTAAGGGCCTTGGAGAGGCCCTCAGCATTACTCAGAAACAGCAATGCAGGGACACTTTAGAAGGCTACCCTGGCGTCTCTTAGGTCACATGAGATGGTCTGAAGTTTGCATGGCCCATGTCAGCGTGGCAATCCTACAATTAGCAAAAGTTTAGGATGGGCTCAAGGGCCATGGTGTCAGGTCCTACATCGGTAAGAAAGACAAATGCCTCCACTGGAGTTTTCTTTGCCACTGGCTTCTTACCATAACTATTTCTAAATTCAATCTGTGGTGTTTGTCTTTCCCTGTGGAATGTTTACATGTCACTACAGTTTGCAAAAGTAGCATAAAAATGTACACAGACACACAGACACACAGACACACACACACACACACACACACACAAAACAGTTCCAGCAGCACTTACTGAAATGCACGGAGAATATGAAAATGCAGAGACATTACGCATCAGAAACACCGAGCACCAACGGAGCTGGGTGCAACAAGGTGCGGCTTCCAATCGCACTTGTCTGGGTGCCACTGGGGCCACATCCCTGTCTGGCCACAGTCCTTGGTGGCCGTGATCCTTGGTGGATCCTTGGCGGTGCCCTTTCCACCAAGCTGGAAACTGTAGATGCGGGAGCTGGTGGGCGGGGCGGCTATGCTCTTCGGTTGTTTAGATGTTGGGTAAACAACAACAGCGATCACAGTTTGCTGTTCGCCACATTCTGAAAAGTAACACTAAGTGTGATCCAATGAATCTGCTGTAAATGCACACAGAGAGAAAATTACTTTCTCAGATTTCACAAGAACCACCAGGAAGCGGACCAGTGGGAGGACTGTGTGTACCAAGCGACGCCCGTCATCACCGTTGAGGAATTTCTCCCTTCTGTAACGGGGAAAGCATGAAACTAGGATTCACTGAGCTGTAATGTCTGCCATATTGGACATGACATTGTTTTCTGATAAGAACAGTAGAAGCAAAAATTAAACCAGTTTAAACAAAGTGTATTTCTGTAGCTGGAACGTGGGACGTCCAGGAGTTCACAGGCTTCAGGAAGAGCCAGGTTAGGGCTCCCCAGCCACGGACCAAGAGCCCCCGTCTGTCTCTCATTGCCTCCGGCTTTCCTGCTGTCCTCTGTGATGCTCCATCCTCGGGTGGAAGCTCAGGTCGAAGGCGTCACCTCTGGCATCTCCGCTTACATTTCCACTACATTTGATGAGTCCAAGGAAGGGGCCAGTGTCTTCCGAAACTGTGGACAGGCTCGGATCTCCTGAGTTGGGTCACGTGTGGGTTCCCGAACCATCCCTCTGCCCGACGATAAAGCCAGGCTGGGTCCTGGGGGAGGGTCAGCGGTAGCAGAGGTTGCCGGATCATAGCAGCAGCTGGGGCAGCACTTGTGGGTGACTGACTAGTGTCCCCAATGGTGGCAGGGTCTCGATTCCAAGGACGTATGGCTTTGTCGCCGTACACAGGAAAAGGGACTTTGTGGATGTGGAGGACCCGGAAAAGGGAAATCGTCCTGGCTCATGTGGGTGGGTCCAGCTAACCGTAGGGTTCCTCAGAAGAGAGAGGTAGAAACGCCCAAGCGAGAACGAGAAGATGTAAGGATGTGAGCAGAGGCTAGAGGGAGCAGAGTCCGTGCTGCTGGCACTGAAGGCGGAGGAGGAGGCCACGAACCAAGGGCTGCTAGCCTCTAGAAAAAAGGCGAGTGACGATTTCTCATCTCGGGCCTCCAGCAAGACCAGCTCCGGCAGCACTGTGACTTTGTCCCCGTATAAATCATTTTGGAATGCTGAGCAGAGCTGTAGGATAATGAGTCTGTGCCGTGTTAAGCCACTGAGTGTGTGGCCACCCGTCACAGCAGCCACAGGAAACTGAATGAGTAGGGACAGTGACGGCCATGACGGCCAGCAGCCCAGAGAACTTCATGTGCCAGACACACTTCCCCACTGGAGAGTGGCTGCAAGCAGCGACCCCCAGGCACCCCAGGGGTAGCGCGGTGACCCCCAGCCACCCTGGAGCCGGGCCCATGATGCTGCCCGGGGTTTTAAAAAGGAAGGTGAATGGCTATTCGGTTCCTAATTAAGACACTGATGAAAATGCTGCACAGGCCCGGCAGGAATGCTTCACGTGGAGTCTTTGTGAGGCAGGCGCACAGACACGGCCACCTGAGCTGGGGCCTGGGTCCAGAAGCAGCCAGTGCTTCCCAGGAGAGGCAGCAGACCCGTCACAACTGCAGGGCCTGGGATGCAAGGCAGCCAGGCCTGCCCTGGGCCCCTGTGAGTGCTGAGAATGTGCTCCCATCACTCTGACCCGTCTCAGTCGACTCAGGCCTTGGTGGGGTTGTGTGTTTATTGCTCTAACAAATGCTCCAATTTACACAAAATCACAGCGCAAATCCATGTGGACCCTGGCCCACCCCTCACAAGAAAGATGAACAGCAAACAAGCCTGGAGACCAGCATTGTGCCAGGCCTAAGGAATGAGCTCACAGAGAAGCATGGCTGAGCTCTGGTCTCAGCAACGGAAAGGAATTTATTTACAAATCCTGCCATAAAATGCTTTTTAAAATAATGTCAGGTGGCCCAAGTGTTCATTCAAAACAAATTTGCTCAAACTAGAAAACTACCCGTGAGTTAAAACCACACACACGCACACGCACATGCATACAAACACATAGACACATGCACACGCACGCATACATGCACACACACATGCGCACATGCACACACACACACACACACACACACACACACACACATGCTTGGGGAAAGAGACATCCACAGCCAACATATTGACCGGGTCTGCTGGTGTGTGTGTGTCTGTGCATGTGTGGATGTGTCGTTTTCAAACAACACGAGAGAAATAAGATTCTGAATGTAAGACCCATGAGAAAACTGCCTTTAGTTCCCTGTGACAAATCAATAACTTTTGGGCAGGAGGAAGCCCTATCCGGAGCCTGGTGGCTGGGCAGGAGTGACTCAGAACAGGCGGGGTCCCGGCAGGCAGGCGGGATCTGTTAGGAAATCCATCCGTTGCCCGGATCCTTGGCACCACCTCCACAACAAAAGATACGAAATTGTCACATTATCTTGTTTGCCTCACAAATTTGCTGCGAGTTGGTCCTCGCCCAAGCCGCCCGGCTGCCCCTCCCCACGAAGGCGTGAAACCAGCCACGGGCGACCCTCGGTGGGGAGCCGGGCGTCCCCCTGTTTCCGGGGAGGCGGCCGCACGTGGGGAAGTCATGCCTTATTGCAGCCCGACATACTCGTTAGCTGTTTTCTTTCCCAGAATTAAAAAATTGAATTATACACTCAGCCTCGTTACTGAACCCGTAAAGTTTATTAAAGTTTATTGACCATGTGTACACACTTCAGGGTCCCCCTTCCACGGCTGCTCTGAAGCCGGAACATTGAATTAAGACACAGTGCCCGCCGCGGCGCGGGTGGACTCCTGCAGAGCCACAGGTAGCAAAAGTCTCCTTCAATTAGACACAATCATCACTCACAGTCAATAATTGTGCTAAAGGCTGCTTTCAAATCTGTGAGGGATTCGCATTTAATGTACTGATTCAGCTTGTCTGAGCCAAATTCACTGTGTACTGAAACCAAAGCAATTTAGTTCTTGCCTACGGCCCTGCTGGCAGTTCATCTAGAGCTGAGCACTGTAAGGGCTATGAGATACAATTTAATCTGAGACATCTGTGCACAGACAGGACCTTTCCTTAACGGAGGGAGACGCAGGAACGGCTAAGCTCTAGTTTTATGTGAAGAACCAGGCCTTATCTCGCCCCTGAAAAATAAAGCATTTAAGATAGCGTAAAAAGCCAAATCAAAAAAAAAAAAAAAAAAAAAAAAAAGAAAGAAAGAAAAAGAAATCTTTCTTCCCTGGGTTTATGAAATGCACATTGCGGCTGCCAACAGCCTCCCTGCCCCAGCTCTCAGAAAGCACTTGAGCCTGATCCCTGGATTAACCATTTAAGGATATTACACTTATCACCATCCGCAGCTGACGGAGGAGATCTTTATTAAATATGAAAGGGAAACGTCTCCTGCTTTGCCAGTTTGCAGAAATATGGAGATGCTTTTATGCACATCTCTTGCTTTGTGGTGGGCTTGGAAAAGTCCTGTGCTATTTCCCACCCAGCACAAGCCCGTCACAGCATCTGAAGGACAGGACTTGCCTCGGAGGTCACACAGCACCGTCCTGGGCCCCGAGGCTGCCCAGGACACTGTGTGTGCCGTCGGCTCTGGGCCAGATGATAAAATGACAAGCCAATCGGTGACCGTGGTATGTGGCTCAATGCACACTCCTTCAGGTGGGCCCCATTGTTGAATCATGACTCTTACCAGTACCTACAGCATGGTCTGTTCTGTTTTGATCTTCAAGAGAGGTGCAATTATGGAAACACTTAACCCCTTGCACACAAATACACACGCGCACACACACACGCAGAACTGCTGGGGTTTTGGGACTTTGTCCACTAGATTTAAGAGGACATTTGGGCAGATTTGGAAGGTGCATGGTGGAAGCAAGACACCTGAGACAGAACTGCAGGCCCAGCGGAAAGCCCGGCTGTGTCCCTCGGGTGCGGGTCTGCGGCCCTGCGCCCTGGATGGCTGGAGTCCAGGGTCCTGGTGCTGATGGGGCCTGAGCTGGAAGAGCTCCAGGCAAGGGCGGGGCACCCCTCAGTGTCCAGTCACGGTGAGGAAGGCGCGGGCAGGGGACAGGGATGAGACCCTCTCCCCTTGGGCGCTGTGTCCACACAGTCAGAGGAGAATGGAGGTGCTCCTGTTCCACCGACCAGCAGGACCCAGAGTCGCGGCCGTGCGACGTTTCCAAGCCTGAACCCCTCCTGGCCCCTCGCAAGGCATCGGGGCACCAGTGGACCCGGATAAGCTCCGCCACAGACTCCCCAGGAAGCCTCCGAGCGGTGGGTTTGCTCTTGCTGGGGACAACGCAGCCCTGAGAGGTGAGGGCCAGCCAGGTCCCCGGACGGGCGGTGGCCGGGGGTCCCGGGACCGCAGTAAGAGGGCGGCGGGGAGAAGCCGGAGACGCCGCCCCACGGCTCCGGGTCAGGCGGAGCGGCCGCCCGGGGCTGCTGGAAGCCGCCCCGCTCCAGATGCTGCCCCACAGCCGTCTTCACACCTCCTCCCTCCCCAGGTCCACGGCCTGCTGCAGGCCCGCCCTGCTGCCGGCGACGGAGCTCGGCACAGACACACGCAGCACACACCACGGACACCACGCGGCGCTTAACACACACCGCACACACACCGCCAGCACGCTCTACGCAGCACATGCATCAGACACGCACTTCAGACACCACACACACCACACACACACCACACACACACCGCACACACACCGCACACACACCGCCAGCACGCTCTACGCAACACATGCATCAGACACGCACTTCACACACCACACACACCGCACACACAACGCCAGCACGCTCTACGCAGCACATGCATCAGACACCGCACTTCACACACCACACACACCACACACAACGCCAGCACGCTCTACGCAACACATGCATCAGACACGCACTTCAGACACCACACACACCACACACACACCGCACACACACCGCACACACAACACCAGCACGCTCTACGCAACACATGCATCAGACACCGCACTTCACACACCACACACACACCACACACACACCGCACACACACCGCCAGCACGCTCTACGCAACACATGCATCAGACACCGCACTTCACACACCACACACACACCGCACACACACCGCACACACAACACCAGCACGCTCTACGCAACACATACATCAGACACCGCACTTCACACACCACACACCCAACACGCCCTACACACCACATACATCACACATCACACAAACACAACACACACATCACACACACCACACATCACACACCACACACACCCAACACGCCCTACACACCACATACATCACACATCACACAAACACAACACACACATCACACACACCACACATCACACACCACACACACCCAACATGCCCTACACACCACACACATCACACACCATACACACACCACACACACAACACCAACACGCTCTACGCAGCACATATATCAGACACCGCACTTCACACACCGCACACACCCAACATGCCCTACACACCACGTACATCACACATCACACAAACACAACACACACATCACACACCACACACACACCACACATCACACACCACACACACATACACACACCACGCACACACACAACACACTCCACACAATACATAAATCACACAACACACACACACAACACACTCCACACACCACATACATCACACAACACACATCACACACCACATATACCACACAACACATACCACATGCCACACCACATACACACAACATACTCCACACACCACATACATCACACATCACATACACAACACACCCTCTACACACCACAGATACCACACAACTCATACCACACGCCACACATCACAAACCACACACACACCACACACCCAACACACTCCACACAACAATACATCACACACCACACACACAACACTCCACACACCAAATACAGCACATGCTTCACACACACATCACACATCACAGACACCATACAACTCATATCACACACAACATATATCCCACACCACATACATCCCACACCACATACACAACACACATATCATACACACACATCATACACCACAGATACCACACAACTCATATCATACACCACACATCACACACCACATACATCACATACCACACATACACAACACACTACACACCACAGATACTAAACAACTCATATCACACACCACATACCACACACATCACACACCACACACCACATACATTACACACCACACACAAATATCACATACCACTAATGCCATAAAACTCATACCATGCCATCACACACAAATACCGTAAGACTCATACCACATACATCACACACTACACACACACATCACACACCACAGATACCTACCACACAACTCATACCACATGCCATGCATCACACACCACATACACCACATACCACACATACACAACACACTTCACACACCACATACATCACATCATGCCACATACACAACATACACATCACCACAGATACCACACAACTCATACCACAGGTCACATACATCACACACCCCACGCTCAACACACACATCACACACCACAGATACTATACAACTCATACCACACGCCACACATCGCACACACATACACCACACAACTCATATCACAAAACACACACCACATATATCCCACACCACACACACAATACACACATCACACACCACAGATATCATACCACATGCCACATATAGCATACCATATACATCACACATCACACACCACAGATATTATACAACTCATACCACATGCCACACATCACATACCATATACATCACACATCACACACCACAGATACCAAATGTGTATCACACACCACACACCACATATATAACAAATCATACACATGCAACACACCACATGCATCCCACACTACCCAGACAACACACATCACACACCACAGATATCAAACAACTCATATCATACATTACACATACATCACATGCCACACATTATACATCATAGATACCAAATAACAAATATCACACACCACACACCACATACATCACACACATATACAACACACTCCACACAGCACATACATCACACACCACACACAGCACATATATCACACACCACACACAGCACGCACATCACACACCACAGATACCAAACAACTCATATTACACACCACACATCACATACCATATACATCACACACCACACACACAACACAACCACAGATACCTACCACATAACTCATACCACATGCCACACATCACATACCCCATACACCACATGCCACACATACACAACACACTCCACACACCACATACATCACATGCCACATATACAACACACACATCACACAGCCAAGATACCACACACTCATATTGTACTCCACACCTACATACATCACATACTGCACACACACACCACACATCACAGATGCCACACAACTCATACCACACACCACACACCACAGATACCACACAACTCATATCACACACCACACACTATGCACACACACAACACACTCTGCACACCACAAACCACATACATCACACTCCACACACACAACATGCTCCACATATCACATATATCACACACCACAAACACAACACACACATCACACCTCACACACCACAGATACCACACAACTCATGCCACACACCTGCACACTGCATACATGACACAAACACACACACACACACCACAACACAGATACCACACAACACAGACCACATGTCACACACCACACATCACATATATCACACACCACACACACACAACACACTTCACACCACAAACCACATACACTACACACCACACACACAACACACATATCACACACCACACCAAACAACCACATACATCACATACATTACACACCACATACTGCATGTAGTACACATCATGTACCACAGGTTCATAAAACATGCAAACTACACACTGTCACCACACATACCACAGATCACACACCACACTGACATCATACATCACATACTCACACACATCACATATCGCACACCACAGATAACATATTCACCAAACACACCACGCAGCACACACAGCATACTGCACATAACGCATATCACATCACAGGCTCACACCACACGTACCACACACTAACATAAAACATGCCATGCACATTACCACATACACCACACACTCACACCTCGTACATCACACGCACATGTCACACATCACATATCATACATGCAACACCACTCGCATCACACACAAAACACCACACATCACACACCACATATAGCACACACTCATACCCCATGTATCACACATCACACACACTCACACCCCATACATCACACATCACACACATTCACACACATCACACACCACGCATATAGCACACACATCAAATCTCATGCACCACACACCTGTACATGCCCCACATTCCACGTATCACACATACATTAAAGACACACCATATATACCACACACATTACACAGCACAGATATATAACACATCTACCACACATCACGAATATACACAACACACATCGCATATGCACGCAGACACAGTACACATATACACACGTTACACACCTCACGTACATAACACATATACCACACACATCACACACACATGCAGACACAGTACACATATGCACACATTACACACCTCACATACATAACACATATACCACACACATCACACACACACACAGTACACATATACACATATTACACACCTCACATACATAACACATCTACCACACACATCACAAATATACACAACACATATCACACACACATGCAGACATAGTACACATATACATACATTACACACCTCACGTATATAACACATATACCACACACATCACACACACACACAGACGCAGTACACATATGCACACATTACACACCTCACATACATAACACATACACCACACACATCACACATCACACATGCACACAGACACTGCACATATACGCACACTACACAGCACACATATATAACACATATACTACACACATCACAGATATATACCACACATGTCTCACATGCACACAGACACCGTACACACACACATTACACACTTCACGTATGTAACACATATACCACACACATAACACAGATAGACAAAGCACACCTCACATATGCACACAGACATCATACACATACACACTCATGCACTGCAGTCATATGCACATGGATGGGGTAGAAATATCACACACACATACCACACATACACACGTATCATACACATAAATGCTTACACCATACACTCATCCACATGCACAGGCGTACACACTCACACACGCATACACACGGCCCACCTCCTAAACCTTGAATGCTTGAGTCCATGTGGAGTCCTTTCCCCAGAAACAGCCCCTGCCCCTGGCCTGCTCTCAGCTCCGCAGGACGTGAAACTGTCCTGGTGCAAACACGAGGGTGTGGCGAAGTCTGCCTACCCCACTTCTTGTGAGGTGCTCCTGGTCCCCGCTGAGCCCCCCACTCCCAGGGTGCCTGCCCACGCACACCAGGCTCCAGGGGGACTCCGAGGGACACACGGAGGCCAGGAGCTCGCACCTTCCGTCTGGGGAGATAGTCCCGCAGCCGCCGAGCCTGGCTCTCCCTGTTGCTCTGTGTAAGGTGGGAACCAGGACTGTGAACCAAGGCCGAAGATCCCAAAAGATGTGATTTACACGCAGCCAATCCCTGCCCGGGACTTCAGGTGCCCCGCTCTGCGTTCTTATAGCAGGGCTCAGGTTGGTCCTTCGGTGCTCATGGAAGGAGCCAGTGACGGTGGGTGTGAGGCGGTGCATGGAAGAGCCCCTCCAGCTTCACGGTTATCTTCATCTTTCCTCCTGCGGGCTTTGTCAATCCTGCTATAACAGGGAGTCTCCAGGCAGTTTACTGGGCAGTTAATGGTCAGCTGGGGAAGTTTCAACCTCTAAGTAAAGCTAGCGCCCTGAACATTTATCCAATCCGAGATATTAAACAGGCCATACAGCTGGACATTGGTCACAAAATGCACATAACATGTGCAATAATCGTGCTCTGTTGACATATTCTGTATTTTTTGACTTCTGAAATCACACTCAGGCCGGGTGCGGTGGCTCACACCCGCAATCCCACACTTCGGGAGGCCAAAGCGGGCAGATCACTTGAGGTCAGGAGCTCGAGACCAGCCTGGCCAACATGGTGAAACCCCGTCTCTACCAAAAATACAGAAACTAGCTGGGCGTGGTGGCAGACACCTGTAATCCCAGCTACTTGGGAGGCTGAGGCAGGAGAATCACTTGAACTCGGGAGGCAGAGGTTGCAGTGAGCTGAGATGGCGCCCCTGCACTCCAGGCTGGGCGAAAAGAATGAGACTTCATCTCAAACAACAACAACAAAAAGATAGTTAAAAAAGAAAAAGGAAAATAAAAAAGAAATTACACTCAGCTAAAAGCAAGATCATGAGAAATCCAGAAAGCACGTATGAGGAGGAATAGGCAGGGCCACCCTCCAAGCTTCACAAACAATATGTTTTCTTAGAATATGAAGAGACGAAAACGTAGGATCAAATCGATGCGTATATAAGTACACGTGGTCGTATAGATGGATACCGATACACACGAATTCCCAGAGTTGACATCTTGGGCTTATTTTCGCCATCTGAAGATGAAAACAGATCTGTGCATTTAGATCAGACGACAGCTGAGTCACCTCCATGTTTAAAAGGTGCCATTCCGAAAGTCTTTCCGCATCTAAAGCTGCTAATGATGGTGAAAGCAACCTGCAAATGTGTTAAAAACAGAAGCAAGCAGTCACTGGAGCGTAAAAACAGCGCTGCCCACAACTTCACTGGCAGCCGCTTTTGCAAGGCCGCCTCTGCGGGTGTGGGGCCGGGAGGACGCTCTGCCCACCATGGCATCTTTTCCATCTGTGAACTCTAGCCATCGGCAGCGTTTCCCAGAGACCCGACCTTTCCAAGGACCTCTGTTTTCTTCGGAAATCCTGTGACGTGATGAGTAGATTTTTGTCTCCAGGACAAAAGTTGCTTGGGAGGGCAGAGCCCCTGACTGAAGTCTGCCAGCAGGCTGGCCTCCTGGTCTGCGTAGGTCCATATGACGCCAAAAACACCGAACCCGTTGCTGAACACCACGCCACCTGCATTCCGTTTTCCCCTTGGAGGGAGGTGTTTTGTGCGTCAAGGGAAGAGCTTTGCAGTCAGGCAGTCAGACCGCCGAGGCTGAAGGCTCACCCTGCCTCTGAGGGCTGGGGCCCTCCGCAGGACTCTGCCCTAGGCTTTGGAAAGGAACCGAGGTCCCCTGTCCCCAAGGCTGGTGCTGTCCCGTGACAGTACTGCTTCGAGGGCGCAATAGGGCAGGGAGGAGGAGAAGCCCTCGTGCGTTCTGAGCACAGGAGCCCGTCAGTGGGCGCTGTCCATCTTCCCTGTTATCCGAGAAAGACACAAAACCAAATTCATCAGAAGCGAGTCCACCTTCCCAAACTAGATGCGTAAAAGGCAGAAGTTTAGACCCAGGAGATGGTGCCTTAGAAATCCCACCCTCTCAGGGTAGAGGTGGAGAAAGTGAAGCCCACACTGCTGAAGCTCTAGTTGAATCATCCAAGTAGCTTGCCTGCAATCAAAATTAAAACAAACGCCAAAATCTGCAGGGCCCTATTTTCAGCCGGAAGGTGAAAAAACCTTTCTTGCCTAGCTCTTCACTCATCCAGAGAACTTGCTCCGCACCTCATTCGCTTTGGAGAGCATCTGGAGAACATCTGGGGAACATCTGGAAATGAGAGCCCCCAGCCCGCCTTCCGCCCCAGCCTGTGCCTCCTTCAGAGCAGCCCTCAGGGTGTTCCTTGAAAGTTATTAGGTCCATCCCCAGGGGGATCCTCTTGCTCGGGAAGGAAAGAGGATCAAGCATTAATGTCCCCCAAAAGAAAGGCTCTCCGTTTGTCCAGCGTCATACTCCCAGGAGCTCTGAGCTCAGCCAGGTGAGACCCATGATACATGAGTGGTAAAATTGGAGACGGAGAGGAAGAATTTTTTTTTTTTCCTCTGAGATATCAAAGTATTCAGTTTATTAGGATCGTACACTTTAACATATTACGAGTTACAAAGCCTAAGAAAAAGCAAGCAAGTCAATAAAATCACAACTCAGAATTCTACCATTCCACCGCACTATCATGTGTTGGCCAAGCCCAGTGGCACATACATGTAATCTTAGCACTTTGGGAGGCCAAGGCAGGGGAATCACTTGAGTCCAGGAGTGAACAGGCCAGCCCGTCTTTACAAAAATACACAAATTCTAATGAAAGATTTTAAACAGACTATTTAGCTGCTCACTTAATATTGAAATGTGGTCAAGTCTCATAAAGTATTTCTCTGCATCTACAAAAATGCCATATATTAAGGATTTACACAAGCCAAGAAGGAAAATTCTTAGAAACATTCTAATTTTTAGAAACATTCCAATAAGCAGATTGATGGGTGGACAGATAATACTTTTATTATTAATATTATTAATGTTATAGAGGCACATGACTCTCTTCTATGTCAGTAAGCTGTGTGGATGGCTCCGTGCTGGGCAGCATGTGCATGCAGCTTTGCTGGGCTGTGGTTGGGCTAGCTGCCAGAGTGCATTGGTCACTGCACAGTGCTTGGCGGGTCGGGTATTTGGGGGTCCTGATGGTTGACCTTCCAGTGTTCAATCTGTGATGAACAGCAAATATCACATTAACTTTATTTTAGTGCATTTTCCCCCAACTTTCTATTTTTGCGATCAATTTCCCTGTAAATAGTTCATTTTTCATATGGGAGCCCTCCTGTGGTGAAAATAATCCCTGTAAAGTGAGAGAAGCCCAGCGCTAGGCCGGAGCCTGCTTGCTTCTTCAGAAGTGAGACACTGAGATGGTTTCTTTCCCTAAATGTTTTGGATAGTTCCCTTTTTCTCTCAGCATCACAACATAATTAATATTTGAATGCAATGTCTTATTGTGATTAAATCTGCTGACCTTCCAGAAACCCTTCAAGTACATGTGGTCTAGAAGCAATGCGACATATTCCACAAAGCGTCTCATGGTAGTGAATTTTGCTCCTGTGTTTAGCTTTAGAGACAGGGAGTTTTACTGCACTTTTATAGAAACGAAAAGGTTATGCCGGTCACTGGATAAACCTAAGGCCAAAGTTATTTGCTGGACCGGGAGAGTGCCTGGAAGGAAACTGATTTGATAAGTACACTTTTAAATCTAAACAGTCTCTGTTGTATCCATGTTTGATTTATTTTGAAAGCACCATTTTATGATCATATACACAGATGCGTTTTACATATATAGACATACTCACCTTAGGACAGTTGTGTTTTTGAAAACAGTGTCAATAGTAGAATACCACTGCTATTTTCTCAGATTAAAATTGCATAGATTTAAAAGCTAAGCTACTAATATTTCTCATTTTACTTTTATGGTTATTTCACTTGTTTCTACGAACACCAAATGGGACTGCTGATTTTGAGCATCTGGTGATTTTTTCATAATATACGGCGTCTCTGGTCGTGTTTGTGAGAGATGTTTTTGACAATAGGGGTTTGAACTGACTAATGGAAAAAGAAAATCAGAGGAGAATGAGCTAGGTGTGGTGTGGACATTTCAAAATCAGAGCCACGCAGCACAGAGACACTGGAAGGCTGAACGCCGTGACACCCACATACTTTAAGAAAAATGTTTTAATTAGGAAATGCATATGAATATTTGATTTAAGTTCTTTAATTGCTACAAAACATTGGAAAGTACCATCCCAATGAATAATTTGTCAAGCATAGTGCTGCTCATTCATATTTATGAGGTGATTAAATGTAGTTTTCCCCACCCACACAGGAAGTAGAACGGCCGGGGGAACCTGGAGGAAGAAAGGCAGAGAAAGGACGCTGCTTGCGGCCCAGGGGAGCGCTGGTGCAGACTGGCACTCGGGGTCAGGAGCAGCACGTGGAAACCTGAAGTGTCTCTCCGAATTGCCATTAGGCTACATGAGAGCTGCATGGCTGATTTCCATGCTTCCTCCTCTCAGCTCCCACGCCTCGCTCAGCCCGGAGAGCTGGGAGCCTGACCTTTGGGTTAACTATAATTGGAGCCGTCTCTAATTAGGGAAGGTATCAGCTGACTTTAATATGCAGCAAGATCATTATCATTAGGTCAGAGCTAACTAATTGATGTTTGTGTAGCGTAGGATTTTGGATTACAATACACACAGTTTAGCAAAACAAACTAGACTGACCTGGGAAACGAAATTGCATCACTGAATGTCATATCACGGCTTATCTAGAGGGCCTTTGCGGGTTTCAGAACCAGCTCTATCATGAGAGCTGGGATTGTGTAAGTTCAGCCTCTTGCCTCTGCTGTTAGGTAATACTCTGACGGAGCTGATCGGAGATCGCACAGAAGCCTGTCTCTCCTCTGCAGACCCTGAGGCTTCAGCATGCTCTCCAGGATGATAGGGCAATTCACTTGTTTGGTTTTGCGTCTCCAGCACATTTTTGGATGGCAGGTACCTGCGCAATTGCTATTACATATCTGAAATCACCAGATAAAAACGATGAACCGGGCTTCACATGTTTGGGTCCAATTTCCAGCGTCTCACGCAGTGGCATTTGAATGTAAGTTGAGTCTTTTCTGTTGACATTTGATGTGGAAACATGTTGAGCTTGTGAAGAGGAGAAAGAGAACGATTTAACACCTTGACTGCCTCAAGACCCCTGTACCCAGAAGAGAAGAGAGCAGCTGCAGAGGGGCGGGGATGCTGGGGGGCGGGAACTCAGGGCAGTTATTGATTTTGCTGTGACAACCATTGAGGCAAGTTACAAAAGAAGATGAAAAAGCTGGTATTTAGTTGTGCAATTTTAAGAAGCCAGTTCTGACCGAGTATTCATCACGGACTATTGGATTTCTTGCTCTGCTTTTTTATGACTCACTGCATCCCCCAAACCCTTGGAACCATATTATGTGATCTTTCTGCAAGTTCTGCTTATTTCATGAATATTTTCCTAGAGCCTGTGATGCAATCAGCTGCAGAAGCAGAGAGAATGACCCCGACAGCAAGGCCCGGGAAGACCCTGAAGTCTGAAGGAGGAATGGGCACCAGGGTTCAGGAAATTCTGGGTCGCATGCACACAGGGAATGACAGGATCCACCCTCATGGGGACAGTGGGGGCGTCTCCTTGATGACATGATAGTTGAAGTAAGATCTGAGGAGTGGTAGGAGCCAGAGGAAAGAGCTAGGGGGCAGGAGGAGGTGGGGTGTTCTAGGTTGATCCCTGATGCATGTCCCAATTCCCCTCTGTCCCCGGAGCTTGAGACCTCAAAGTCCTAACCTCTGTGACACCTCCACCGGGTTCCTGATGGAAACCCAGAGCTTAGGATGTGCAAAACAGACGACTTGTGTCTTCCTGTGTCTGGGAAAGAGTGGTCACCGAGCTGGCAGCTCCCACCGTGACACTAGGAACCCCGTTTCCATTTCTCCTGGGCCAGCTCTGTCGGGTCTTCCCTGACTCGTGTGACACGCGGCCTTTCCCCTTCTCCATGCTCTGCGCTTACCCGTGCCTCCTGCCTCCCACCTCCCGCCTCCCGCCTACCTGGCTGCCGTTCCTGCATCTTGGTGCCCTCCATCGCTCCGCCCCAGAGCAGCCAGAGTCATCGTTGAACATGTCAGTCGGTTCCTGTGACCCTTCTGATTAAAATGCCTCATAGGCCACTGCACACCTATTAGAATGGCCAAAATCCAACACTGACAGCACCAGATGCTGGAAAGAACGTGGAACCATGGGAGCTTGCGTTCGTCGCTGGTGGAAATGCAGAATGGCACAGCCACTTTGGGAAGCAGTCTGCCAGTGTCTTACAAAACGAAACGTACTCAAACCGCAGGACCCAGCCTTCACCCTCCTTGGTATTACCCAGCTGAACTGAAAACTCAGGAAAACACAAAACCCTGCAATTAATGTTTACAGCAGCTTTATCCGTAACTGCTGGAACTATGGAAATCAAGATGCTCTTCAATAAGACAGTGAATAAACTGCAGTCTATCCAGACAATGGAATATTATTTAGTAATAAGAAGAAACAAGCTCTCAAACCGTGAAAAGACATAGAGAAACCTTACATCCGTATTACTGAGTGAAAGCAAACCGTCTGAAAAGGCTACATACTGTGTGATTCCAATTACATGACATCTGGAAAAGGCAGAAGAGAAAACGATCCCTGATGGCCCGGGACCAGGGAGTGGAGAGAGGGATGGGCAGAGCACAGGGATTTCTAGGGCAGTGACAACGCTCTGTGTGATAGTGCAATGGCAGATCTGAGTTGTGAGATGTTTGCAAAACCCACAGAATAGACAACACACAGGCTGAGCCTGAGCTCGCCGTCGGCAGATGCTGAGGCTCCGTGGCCTCCGTCTTGAGGTGACCCCATTCTCACCGTGTCTACTGACTGACCTATTGACCTGTCAGTCTTCTGTTTCTCTAGAAAACGCTCGTATAGTATTTCTACAGTCATTAGAATAAATGTGAATACAATAGAGAAAACTCTGTGTGTGTGTGTGTTTCTGTGTGTGCCTGTGTGGTGTTTCTGCAGGGGTTAGGGTGTGCATGAAGACTTTCTGTATTTTCCACTGAATTCTTCCGTCAACCTTAAACTTCTCTAAAAATAGTCTGTGAATTAAAGAAGAAGCCTCTTCTTCTTGCTGTCAGGTGCAGGATGAGATCTGGGCACTTGTGTGCCCCGAAGCCACCTCTGCTGTGTGCCTCCTGCAAGATTTACTCCAGCTCCAGGGACTGACCTTCCCCCACCCAAGACCTCGGCCAGGCCCCTCCCTCTCCGAAATGCTCTCTCCAGCTTCTTGAGTGGCTGGCTTCCTAATTCTCCAGCTCTCGACTTAGACATGCTCTTGCAGGGGCCGCTCCACCCCAAATTCTCACTGTGCCCCACAGCACTGCCTAGTCCCGGTACCCCTGCTCCTATAAACACCCCGGGAGCCTCCGCTTCTACCCAAGACGGAGGTTCCAGGAGGATGGGACCCTGTCCAACCCCTGGGGGACAGAATCTCACTTGAAGACCTGGAAGAGGTCCTGGTGAAGCAGACGACAAGTGAGTAAGTGGCATTCCTGTGGTCCAAGGAGAGCCAGTGAGGGGGACAAGGAGGACGAGGGGGGCAGGGAGAGGGTGAGGAGAATAAGGGGGGCAGGGAGAGGGCGAGGAGGACGAGGGGGCAGGGAGAGGGCAGCGCAGCAGGGAGCCCTGCATGGAGCCATTGTGTGGGCTGCCTATGGGTCGTATATAGACTGTATGTAGCCACTGTGTAGGCTATGTGGCTTGAATGTAGGCTGTATGTAGCCATTGACTGACTGCATGTAGGTTGTATGTAGCCTGTATGGAGCCAATTGTGTGTACTGCATGTGGGTTCAATGTAGGTTGTATGTGGGCCATAGATAGGTTGTATGTAGCAGTGTGTGGACTACATGCAGGCTGTATGTAGGCCACATGTAGACTGTGTGTAGGTCACAAGTAAGATATATCCACCATGGCTAGCCAGCACTGGGCATCTGGAGACTCATCCGAGCCTGCATTTGCAATGGCATCATCGCTGGTGGGTGGTGCCTGCCCACATGGCCTCCCTCAATGCCCTGCCCACGGGCACTGAGATTGCAATAATGCTTCTTCCTGGGTGAGCAAGCTTCAGAGACTGCTTCCACCACGTAGCAGCCCTGTCAAACTCAATGCCCTGTGGAACAAGACCAGACAAACAAATGCTCCCTATGGATAAAGTGGAAGACATAGATGATAAGCAAAGAAGGAAAAAGTCCAGAAACTCACATTTCAGAAATAACTACTGTCAGCATCTTAAACTATTCTCAATTTTGGTGGTTTCTCCTTTAGAAGTAGCATGGGAAGACTTGACTTTTGGTCCAAGCTTTGCTGAGCACGTCACCGTGGGTAGGCCTGGGGCTTCCCGTTTCCTATCTGTAGGAGGGAAATTGTAGAGAATCTCAGTGAGCTCATAGCACTCATAGAAAGGCCAATGAAATTATGCAGGTTGAAGAGCTCTGAACATTCTCTGTGGACACACGACATTGTGAGGTGGTGATGAGGTGTCAGATGCTGCCTTTGCTGTGAAGTCATCTGCAGAATCGTTGACTGACAGAGCTCAGTTTTCTAATTAATAGGGGGAATATATGCATAAGGGTTGATATAAGATCAATGCCCAATATTAAAGTATGCGAGCAAACACAGGGAAGTCAGTGAAAGATAACAAATTTTATTAACTTTGGACAATAAAAGACAGTGCTTTCCTTCAAGCAAACACTCATTCAAGCTCACTGTGCTTCCACAGCCCTTACTCAGGAAATGGCTGCGGCCAGTGGCAGGGCTCCTAAGATGGATAAAACCCTCCCCACCCTCCTGGATCTTGTAATTTCTCGAAGAAATAAGGGCAAGCGTGCCACACCAAGTGCACACTGGTTTCTCTCTAGGAGACAGGGATGCCATTGATACTTTCCTGATCATGGGTTCAGGACCTGTGTAGCAGGAATAGAACCTACCTATGGCAGCCATCCTCTCTCTAGCTGGCTTTTTCCTAAAGCTGCTCCAGCTGGGAAAATCAGGGCCTCAGCCCACAGGCACTGGCTCTGGCTGAGCAGGAACACACTGTGAGGGGACTGAAGATGGATGCCAGCCCTCAGGACCAACCACTCGCTTTGTGAGTGGCCAAGCCCACAACGTCTCCTGCATGCCATCTTCTTGGATATTACCATACCTGGTCATCAGTGTGCTGGTAGCTCCCATTCAAGATGGCAGCCCAAACCTCAGGTGCACAGAAGACAACTCGATAAGCAGTTTAACTGCAGGAGCTGCACCAGGTCCCCTTCTCTGCACTCATTCTACACTCTGAGGCTGTAACTGCAGCTAGAGGACACAGGGTCAATAGTCAGTGGACTGTTGTAATCCAGCCCTTTTGGAGACACAAATAAAAGCAGCTCACTTCTTCCCATCAACATTCCAGGAATGAGTGGTCAAGAGAGCTGGGGATAAAAATGCTTATGAAACCTAGTGGTGGAGCATAGCTTGACTGTCAACACATGGTGGGCACATGGTTATACGGTTCTCGGCGATTGAGTCAATGTGGCAACTGTGGGGATGTGCTGGGAAGATCCTCCAGGGCAGTGACTTTTGGAGAGATGCTCAGAGGCTGACACATCTGAGTCTGGAAGCTGGTGCCGGCTGTAAGTGAGACTTCAAGCTACAGCCTCACACTTTACCTCATGGCTTTTCTACCCCATCCAGGAAACTACTTGGGGTATGAACCACCCCATTCTTACAGAGGAGGGACATGCAGAACATGGGCTTCCAGTATCCATCTGGGTTCATACAGAAAGAACAGGAAGGGCAGGCACTGGCTGGGTGTGATGTGTCTTCCAACCCACTTAATTATTTAAAGGTGTTTTTAAGAAAAATAAAAAGATATCTTAGGGTTGGCAGTTTTGCACAAAGGGAAAACAACTGTTCTCACCCAGGTGGAATTGTGTCACTGTGTCACAGGATGGGCCTGGTCATTTGAACCCATGCAGTCCTCTTTAGCGCTGATCCCTGGAAGCCGCAAGTGAGATGAGAAAAGGGTGGGCATGGGAGTCAGAGACAAGGACGACTTTCTTAAAACCGAGTCCTCCACTGAGAGAGAGGTGTGCCGTGGGAGATGGTTAAGTTGTTATTTCCTAGCAACTTTTACTAAGTAGATTTTAAGCTCTGTGTATATGGGGTCAGAATGTGTCAGGGGAGAAAGGAGCAGGAGAGAAAGAGTGAAGGCTTGGGGGCAGCTGAGCAGTGAGAACCTGAAACTTGCGACATTCTTCCCGACGGTAGGGGTTGGTAAAGAAAATGCCTGAGTTCTTTTGATGTCCAGCAAATATTCCCAGTGTTGCCCTTGCTCAAGATGACCTCACGCTCTCCAGCCGACTCCTGGCACAGGAAGTCAGGTCAAAATCGGGACTCCAAGAGAGGGCTCTGGGTGGAAACTCCCCGAGAGGCGAAAGGCGGCGAGAGCATGTGGTCTCATTGCCCAGCCCAGTGCTGAGTGGGGGCTGCGTCATCATCCCCTGTCGCAGGACCCTCCCTTGCTACCAGAAAGGCGGCAGACCTGGGCTGCGAAGGCCAAACGCTCTGTGCGGGTGCGCCCTGAGTTCTCCTCAGGTAATGTCGCAAATCCACATTACCTTCACAGCAAACCTCACGGAAAAGCAGCTCTCAGGTACAAACAGCCTCTCTTCTGCCTGCTGATGCTTGTCCTTAACAAATCAAAACATTACTAAATCCATGCTGAGGTGCGCGAGCAGCATGAAGGGCCCCATTGTTCCAGGGCAGCTGGCAGCACACAGGCTCCCAGGGCCCATTGTCTCCAGGCAGGCATGCAGGGCTCACACGGCATGGTGGTTTAACCACCAACCACATTCACAGTGGGTGAGTCACCCCAGCCACAGGGGCCTCCGGCGACCTGGCCAGGTGTGTTAAGATCTGTGTCGGGTTCTCCCCCTCATTAGGACTGAACTCCTTTATTTCCAGTGATAATTGCTACATATGCTCACGGATGATTTATTGTTGTTGATGGCAATGTATCCTCAGAAAGTTTGCCAAAGGGCGTTGACTGTTATTGATATGTACATACAGATGATAAATGAAGAACTATACCCACCAAATTGCTACCAGTTATGATTAGTTATCCCCTTGTTTTATTTTGTGGAGATTAGGAGGCGCACCATTGCCCCGAGTGAGCCCCGCATTCCTGACTGGTGAGCACGGGCACTGGAGGCGCTCTCAGAGGCGCACGCCGATGCCAGGCAGCCATCCGCAGGAGACTTAATAAAGACTCCGGCTCGGATTTCAAAGAGCCAGGCAGACACTCGTGCTTTGGCATACTTTGCCTTGCTGAGTTTGTGGAGTAGACAATTACACATTTTGTCCTTTTAATGAGTGTCTCTTATTTTTAAATGGGTATTCCAGGCACATGAGGCACCAGTCTGTTGGCTTAGTAGGATAACATTTTTCTTAGCTTTGGTAATCGGCTTGCTACCTCATTGAGGAAGACTGGAGCTGTTTGCAATCAGTTGGCCCAGCAGGGTGGGCATCTTTGGGGGCAGGTGTATTGCATTAAAGGGCTTAAGGACAGCAAGATTGCAGCCACCATAGTCAAAACCCCCAAAAGAACATGGAGCTCTCTTTGGCAGAATTTCCCACTGACTTTCTTTCTAAAAGACCTTTCAACCTGATGTGAGTCTTTAAGTGAATCAGAAGCTGAATAAGAGCTCAGGGTGCCTGGTCTGATGACTTAATGGTATTTAGAAAATCACTCTGCTCCGTTCACTCTAAACATGATGGCCTGCATCTGTCTTACTTGCTCTACAGACTTGAGCCACTAAAGCTTGGGAAAGGCCGTAGTGAAGATTTGAGTCGTAAATATGATCATCCGTCCCAGACCACTGACTGGTTCTGTATATGACGAGGCCACTGGTTCTGGGTAAGAGACAGGCCAGATCTTTTCTAGGCTCAGCTGAACAGCAAGTGACAGGACAAGAGAGAGATCTGGAGCCCTGCTTCTCCCAGCATGAGCCCCATTTCAACACTGTGGATCAAGACAACCCTCTCGATTGATTGTGCCCATGTAAAAATCAATTTATATAAATATCCGTCAGTGGACGTCAGAAAAATAAGAGACGTCTCAAGAGAAGCTTTCTGTGCAAATGAAAGATGAATCACCTATGTAGTCCCCAGACTTCCTTTAAAAGTCACTCCCAGCTGAGTGGAGCCTTGCAGTTCGGGAGCTCGTTGCACTGGGTGGGTGCGGAGCAGCCACGGGGACCACTGGACACCAGGCTGCTGGTGCCGCCACTTCTCTGTTCAGCCGCAGGAATGCCTCCTTGGGTCTGGGATGAGGACGATTTGCATTTCAAGAGTGTCCAGCCCATTCCAGGCACATCCCTCTGCAGATGGGAACAGTGTATCCGCCCCTTTACCAGACAGGAAGCTGAGGCTCCGAGCCGTGAGTGGCCGCTGGGGGTTCAGCATCTGGCGAGACGGAGGGTCGGTTCTCAAGCCAAGGCCTGTGATGCAGTGAGGAATTTAAGAAGGTTCTTCTATTTCTTTGTTGTTGTTTTTTTTTTTTTTTTTTTTTTTTTTAGAAGGAATCTTTGTCACCCAGTCTGGAGTAGAGTGGCGCCATCTCAGCTCACCGCAACCTCCACCTGCCAGGTTCAAGCAATAAGCAATTCCCCTGCCGCAGCCTCCCGAATAGTTGGGATCACAGGCAGGCACCACCATGCCCAGCTCATTTTCGTATTTGGCCAGGCATGGTGCTGCCTGCCTGTGATCCCCATGTTGGTCAGACTGGTCTCATCTCCCGACCTCAAGTGGTCAGCCCATCTTGGCCGTTTAAAGTTCTGGGATTACAGGCGTGAGTGACCGCGCCCGGCCAACGAGGTGCCCCTACTTCTAACAGAGAATTCCTTCTGTTTTATGAAAGGGCATCTTGGATTTGTTTTAATCGTGTGGTGAGACACACAGACATGGCAATGACGGTAGAAATGAAGACTTCCCACTCCCAGGTCCCGGGCAGCAGGCATAGCACGCCATGCGGGACCACAGTGGAAGCACACGGTGTCTTGGGAGGCAGCAGAAACGAGGAGGCCCGTGGGAAGGGCAGGCTTAGCCCTGACGAGTGTGAGACACCTCAGTGACTGTGTGGGGCTGCTCCTACTTGCGTACTACCTGGTCCAAGCTGAGTGTGGCAGTGTGGATGGTGGCTGGGCCTGCTGGGAGTCTGGAGAGGGAGGTGGGTGGGCTCTGGACAGGATGATGTGTCCTTGAAAGGGGCGTTCCCATTGGAGTGGTTTGTATCTCTAGAAACCGCCTGCCTCTATGAGGGGCCATGCCTCAGGGCCAGCAAGGCCGCCGCTGTCAAAGCAACAAAGAGAAGCTGGAAAACATGGGTACGGCAGCCGTCACCGTCATGGGGACTCCAAAGCTCCAGCCTCAGGGCGCTGTCGAGCACCGCAGGGCTAAAGCCTCTGCTTTGCAGGGACCTGCCGTGCCCACTGCAGCTCTCCCTGGTGGCAGAGGCATGGCATGGCCGTGGTCATGGTGCTGCAGGTGGCCCTCCTAGGGAGGCCCTTGGGTGAGGTGCCAGCCACTTAGGACATAACTTGAGGCGAGGCAGACGGAGGCCTTCAGAGCCAGGGAGTGGAACAGAAGCCCAGGTATACACAGAGCCAGTGTGGCGGGAAGGAGGACCACGTTCACTTCTAAACGGACAGCTCGAGTCTCTGTTACAGCCTCTCCTACGCTTCAAGAGTTCAAGCCTGCGGAGCCGGCAGGGCAGATGCAGGCCAGCATGTTTACAGACTGGCAAACGGGAGGGAAAGAGGGAGACAGTCTGTGACGGTGAGGTTGGGAGAAAAGAGAGCTGCAAGTGGTGAAAATCACTTTCTTGCTTCATAAAATCCTACAAACCCGCTGCACTGCTCAGAGCACGGAGCGCGTGGACCAGCATGCGATGAGACGCACAGGAACGCACGCACCCTGCTGGCCTCATTGCAAAAGGAAAATGGTGAGTGTCCCTGAGAGGCCAGGGGACAGGGCGGCCCGGGGAGGTTGCGGGCTCAGCCTGGCTGCAGAGGCAAAGCTGCATACACCCACCACCGCAAAAGCTCAGGACAAATGCTTCATAGAAAAAGGATGGACTGAGGAATTCTTCGTTGCTCCAAGGGCATTTAGGAATTGCACGTTCTCGCCTACTTTTCTCTCCTAGAATCAAGGCCTTTCTTTTATCTAGAAATTGGACCCGTGATTGCAAGCAAACACAGAGGGCGTGTATCGTGTGCAAGTTTCCACAGTTTCTGCAGTCATAAAGGACGGGAGAATGTCCCCCCGGACTGAGGACCCAGAGCGTCCCGCAGCGGTGTTCGTTTTCTGTCTCTGCAGCATAACTCCCCCAGCTGTGCTGCACTGGTTTCGTATCTGACAGCTTCTGTGAGTCACAGTCCAGGCAGGGCTTAGCTGCGTCTCCCGGCCCAGGTTCCTGTAGGCTGCAGTCAAGGTACCTGCACCAGGACACTCAGCGCGGAAGAGGCTCCCCGGGCACAGATGGTGTTGGCGGAAGGCCAGGTCCCACGTCTGCAAGGCGGTCATCTCAGCTCTAGAAGCCCCCTCCTCCAGGCGAAGCTCCCAGCATGGCTGCCTGCTTCTTCGGGGCCAGCAGAGAAGTGTGGTTCTCTTTTCAGAAGAGCCCAACCCCTCTGTCAGTGTTCTCACCTGATTAGGTCAGGCTCACCAAAGGTCATTTTCCTATTAATTGATTCAAAGCTCAACTGACTTGTGACCTTAATTATAAATGCAAAATATTTTCACCTTGGTCGTTTGTTCTGGGCTGAATTGTGTATTCCTCACCAAATACATACGTGGATGTCCCAGCCCTCAATAGCTCAGAATGTGAGTGTTCTTAGACATAGATACTTTAAGGAGGACATTGCAGTCATGTGAGGCCACATGCAGGTAGGTTCGAATCCACTGTGGCTGGTGTCCCTATATGAAGGAAGCATCTGGAGACAGGCAGACATACAGGGAAAGTGTCCCATGTAGACACGCCGAGATTACGTCCCCTGCAGACATACAGGAAGAGCATCCTGTGATGATGAGGGCAGAGCCTGGAGTGATGCTTCTTCCACCAGGGACCTCAAGAGTTGCCAGAGACCACCAGGAGCTTGGACAGAGGCCTGGAGCAGATTCAGAAGAGGAGGTCAGGACACAGACACAGACAGACGGACTGCCCTGCAAGGGCACAGAGAAGACACTGCCTACACACCCAGCAGGGAGTCCTCAGAAGGGAGCGGTCAGGCTGACCCCTCACTCTCTGGCTTCAGCTCCAGCACCACGAGATGACAAATCCCACTGTCCAAGCCCCAGGCCACATGGCTGTGCTGCAACCACGACCCTAGCCCAGGAATGCATCCTACAAAGTCACCTCATCATGAAGGGAGCAAAATGCCACAGCATCCACAGGTCTGACCACACCCCAGGGGAAGAGTGTACTCAGGCCTGCCCGCTGCGGCTTTCGGATCTTGGGGCCCATCTTGAAGCTCCCCCTGCCTCACCCTCCATGGCTCTGAAGTACCTGTGGGCTGCACCTGCCAAGCCTGACATCCGAACTGCCCATCACACCAGCACAGACCAAACCTCTTCTCCCTCCTCCCCGCCCCCAGCGTATGTGTGCCATAGACTGCAACCACTACCTAGAGATGAAATGCCAAAGGCACTTCCACAACCAGTCCAGACATGGAGCAAACTCCACAGCGAGCGCTGGGGCGGAACCATGGCGAGTACCGATCGGGGTTTCACAAATTGGAAAATTAGGTCATGGGATGGTTACGCAACATTTTGCAAGACAAGGTCGTCAGTCAAGGAATGCTGGAAAGAGGAGACGGTCTCTAGGCAGTGTTTCTGGAAGCCCCGGAGGAACAGGTGGTAGCTGCCCGTGTCGTGTGTTACCTCGTAGTCAGCGTGCCAAGGGAGGCAGCACTCGTGTGGGCACAGGAGCCGGGACACCTTCCCCAGGTCAGACGCCAGGGCCTGCAGCCCTCCACGCAACCTGAAAAGCATGAGATGCCAGAGGTCTCAGCATGACACTCAGGCACCTCCTGTAACAGCCACTGTCCCCCAGGGGCCACTCAGTAACCTGCCCATGTACCAGTACAGAGCTGAGGGTCACTGCTCAGCTCCCCAGGTGCCCTCAAACCACAGAAGCCTGCAGATGCCCGGGACCCCCAGGGTGTGCTGACCTGAACGGCGTGGCAGGTGCCCGGTGACCAGAGTCAGAGAAAAGCATCGCTCTTGCACGACAGTTGCCCTCAATACAAAATCAAGGCCCCCAGCCAGTCATCGTCCTCTGCAATCGCTTATCTATTCACTGCACCGAGAAATACACCAAGCATTGTGTGGGAATACCAGTGAATTCTAAAACGTGGTATATCGTACACAATTTACAACTCTACGGCATATTTACGATTTAGATAAGGAGATAAGCCTTAAGCAAATAGACCAGTGTGATTTTAAAAAAATGAGACTAAAACAAACAAACCTGAGTGAATGGTATGCCCAGGGGTCCAGGAGCCACAGGTGGAAGAGTCAGGACAAATATCTCGAAGGACCCCGAAGCCTCCTGCAAAGTCTACACTGAGAATAAAAGTCTCCTCTTGGGAGGTGCTTTTCGAATCCCTAGGGTGGCGCTTTCAATTATCTGTATTTAGAAAATAACCTATAGAGGGACACCCTGGCCGGTGTGCTTCCTTCACATGAAGTGGGGTTGTGTTCAAAGCCAAGGAGAGGGACCTGTGAGCGGGCATCTCCCTGGACCCCCAGCTCCATGCTACTGAAGCAGGCTGGGTTCATTTTCTGCCAGAAACCCCAATCAGGGATCAGCCAGAGCTGCTGTGAGTCCAGACGTCTCTCCCCAGCCCTCTGTGACTCAGAGGCTCCCAGCGATCCAAGTCAGGAGCCTCCCCTATAGAATTCGAAGACGCTCCCTGCAGGCGGCCGGTGCCATCCTCGCTAAGGGAGCTTCCCTGGGAGCATCCTGGTGACGGGCAATTAAGAAAGGCCTTTGGTCTGGTGCCCTGTGAATATGTGGCCCCTGTGGGTAGGAAGATAAGCCGGGCGAGTTATCTGCACGCGTGGGTAAAAGGCAGCCAGTGGGCACTTGTTCAGTGAGCGCAGATACCACTGAGATAGCAGTGCTGGAAATAGGCAGATGAGTATCTCTCCTCCGCCACTGTGGAGCCCGCGGCCACTGTGGGAGAGCTGCGTGGCCCTCTGACACAGGAGAATGACGGGCGCCAGGAGCTGGGGAATGCCCGCAGGCTAGGAGTGCAGCTCTGGGATGGCGATTTTCCAAGGGAGCTGAGAATGACCTTCCACTTGCTCACCCCCACCAAACAAACCTCTCTAAGCACTCTCTTCACAGCGGCTTCCCACCAAAGGCCTGCAGGGGCTCCGGGAAAACCCTGGGACGATGTACATGCTGCAGCAGTCCAATGGCTGCCCGCAGCCCTGCACCCACACTCTCCTCCAGAGAAACGCGTCCTGGGCTGCTCCGTGCCTGTCCTCACACCTGTGCCCTTACTCCTGCTCCTCCCAGCTCCCGAGGACCGCTGCCCCATCCCTAGTGAAACCCGGCCACCCCTACGTCCTGCCTTAATTTCCATCTCCTTTGACATATTTGTCCTGACTCTCTACCTGTGGCTCCTGGACCCCGGGCACACGGCTCACTCAGGTTTGTTTGTTTGTTTTAATCTCATTTCAGTTCTTTATCACACGGATTTATTTGCTTAAGTCTTATCTCCTTATCTAAATCATCAATAAGCAGTAGAGTTGTGACTGGTGTGCAATATACCATGTTTCAGAATTCACTCGTGCTCCGCCGTGATGCTTGCTGTATTTCTCCATGTGGTGAATAGATAAGCATCCAATGGGTGTCACTGGATAAGAGTCAAAAGTCCATTGATCACGCTATTGGTTGATTTTATGACAGGACCCTAAATCCCAAGAAGGGGCTGAAATTCACCCGCTGGAAACTAGGTTAGTCGGGAGGCAACCCCAGTAACTTCAGAGACTGAAAATATTTTGGCTGAGCTTCAAATAGCCTAGACTAGATGAGTTTCCCGTTACAGACGCCTGAGCAGGCCGGAGACTGCGTTCCCTCCAAACAAGTTCTCACACTTCTGCAGAGAAATGCAAGACTCGGGCAGGCACGAAAGGCAGGTATCTCCAGCAGCGATTTCCATAGGAACTTGAAGCTTGCTCTTGTCCGTCTTTCCTGCTACCGTTGGCGCTGCGTGGCGTGCTGGGGGATGACGGAGCAGGCCCGGGAGGGCTGGTGTGGCCACAGCGTACACAGCCAGCAGGTGGGTCGTGAGGGCGGAGCTGGCCTGTGGGGACCATGGCTGCCTGTCCGTCGTCTCACACTCTTTCCTGCAAACTGGGTGGCCTAAAGCAACAGAAATGTGCTCTCACATCCTGGGGGCTAGAAGTCTGAAACGAGGGTGTCTTGGGGCCAAGTTCTCTCTGGAGGCCTCAGGGAGGACCCTTCCTGGCCTCCCAGTCCCCTCTGGGGTCACCGGCTGCCCTGGGCTACCTTTGCCTACCGGTGTCGGGCAGGGCCAGTAGACAGAGGCCCTCAGCCCTCCCTGAAGGTGGCAGGCTGGGGTTGGTGGGGGGGATGTCTCCACAGTGCCGGCAACCCTCTGATCTGCCATTCGGACCCGGAGGAGAGCAGACAGCAAGGCCAGGACGCCATGCACGCCCAACGTGAAGGCAGCTTTCAGTACAGGAAGATCAGACCCAGTGAAGGCCGGTGCAAGAGCCCTCCCAGGCCCTGCCAGCCTGGCTGCTCCTGCCCAGTCCCTGTGCCAGAGGAAGGTCACGGGGCCAGTGACTGGACCTGGGTGGCTGCGCTCCCTCTCCGGAAAAAACAGCTGAAGTTCTTCCCACAATTCATGTATCGAGTGCTAGATTAACACTTTACTGATAGACCAAGAAGTTAAAACAACCCGGGGCAAAAGTCTTTTTAAAAGACATACGAACTGAAAAACCTTCTCAACTGCCTTAATTGTGGTAAGAATTAGACAAATCTGTGGAGTCCAGAGTTTTCACAGTGGCCGTTACAGGAGATTCAAAGAGAAGAAAATGCTATTTGGTGAAACTCACAGCAGACCACGTGACCAGTTGCTGAGGAATCAGACCACAGAATATTCCTACGCTGTGCAGTCCCAGAGAGGCTGAATAGCTCTTCCTACCGGAGAGACAGCAGAAGATGACAGCTGCCCTGAACTAAGGCACAGATTTCCCTTGGCACACAGCACCAGAAGAATCAGCACTTTTTCCCAGGGCTGGAAGGGAAATGAGATCACATTTTTGTTATTTTTAAAATTTCTTCCAGCATTCAAAATACTTCTCAGAGTAAAGAATACTCAGGATTTTGTTAGTATAACTCTAAGTCACCGGAGCATCAAAATATGAAGTAGAAAAGTTCTATTTCCTTTTCATTATTATTATCTTTTAAGATGGAGTCTTGCTCTGTTACCCAGGCTGGAGTATGATGGTACTATCTCAGCTGGTCTCCTGGGTTGAAGCGATTCTCCCACCTCCGCCACCACTTCCGCCTCCGGATTAGCTGGATTGCAAGCGCCTGCCATCACACCCAGCTAAACGTTGTATTTTTAGTAGAGACGGGGTTTTGCCATTTTGGCCAGGCTGGTCTCGAGCTGCTGAACTCAAGTGATCCACCTGCCTTAGCCTTGTTAATGTGTTTTAGAGAGTGTGGTGTGGGGTCCAGGGACACAGCAGGGGTCTCTCCTGGGACAAAGGAACGGATGAGCCCCCTCCCTGCACGACATCGCAGGCCCTGCTCTTTTTTGTGAAGCATTCTGGAGGCTCAGTGTGTCTTCCGACAGAGAGGGGGTGCTCCGTGGGGTGAGCAGTTCATACTGTAGACCCTGAAGCCACCTGGGGCTCCTGGGACTGAAGACCCCTCTAGAGAAGTCAAAGGCTCTTCCTCTGGGCCCACTTCTACACTGCATCTTGGCCAAGGCCTCTGTGGGTCGGATTGTGTTTCTCAGAAGTACATGTTGAAGCCCTAACCCCTGGTACCTTGTCAATGTGGCCTCATTGGAAATCGGGTCTTTGCAGATGCCGTTAGTTAAGCTGAGGCCACGCTGGGTGAAGGTGGGCCCGAAGGCCACAGCTGCTGTTCCTACAAAGAGAAGACAGAAACGCAGAGACATGCAGGGGGAGGCAACAGAGGAAGGGAGAGGCTGATGCTTCCTCAAGGTAAAGGCAGCCCTGGGGGCCGGCAAAGCCCTGGGGGCCTGGAGATGGCCAGGCAGGGTCCTCCGGCCCCTCAGAGAGAGGTTGGCCCCAAGACACCTCATTTCAGACTTCTGGCCCCAGGACTGTGAGAGTGCATTTCTGTGGCCTCAGGCCACCCAGTTTGTAGTCACTGGGCTCTGCAGGTCTAGGAACTAGCAAGGCCAGTTCCAGAAATTCCGCACCTTCGGCTGGTCTGTCTGTGCTCACGTCGGTTTCTTAAAGGTGGTTTCACTGTTTCACACCAAGTTTCCTGTCCGGAGAGCCGCTGCTCCTGGGGATAGACTCCAGCAGGTGGTGAGGCGGGGGCTGCGCCTACCATCCGTTCTGAAGCACCATCTACGCGGATCAGAAAAAAGAACGCAGGTTCAATACTTACTCGGCCATCCCCAACATTGGATGTAAGAATAATAAACAACAAAACTGTCTAGAAAAGATGCTTATTGAATTTGTCTTCTGCCAGACTAGCCTCTTCACTTTGGAAAGATGTCAGTTATCCTCAATACCCTCAGCTTTTACCATGCATTATTATTCTTACAATTAAAAAAAAAGTGGGCAGAGATGGAGAGCTGCTTCTCCGCGGGACTAACGTGTGCCTAGGGCAGAAGGGAGAGGGCTTCCCTGGCCCTGAGCCGGGCGAGAGGGTGAGGGCGCTCTGATTTCTGCCACCCAGTCACGAGATAAAAGCAGAACCAGCACCCATCCCGGCATCCTGAGGCTTGCGTCTTGTCCGAGTCCCGTCCTCCAATTTATTTTTCCTAGACCCCTGAGCCCCTGAACTCAGCGCCCGCCCCACCCCCACCTTTCTGCAGGGACTTGAAAGGTCCGGAAGACACAGGCAGTGTCCTTTCAGCAGCCTCAGGTCAGGGGGAGTGCTAGCGGGGCAGCCTGGGGTCAGGAGAATGCAGCGGGTCCTGGGGGCAGGGGCCAGCATATTGTTCCTGGACGCAGCCTTGCGGTCCAGATCCATCTTCATTCCTGCAATTAGGCTCTCCCAAAGTGCAAAGAAAGTGTTGCTATGACACACATTGGCAAATCAAGGCAAATTTGAGGCCTGGTCATTTAAGTGGTAGCTCCATTGTTCCTGGTTGTGTAACTGGTGATCAAGAGGGCCGTAAAACCACGGGCAGTTAAAAGGCTGGGGGAATCGAAAGCGGGCCCTCCACCCCATGCAGGCTTCCAGGCCAGGCTGTAACTTTCACCCTCCCATGAACCAGAGTTTATGGAATCGCCTCATGACAAGCCTCTTGCTCAACCTCCAGAAAGAGGACAGAATGAAAAGAAGGCAAAACTCAAAACTAAAGAGAATTAATGAGGCGTCACATATTGTCCTGTTTCCTTTGTTGTTAAAAAAAAATCAGGGTGGCAACAAAGTAGGAAGAGAGTGCTGCAGGAGAAACCATTAATATCGGGTTGTAAATTCCACAAAACATTAACTTCCTTACATGGCAATCACCACCGTAATTGGCAGAAGGGAGATTCCACCTTCTCATCACTTAAGGTCGTGCAGGAATCAGCACTTTCTGCTTCTGGCAAAGGTCACACCCTGATAACGGGTCCCAGTTAATGTCAAATGAGGAAACTGCAGCTTCCTTTGCCAAATGCAGCAGAGTGGGAGCTGGTTGTCCCTGGGGCTCTTTTTTTGTTGAGCTCACACCTGCTAATGCACACAGGGGCCGCACTGTGCCGGGGCGTGTGTGCGTGCGTGCACTCAGCCCTGTACGCATTCACTTCATTTACGCCTCTGGATCTTCTGGGTTTTTTTTCAGCAGTGCTCTACAGACACGGCTTGAAAGTGCACCATGTAAAAAGCAGACTTTGGGTTTTTACCAGTCATTGCAGTTTTATTTAAATTTTCAAAATGACTTGAGACTAAATTTAAATCATGTATATAAATACGAAGATGAGCATCAGTGCTTTAAGCACTGACAAAATCCTGAAACATGAAACAATAATGTATATTTTTAAGCCAGGTTTTCTGTTTTTACAACATAGTTTAAAACTAAGTTTATTAAAAAATTGCATAGGAAAATACAACAGCTAATGATTCGAGTGTTTTGAAATATATGGCTCTGAAGTTAGATTATTTAAGTGGTTTTATCACTTGATTAGTATACAATGCAGCAGATAGACATATTAATTATAACACTGTCCTTCGTTAGTCGTTTATTCACTGTCATAGACGCTCCCTGAAAGGTCATCACCGCAGAAACTCTCCAGGTTAGAATCAAGCACATTCTGAACACTTTGTCAAAGAAACATGGAAATGCCAGGTCCTGGCACAGTGAATAGATATACAGCCGGGAAGGTGGTATACATCAGTTAAAGATCACCTCAACTTTTCAGGTAAGTGCTTCCACACTTGTGAGAATTTTGATTTCTTTTCAGCTAAAAGGTCATAAGCCAAGCCTGAGGTTAATCAAGTTCTTCTGACTGGATTTGATTTGATGTGGTTTGGTTTCACTTCACCATGTCAGAAGTAGTTCAAAGTCATCACATGGAAAAAAAAAAAAAATCAACAGAGTGTGAGGTGCATGCCTATGTGCTGCAGGTATCTCAGCATCTCCAGGGTGCCCTTCTCCGAGATGCCCTTTGCCCCACACCAGCCTTGCACCGGGCTCATAAACCCGGGGAGGGGTGCCTCCCCGTGACCATCTGGAGAGGTCTCCCCAGGAAGAGCTGTGCCACTTTTGAGTGGAGGCCAGGCAGTGCTCATGGGAGCACTGTATGTGGGGGAAGGGTCTTCTCGGCCCATTGGAGTGGAGGGAGCTCCCGGAAGAGCTGTCTCAGCACGTTAGCTTGGTGTGCACTTCCTCTCCAACGCAAGCTCGTTTTCACACGTGATCAAGGTTAGAATGTCATGAGAATGTCACCTTTTCTAGATACCCACCTGAAGACGGCCGATTTTTAAAAGAATGTAAGCTGTGTAGTGAGTCAGAGCTATCTATCTGTGCGCTGCCACCAAAAATGAGGTCTTGCTTCTTTTCAAAATAAGAAGTGTTAGACCCTTTTGCATTCCTTAAATGTAATTCCCCTGCCCACCCCCTTGTGAACCAAATACTCAAAATGACCCTACTGTGTTCGCTGAAAGCTAGACTTGCCATGCTGGATTTAGGAGCCTGGTGATGCTGCCTGCTCTGTGCTGGGCTCAGCGGTCTGTGAGAGCCCCTCTCCTTCCGTGCCTCCATCAGCAATCAGGCACAAGAACCTCCCCATGACACAAGATAACGGAAACGTATGGAGCGCCACTGTTGCTCTGGAAGAACTTGCACAATACTTGGGCACGTAGGAACACACATGTGCACGTGAGCTCACACACACACACCCCGGAGTGACATACTAAAGGATGAAAACCTATATAAGTCATGATCAGAAAGCCTCTCCCGAGAATCTGAAAAGTGGATTCAGACTTTGGCAACAGAGAAGACTGAGTGAATGCATCTGATTCTCCTGTTCCAAATACATAGAAACAGTTAACAAAATATAGTCGTTGCAAATTCATAGCTGATTCCTGGAATACAGTTGTGATGGCTGGAATGCTGGGCACTATCTTGCACCATGAGGATCACTGAGCAAACAGAAGCAGGTTCCTGAAGACCTAGTGGAAGAGAAGTCCCGCACCAACTGCTGACCTCCGGACCTTCCCTGAAAGATAAAAAGCTTCACATTTGTTTACGCCATTAAAATAGATGTATTTGTAAGAATTTTCAAAAATAAAAATTCACAGCTTAAAAAAAGTTGGAGGAAACCAGGTAGACAGGACATCTCTCTATTATTTTTGTGACTTTCTTTGAGTTTATAATTCTTTTAAAATATAAAGCTTAAAACATATATATATATATATATATATATATATATATATATGTGTGTGTGTGTGTATGTGTGTGTGTATATATATATATATATATATATATATATATATATATAATGCTTAATGTACACATGTATCTCTGAGCTCAAATGAAACATCTTTACTAGGAAGGGAATTTAAAATAAAAAAGAAATGTGAAAATTGAGTTGAGGCTAAATCTATGAACTACCACTGATGACATTACTAAATGATATAAACCAGACAGAAAAGCACAAATATTATATCGTTCCATTTATATGAAATAGCTGGAACAGGAACATTCATAGGGAAAGAAGATTAGAGGTCACCAGAGCTATGGGTAGGGAGAGGATGGGGAGTCAATATTTAATGGGGACAGAGTTTTAGTTTGGGATGATAGGAAAGTTCTGGAAATCAGTGGTGGTAACTGTGGCATGATAATGGGAATGTATTTAGTGTCATAGAACTGTGCAATTAAAAATAGTGAAATTAATAGAGTGTTACACATTTAACACAATTTTTGAAAAGTTATCCAAGAGAATAAAAGAATAATGATAAAAGCTTTAATGAAAGAATGTGACACTATAAAAATGTAAGATTGCATCATTGAAGTTGAACAGTTTTTACACTATGAGAGTGAAACAAAGTTGCCTGAATTTTTAGAAATCTTCTGCTGTCAGACAGGGGCAACAGTAACTCACACTGATAGTGCTGTGATGTGTTCAGTGTTTGACATGTGTGATTTCATAACCACACTAACCTTAGAAATAGTGTGCAATTAATACGTGTAGACACCGGGGCTTAAACAGGTGGAATAAGTGCATCTATATTCTCAACAAGCTATTAACTGAAATTAGAGTTCGAATTGCTCTGTCATTAAGCCTTACGTCAAAACAACAGGGGAGGTAGGTGTAGCACAGTCATGCAAATAGGGTCTATCAGCCCTCATGAAGCCTTGCCCTTTTAAAAGAGATTTCACAACATTTCTTTATCCAAACTGAATAGAGAAATGTAATTATCTAAGCCAGGGCATAGTTAAAAATAAAAGTAAACTTAGTAGGTAAAGGCCATAGGGCAGTGATGTCAGACCCATGATAAGATCCTGTGACCTTGGCTCTCGCAAGGACTCAGTGGGCTCCGCAGAGGGTGGAGCAGTGGCCAAATGCATTCTTTTCTGCAGACCAGCCAGGTGCTTCAGAGGTACACATTTAGCTCCCTTGGGACATAAGTATCTTTCCTTCATTATGTAGGTGAGAGAAGCTGAATGTCTTGTTGATGACCAGAAGGCTGCCTATGTGGCAAACCGAGAACACAGGTCTCCTGACCCTGGAACGGTTTCCTGCAATGCAAGTGCTCAGACTAGGACCAAACCACTGATCAGAAATTTACGGTGGGCTGACTGAGTGTCTCCAGACACTAGAACCAAGGTGCCTCAACAGGCCTGTATGATTGGTCATTGAGGCTGGATGAGACTGTTCTGGCCTCCTCCGTGGGCTGCTGTTACAAACTGCCACAAACCGGGAGGTGTAACATAACGGACATGTATTATTTCACAGTCCTGGAAGTCAGAAGTCCAAAATCAAGGTGTTGTCAGGGTCGCACTCACTCAGAGGGTCTGCAGGAGGGTCCTTCCTCATCCCTCGCACTTCCGTGGCTGCAGGCATTCCTTGGCTTGCAGCAGGGTCACTCCAATCTCCGCCTCTCTGCTCACACTGTCTCCTGAACTTCTTGTCTTTATCTCTGGGTGTCTGTATAAATGAGAGAGAAACATGCCGTTTTTGAGGTGGTCACATTTTGTACCCTAACCTTACACTTTGGAGCCTGCTGAGACCTCAGTCAAGATATTGGTCTATAAGCAAAGAGGTGTGGTGGGTACAGGTGCTAAAAAGAATGAGGAAGATTAAGTAAGGCAGTGTCCTCATGGAGAGCGGGTTAACCTCCCCAGACCAGAGCGGAACTGTTGTTTTTACTGGCAAAGAAGATGCATCAGAATTTAGAAGTTCAATGTCTCTAGCTTCATCAGAATCTTCCCATACATCCTCATTCCACTTTGATGACCCCGTTTCTTCCTAATTAACACTCTCACTCTGACACTAGCCACCCTTCCTGGTTGGGAATTCAAATTGGGTTATATTTCAGCAAGTCACAGTGAGCCTCTTAGTTACATTCTTAGAAACCTCAGCAGCTATTGCTATAAGAGATAAAGATTTCTTCCAGGGCAGATGTAGAAACTCTCAGGTCATCTATGAAGATCTGAGCTCATTATTATCGTTCTCCAGCGTAGTTTAGAGCAAGCAGCCAGCCTCTCGGTTTCACTAAAATGTTCTAAAGTTTCCTATACACAGGCAATCATAACATTGCCTCTGAGAAGCACTTGCTTGCAAGTATTCCATGGTGATATTTTGAATATCTCTATTTCAACATTACACCATAACTAAAAGTGATCTCTTCACTACCAGAAATAGAATCATTAATGCCTTTAAATGAAACCAGAGTAAAGAGCCACTTTCAGAAACCCCAGAACCAGTTAAGAAAACTCAGAAAACTCATCCTTAATATTCTATCCCCCTAGAACCACTCTCCATATCAAAATCTGCATGAGTTTTAGTTTCAACAGAGAAACCTATAAACTTCCTATATACGACCAGCAAGAAGTCTATAGATATAGATGTAGCTGTAGAGATCGAGGCAATGATGGAGGTGAGATAGAGATGGAGATAGATACAGAGATAGGGAGAGGGATAGGGATAGAGAGAGATGAAGAGATACTGATTGCAAAGAATCAGCTTGTGCATTCCATTGCAGAGCGTGGCTAGGGAAGTCTGAAATCCATAGAGCAACTGGCTGAAAAGTGGCGAGAGCTGACGCCACTGTCCACAGGTGGAAAGTTGTCTCTTTCCCAGAAGCCTCAGCTCTGCCTTTACGGTCTTTCATGTGATTAGATGAGGCCCACACAGATAATCAAGGATGCCTTATTGAAAGTCATCTATAGACCGCCCACACAGCAACTCCTAGATCAGTGCTTGATTAAATCACTGGATACCACAAGTGATTCCGCAGACAAGGCTGATGATCACAGGGACTAATTCAAACAGCAGCATCATCATCAGCCGACTGTGCTTTCTGGAGCTCACCATCCTCGTTCTGCAGGAACCAGCTCCTGGGGTCTCCCTTGTGTAATCTCAGCCCTGTTCCCACAGGGCCCACCATGGGCACACGCAGATGCCGCACACATCTGCACACACACACTCGCATGCGTGCACTCTTCCTCTCCCTCTAACCACGCTTTGGGGACCATCTGTGTGCCCAGCACACGTTGTTTCCTTGTTAGTAGACCCAGTTCAAGACACATTTTTCTAGAAGTGTCCCCAGTCATGAGTTACCGGCCGCACTGTGACCACCTGGCTTAACCCCTGATCAGCCATTATCTCGAAGAATTAAGCAGGGGTATCTTCCCTCCCCTGGGCTCCCCTGGTAGACTCCTCCAGGCAGGGTGGGAAGTCTCTGTTGCGTGCCTCGGTGAGAAGGCACAAAACGGGAACACAGAGAGAGGTCAGTGCTGGACTTTTGCGGCCCAAACAGGCTTTTGAAACTCAAGGCAAAAAGTTGAGTTTTGAAAGAAGGGGGTTCTTCTTGCAGGAAAACATGGGGACACACAGAGCTTGTGAAGAACAGAAGAGGCTAAGGCTCTCTCCCTGAGACAGAATACAGATCCTAAAAGATTGAAAGATGGAATCCAAAGGGAATCTAGAACGTTCCTGATGGCTCTTCTGAGGAAGCGGCCTGTGTGCCAGCTCCCTGGGCCAAGGTCTGCAGGGAAAGGGGTTGTGATGGAAACTGAAGGAGAGTTTGGGGCTCCCGAGAATAAGGGACCCTCTGCACCTCCCACTTGCCGCCAGCGTCTCAGATCTCCCCCACCCTGTTGAGACAACTGCCTCGCACACCTGGGCAGAGTAATGTGCACGGGGTTTGTGGGGGTGTCTGAGGGGGGCACATTCCCCTCACATTCCCCGTGTGCCCTCGCAGACCAGACAACGGGAGCATGCTCACCTCATCGGAGGCCGGAGGACAGGAACATGTGGCCGGGGCCGCCTGGGCAGGTGAGAACCGAGAGGAGAACACTCTGCCTGGAAAGCTGCATCCACATTCTCAGAGTCAGAAATCAGGTCCGCTCTTCAAGGACTCCAGGCACACCTGAGAGATGGAGGAAAATGAAAGCAGGAGATCAGGAAAAGTTTCGTTGCGTTGACGAAATCTAGTCTTCTGTACCCGGAGGCTCAGGAGAGAGGGCAAGGAGGGTGCTAAAAACGTCTGTTAACTGTGTCCTGTGCATAAGGCTGTGGGCTCGGATTTTCACTTCCTCAACATTCTCTAGCCCTGTGCATATTTTGAGTACAGATGTTTGTTTATTCATGTATTCAACAAATATTTATTAAGCACTTACTACATACACGGCACTATTCAAGGCGTGACGTAGAGGTCAATGGAAAAGATTAAGTTTCCTGCTTAGAGAGGGGGAAATCGCTAAGCAAGACAGATATTTTTAATTTGCTTATATTCTTAATTTTTCTTTTTACATTTTTAATTAAGTTTTAAATTTCTTCCCATCAGAAACATTCAGAATTCCTTTACATTTCTCTCATTCCAACCATTGGTGGCAGAGCTTACATTTTGTGCCGGTTATTCAAAGTTTTACTAGTTTTTTTTTTTAATGAATGAACATGAACGAATGAGTGACTTAGCTTTATCATGTGAGAAAAGGCGCATTTATTGGAAATGAGCAAACCAATGAGTCTCCACAGCCTGTGGCATGCCCTGAATCAGGACTGTGAGAGCGAATCCATCAGCGGCTCATTCAGGCCCCTGTTTTCGCCACTGATTGGTCAGCCTGAAACCCGCTGATGGCTTCTCAAATGACCGTGTTTTCATTCCTGCAGAATTCTTTTTGACTTCACGTGGGTCAGCAGTTCATTTACTGACTCAAAGGAGCTATTCCAGGATCAGACCTCACATCAATTCCCTAGTCTTGCTTTAGTGCCTGAAATCTCCACAGCTTGCAGCTCCCACCCGGACAGACTCTTCACGGAGCAGGTGGCCTTGGGCTGGGACTCGATCCTTGATGGAGTCCTTGCTTCTTTTAGACTTGAAGGAGCAAGAAATAACCCAAAACCATGTGATGTGTCATGGTTTTAAACACTCGTGGCATTTCCCTAATTTCTCAATGTGGATTTCTTTTTTTGTTGTTGTTTTGTTTTTTTTCAGACAGAGTCTTGCTCTGTCGCCAGGCTGGAGCACAGTGACGCAGTCTCTGCTCACCGCAACCTCCAACTCCCGGGTTCAAGCGATTCTTCTGCCTCAGCCTCCCGAGTAGGTGAGACTACAGGCGTGTGCCAAACACCCGGCTAATGTTTATATTTTTAGTACAGATGGGGTTTCACCATGTTGGCCAGGACGGTCTCAGTCTCTTGACCTCGTGATCCACCCTCCTCAGCCTCCCAAAGTGCTGGGATTACAGGCTTGAGCCATCGTGCCTGGCTCAATATGGATTTCTTAATTGGCAACTGGATCTTACGCAGAGGGAGGCTAAGAGAGGAAGTACAGTAATGTCCCTTCATTGCTCCTGAAGCAGAGATGCTATTCTGTGCAGGTTTCTAGATCAAGGTATGTTCCGAATAGACCAGTATCGATGGAGAAGCAATTTTTTCTTTATTAATTGAAGTAACTGCAAAAATATGGATAACCAGGAGATTGCCGAATTGAATGTCGTGGCAATAGGGCTGGGCTTTGGGTTTTTCAGGTCCATTTTGGCTACTGTGTAAGACGTGAAACCAGGTGCACGCCAATTTTGCTAGTCACGGGTTTTTTTTGTTTGTTTGTTTGTTTGTTTCTCCTTATTTGGACATAAATGTTATTGCGGACAGAGGCCAGCAGCCCTGTTTCAGTTTGCTCTCGGGTAATTCCACAAACAGATCAGCCTCCAGTAGGCACTGTGCATGCCTTGGTTCTCTGCAGCTGACCATAAATATCTTCTTTGGTCCCTTACATGCCTTTGATGTGGCAACCGAGAGCTCACAGATCTGGTAGGTCTGTGTGCAGATGTGAAGACTCGAGGTTTGGAAGATAAGTAGCAAGTTCTTCTTCAGATGTGGTTTGCAGATTGATAACTACCAAGAGAGTGGGGACTTCAGACGTCTAGATTTGTTTCTTTCGTTTGGATTCTGTTCCAACCAGGGAGCCAATGTGAATTTAGATGTGAGCGGTAATGAGCTATTGCCTTAAACTAGTTACACATAAGTTTAAACTAAATTGAATAAGTTGACCACACAGACTCTCACCTGAGATGCCTCTTACACTCCAGAATTTGCTGGAGCATTGACTGCGTGTAAGTATCTCCTTCTTGACGGGTATGATACACATGTTGAAGGGGAGCCAAGAACGATACCACAAGAAACCTCCTTCTAATCTATGTGGTCAAGGCCCTATCGTTTCTACTCATTAAATTACGATTTTACGCTTACACTAAGTTATGATATGTAATAACAAATGTATATGCTATAGTTATAAATATATCTACAATTTATGATTTAACATAACATATATATTTTGTTACATATAACACACGGTAAACATATATATATTAGTAAAACATATAATATAAATCTGACTTATAATTAATTTTTAATTAATTTTTTAAAAGCAAAAATATATATATAATAAATTGGCTAATTGGTTTAACAGATATCGAGCATTTTTTCTGTTCTTTGGAGGTGTGCACCTTCCTAAACACCTGGATTTTCTGTTTTTGTTTTTAACATGGCCAACTGCAGCATGATATTTGGGAGAATTATCGAAAAGAGAGAGATGTTCTCCCACATTTCCCAAACTTGTGGGCTGAATATTTAATGTTCTGAATATTTTTTAAAATGTCATCACTGGTTGAGAACTTGGGGCTCGTTGCAGCTGTGACTAGAACGTGTGCATGTGCGCATGTGGATGTGTGCGTGTGCGTACCTACTGAGGATCAGAAAAAGAACAGACGACACAGGAAATAAAGGCGGGTGTGCACGGAGCGGTTCAGACACCATGCCCCAAGGGGTCAGCGACTCACAAAGACTTGGACAGGAACACGCGTCACCACTGGGGCCGCTTCGTGATGAAGAAGGGTGGTGGACTTTCAGTCAACTGCTTTCTGAGAACCCAGAGCCACCAAGTTTCCCTCATTAGCCAATCCTGGTTTTCCCTTCCATACAACTTCTAGAGATAAAACAAAGAATGGAAGGCAACCCTTTTACCCTTTTGTAGATCATACTTGCAAATGATAAATTACAATAAAACATCCTATTAACCGATAAAACATCGTATTAAACATGGGAATGGTGACCGGACAGGCAGGCACAGGCTGACAGAAAGCAAGGGCTTCCCACGAATTTTGTAAATCATAATTGAAAATGATAAATTATGATAAAACATCATATTTTACAATAAAATGTCATATTGAACATGGGAATGGTGACTGACAGGCAGGCACAGGGGCCTCCCACGAACCCCACGGAGAGCAGAGCTGTCCTCAGTGCACCGGCAGGCTCACTGTCCCCGAGTCCTGGCTGTGGCTGCCCGGACCCAGCCTGTGTTAATGCGTGCTCTCGCTGAGAAGCAGAAAATACCCCATGAAATACCTCAGCGATTGGAAGGACAGTGCCTGCTCTTGATTTTTAGATTTTTCTTCATTTTTAGAATATAAAAGAAGGTGAATCAAAGCTGATTGCAGAAAAAATTTACTTAAAGAGACTCATTCACTTTTGGTAAAATCATTTATATTTCAAAACTGAAGTCAAAAGTAAAGTAGACAATGTATTTTAAAACTTGAATGAGGTGTGAAGGAGGTACCTTTACTGTCGTACTGTGATTAAAAAAAGAAAATACGAATCTTGTTTTCTTTCTACCTGGAAAGCTTTGTCTATGACGTATCTTGTAGGGTCAGCATGCCCGTGTGCCTGTGTGTGAATGCTCACATGTGCCACGTTCACATGTTACATGCATGAAATCCTTTTATTCACAATGTTTTGCAATTTACTTCCAGCCATCAATGATATATTCATTAGGTTTTTATTCATTTAACAAATAGTTTTTTGAGAAAATCTCTTAACTTGTTGCAGAATACAGGCGCTAAATCTGCCACCAAAAGGCGGCAGGAACTAGCATGTAATTTCCACCCTTTACCAAAATGTCAAGTCCAATCTTCAAACCAGTAGATAAAATCAAGCTAGCCTTTTTGCAGCTAAACGTGAGGGGCTAGAGTTGAACTCACTGTGCTGACGACATGAAGCTGAGCTCACCTGTCCTAGAGGAAGTGCAGACTTTTCAAGCACGAATTCTCCTTGAATTGGAGAGTTCACTGTCTCTGGGGAGCCGGTGCTTTCTGTGGCCTTCCCTGCACTGTGGGGTTTAGAGAATTTCTGTGCTTCCCCCAGTGGGTGTGTGTCAGCCCTAACACAGCAAACCCTACGTCCTGGGTCCCGGGGCCTTCGCCCACCAGCACTACACAGTCCCCCATATTCCGGTACGACCTCTTCTTTCCCAAGAGCTGCGGTCACAGCTCACCTCTGCATGTGCAGGAGGAGTGTGCATCACACAGAAACCTGTTCCTGCCTCTGTGACCTCTCAGCTCCGTGCGGCCGCAGAGGACAATTCTGTGGGCCCGTAGGATATTGGGTAGCCGCTGGGGTAGTCTGCACCTCCACAGCCTTTGTGCCTCAGCACCCAGAGCTCAGACCCGCTGTCCACCAGCCAGGACTACCCCAGGCCAGGACTAACCCAGGCAGCTCTGGGTGCAGAGGGCTGGGGCTCCAGATCACGACGGGCCTGACCCGACACTGACCGCTGACCCCACTCTTGTCTCTGCCCCCATACCTAACGATGTCTCTGTCCCAGCATCCTCGGGCATCCTCTCCTCCACCTCATTTTGGGATGAGAGCTTGCTGGAAAGTGTCCTGAGAATGGCAGTTATATCTAGTGAGGGAGAATTCAGTGGTCTTTGGAGCTATTTCTCCCTTTCTGAGAATAATGCTAAATGATGTCTGCTGGCAACAGCCCAAGCCCCGCCTTTATGCTCCTCTACCTGGAACGCCTCTCCCGCTTTGAGCCCCTCGTGCCTTCAGGTTCTGCCCCAACCCAGGCAGGCAGTTGGAGGTAGATCCATATACCAAGGAGTGCCTGGGGAGATGGGCCTTGACCTGCAAGCAGCAAGCCGTGTTGTGAGGGCTGATTCCCCTCTCTGCACCCACCTGCCCTGACCCTGACCTCCCTGAGGGCAGAGACTTCCCCATCATGAAGTCCCAGAACCCCGCAGGACTTGGCACATGGTGACAGCTAGGCAAATATTCACTGAATGAATGAATGACAGGGTGGCAAAGCCATGTCACGTCCTTGAGCGGCCCTCCCTGGAAGCTGCAGTTGCAGCGACAGAGCCTGCAGGCCATGGAAGGAGCCCAGGCTCTCTTACACGGGGCCAGGACTAGACTCCCACAAGTTGGACCACCTGCCTGAACTTAGCAAGGTGCAAATGCTACTTTGGAAACTTCACCTTTTTTTTTTTTTTGCTCCTAACTTGAAAGTTTCCTCTGTCTTCCACCCCTCCGACTGCAAGCGTTGGGGTGGGAAAGGGAGCTGGCTTTTCACCCCTACACTCAGTGAAATACTCCAAGCATTTCTTTATTCTTGGAGCGCTAATAAAAATCCACCAAGTTCCAAGGGGGTGGCAACATGTCTACTCGTCTGTTTAATGCTCGAATTCATTCCGCAAAGTAGGCACACCCCTGATTTCATCCAGCAGGCAACTTACATGGACCAGAGTTACACGGCCAAGAGAGCGTGCGGACCCCCCAGGTTCAAGGCTCGTGAATTGGCTCAGCCATTCTGGAGAACTGGTAGAATCTACAAAAGCCAAGTGCCTATGACCCATGACCCGGCGACTCCATGTCACAGTATAAACTCCACAAAAATGCTGACATATCATCACATGAAGCAGAGAGCAGCACCTGTAGCAACACTCTGTGATCGCCCAGACTGCAAATAGCTGTCCTGTTGCCAGCATGCTGCTTAAATATATCGGTGGCTGCTGCTGCAATGGCATGCTACGTAGACATCGAAATAAGGGACGGCAGCCACACCCGACACCACAGAAAGAGCCAGGCTCGGGCGTTTATGTCTGGCCCTGGGTGGTATCCTGATTACCTGCGAGAGGAGGGGGCCCAGTGACCAGAAGGGGCTGGATGAAGGCTTCTGGGTGCCTGTAATGTCCTGATCACTCTGTTTTTGTCTGAAGAATTCACTGTGCTGCCCCGTTAGGATGTGGCCATGTTTTCTGTATATGTGTTATTTATAACACGAAGTTTGCCTTAATAAGAAAGCGTCTTGACTATAAAGCATGGGTTTAGTATCAGGACGGGCTTCTTTACCTCTTTACACCTCCCGCGCTGGTCCCTCTGACCCCTGCCAAACACTCCTTAGCATTCCCCGCTCCGGATGTACAGAAGAGAACCCCAATATACGAATGTGAACAAGGGCAGGGAAAAGGAAACACATGAGTGCAATTACCTCCAAATTCATCTCTCACAAGAAGCAAATATCCTTCACGCTCATTCTGGCCCAGGTCAAGACTTGGGGTCTCATGGAAAGAAATCATTGCCCTTTAAAACCGAAGTGGCAACAGTGGCTTCATTGACAGATTTTTGAGTTTGCTTTCCTAATGTAGGTGTAAAAGGGTGTCAGGCTTGTAGCTTTTACCTGCTGTTATTATTGAGCTTCAGTAAAAATGTAAAAATAGTCTCCATGTTTATTAAATTATCACATGATGGTTTTCCAGAAATCACACATTTTCCAGACTCCATATTAAATGAGAAGTGTTAGAGTTTTGTTTTGTTTCTGGCAAATGCAGGGGAATTTCTTAACCTGTTTTCAGTTATGCAAACCAATAAAAACATATTTTTTTTTCTGATTAAAAAAATACTTTCAAGAACATCTGACAAAATGAGCTGGTTCTAAACCTCCACGCTGGCACATAGATGACGTCTGATGCAGAGCTCAGACTTGGTCAAGTTGAAGATACAGGGGAAACTCCAGCTAGCCTGCCTGTTGCTGAATGCCCTGCCACGCACGGGAACAGCCGGACCACTGTACACACAGGCTGTGGGCAGGCAGTGTGAGCTTGGTGGAGGCATTGCTCCATGAAGTTGACAACAATAGCAAATTCCAACCAAGCTTCAAGCGTGTTTGCAAGGGTGCCAGGACAGGGCCCCAGCTTGGGCCTCATTGTGCAGGTCCCATCCTCCTGGGAAAGGCAGCTGTCGGATGTCACTGCGGCCTCTTGCCTCCTGCCATTGGCGAGCCTGCAAAGATGCAGGTTAACTCACCTAGAGACACGTGCATGAGCACACACATGGGCACATGCATAGAGACACACAGGTGCACACACAGAGACACATGCACGGACACATACAGGTGTACACAGGCACAGACATGCACAGGTGCACACACACAGGCACATGCACGGACACACACAGGTTCACACACACAGGCACATGCACGGACACACACAGGTGCACACACACAGGCACATGCACGGACACATACAGGTGTACACAGGCACAGAAATGCACAGGTACACACACACAGGCACATGCACGGACACACACAGGTGCACACACACAGGCACGTGCACGGATACACACAGGTGCACACACACAGACACGTGCACGGACACACACAGGTGCACACACATAGACAGGTGCACGGATACACACAGGTGCACACACACAGACACATGCACGGACACACACAGGTGCACACACACAGACAGGTGCACGGACACATACAGGTGCACACACACAGACACGTGCATGGACACACACAGGTGCACACAGACACATGCATGGACACACATAGGTGCACACACACAGAAACGTGCATGGACACACACAGGTGCACACACACAGGAACATGCACGGACACACACAGGTGCACACACACACAGACACATGCACGGACACACACAGGTGCACACACACAGGCACATGCACGGACACACACAGGTGCACACACACAGGCACATGCACGGACACACACAGGTGCACACACACACAGACACATGCACGGACACACACAGGTGCACACACAGACACATGAATGGACACATACAGGTGTACACAGGCACAGACATGCACAGGTGCACACACACAGGCACATGCACGGACACACACAGGTGCACACAGACACGTGCACGGACACACAGGTGCACACACACAGACACGTGCACGGACACACACAGGTGCACACAGACACGTGCACGGACACACACAGGTGCACACACAGACACATGCACGGACACATACAGGTGTACACAGGCACAGACATGCACAGGTGCACACACACAGGCACATGCACGGACACACACAGGTGCGCACAGACACGTGCACAGACACACATAGGTGCACACACACAGACACGTGCACGGACACACACAGGTGCACACACACAGGCACATGCACGGACACACAGGTGCACACACACAGACACATGCACGGACACATACAGGTGTACACAGGCACAGACATGCACAGGTGCACACACACAGGCACATGCACGGACACACACAGGTGCACACAGACACGTGCACGGACACACACAGGTGCACACACACAGACACGTGCACGGACACACACAGGTGCACACACACAGACACGTGCACGGACACACACAGGTGCACACACACAGACAGGTGCACGGACACACACAGGTGCACACACACAGGCACGTGCACGGACACACACAGGTGCACACACACAGGCACGTGCACGGACACACACAGGTGCACACACACAGGCACGTGCACGGACACACACAGGTGCACACACACAGGCACGTGCACGGACACTCACAGGTTCACACACACAGGCACGTGCACGGACACTCACAGGTTCACACACACAGGCACGTGCACGGACACACACAGGTGCACACAGACACATGCACGGACACATACAGGTGTACACAGGCACAGACATGCACAGGTGCACACACACAGGCACATGCATGGACACACACAGGTGCACGTACACAGGCACATGCACGGACACACACAGGTGCACACACACAGGCACGTGCACAGACACACAGGTGCACACACACAGACAGGTGCACGGACACACACAGGTGCACACACACAGACAGGTGCACAGACACATACAGGTGCACACACACAGGCACGTGCAAGGACACACACAAGTTCACACACACAGGCACGTGCACGGACACACACAGGTGCACACACACAGGCACGTGCACGGACACTCACAGGTGCACACACACAGGCACGTGCACGGACACTCACAGGTGCACACACACAGACACGTGCACGGACACACACAGGTGCACACACACAGACACGTGCTTGGACACACACAGGTGCACACACACAGACACATGCACGGACACACACAGGTGCACACACACAGACACATGCACGGACACACACAGGCACATGTACAGACACACACAGGTGCACACACACACAGGTACACACACAGACATATGCACAGACACACACAGGTGCACACACACAGGCACATGCACGGACACACAGGCACATGCACGGACACACACAGGTGCACACAGACACAAACATGCATGGACACACACAGGCACACACAGGCAAAGACATGCACAGGTGTACACAGGCACACACAGGCCCTTTCCTCTACTTAGGGCTCACTAAACATACCACGTCAGGACAAACATCCTGACGCCTTCTCATCTGCCTCAAGGGCAGTGAGCCATGGCCTGCAACAGAAGGGTGTCCTGTGTGCCAGGACTGAAGCTAAACGTTTTCCTTGCTTGCTGTGATCAGATGGTACAGAGCGCATCATGGGGACGAAGCCACGCTGCCCTGCTCTGGACACTGCCGTGTGTCCTTGCTCTCGGCCTCCTCGGACCCTCCGGCAGGCCCAGCTGAACCACGCGGCACCGAGAGCGTGGTGGCTCCTGCAGGAGCCCTGGCCTTCTCGTCCTTAGGAAACTTCTCTGCCTTTCTAGGCTCTGACCCCATCCACCCGGATCTGATGACGTCATGAACATGCCCTCCCCGCCTGTCTCCCAGCCAGCTCTCCAGGGAATGGCTGCCCGGACATCGCCCCCCAGGGCTTTACACCCAAGGCCACCTCATCTGCGTCAGGCATGTTGGTGTCTGTCCTCCTCTGGGAGGACCCCTGTCCACTGGGATCCACGTTCATTAGTAAGACCAGCAGGTGCTTTCCGCGGAGCAGAACCAACGGGAACCCTGCCCTGTTTCCCCCGAGCTGCCTCATGTGCAGGACTTTTGGGACAGGTGAGTTCCAGACCCACTGCGGGGAAGAGACAGATGCCAAGGGAGGAGGAAGCCACCTGGGTGCACCCTGCATGAGCTGCTCAGACGCACCTGGCAAGGGCCTGTCCTTCTAAGAGTCCCGCTCTTCGTAGCTGCATCCTCAGTACCTGCCCCTTAGTGTGCCCTTCTTGCTTCCCCAGGGTGGACACCAACATAGGACGGCAGCCCTCATCAGTTTTGATGGGAGAAATAGACACAGGTTCCCTGTGTGACCAAAGCCGAGTTCCATATCCAGATCCCCACAGTGGAGGCTTCAGCCGACCTGGTGTCAAGAAAGGAGACGAGATAATTAGGGTTCTCAGGAAACAGGAGCGCACCCGCATTCTCAGCAAACTGGTTATTAAGGATCTTGTAATTGGTTGTTAAACCCGCAGGATTTTGCAGTGATGAAATCAATCGCCAGCTTTATGCGTTTTCTCTGGAAGAGGTCACGCCTACTCAGGACTCTGCAGCAACCACAGGCCGTCCTGGCCACACCCTGGGGTGGCCCTGCCTGCGTGTATCCCTGTGCGCGCCCAATCGTGCCTGTGCCTGTGTGTGCGCGCGCCTGTGTGTCTGTGCATATGTTCATGTATGTGCTCACGTGCACGTGTCTACGTGAGTAAAGACAGAAGGCAGCTGGGTGTGATGGTGCACACACCTGGAATTCCCAGTACTATGGAAGGCCGATGCAAGCACGTCACTTGAGGTCAGGAGCTCAAGACCAGCCTGGCCAACATAGTGAAACCCCATCTCTACCAAAAAATACAAAAATTAGTGGGGTGCGGTGGCAGATGCCTGTAATCTCAGCTACTTGAGAGGCTGAGGCAGGAGAATCTCCTGAACCTGGGAGGCAGAGGTTGCAATGAGCAGAGACCGTGCCGTTGTACTCCAGCCTGGGGGATAAGAATGAGACTGTCTCCAAAAAAAGAAAAAAAAAAGGAGGAGGAGGAGAAATGAGACTTCCAGGCGAGGACACAAAGGCTGCTTTCCTCTATTTAGACCAGGAACGCAGGGCACAGCTGCCTTCAGGCCTCTCTGGTGCCTCTGCTGGGCTCCACACAGGCTCCCTGCGAAAGGGGGTCTCGGGCTTTTGTCTGCACTTGGAGGAACCTGAGCATTTGAGTTTCTGGGAATATTCTCCGGACTTTCAGGCACACCTGGCACCTGGCATGTGCATCTCTCTGAGGCCATCCAGCCCCAGGGCCATGCCCCTTGTGCCAAAAGCAAAGATGGTTTTGCCTACATACCCAGCTCCCCCAGCCTTCTTGCTCCTCCCCGGAGACATCAGACAGCAGGGTTTCCAAACGTGCAACCTGGGGACTGCGAGGGGACGGTGGCTGTCGTGTTCATTCACCGCTACAGCCCAGTCTCAGCAGCCCCAGGACTCTTCTCACCACCAGCTGCCCCTCCCTCCGACACCTGCTGCGGACTCGAAGTTCTTACCCCTCACGTCCTCAGCTGGCCAAAATCTCTCTGGCTTTCACTGGGTTTCCAGGCTTCTTCCTCATTTATTTCCATCTTAGGCCACTGCTAACCACTCCTTTCAGTGAATTCTCCAAATCTCGTCCCCTCAAAAAGAGCATCAACATCTCTAGTACTTAGCATAGAGCCAGCACACAGTAGGTACTTCATATGTGAATGAATGAGAAACTTCCTGATGAAGGCCACCATGCTGTCTGCCTGCACTGGGCGGGGGAATCCCTGGTCTCATCAGCTGTGGACGTGGCAGGGTGGAAGTTTTCACGTAGCATGGGTCAACCCAGAAGGACCAAGGGTTTGTAGGCTCTGCTGTGCTGAGCAGAGAGCAAGGAGCTGTGGAGACAGAGGGTCTTCAAGGAATCCCTTCCAGTAATGAAGACCTACACCAACCCTGATTTCTTTTCCTCCCTCCCTGTGCGTTCCTTCCCTGTGACGGCCAGCCCCTCTACCTGGCATGTGCCCTCAGCATCCCCAGTATCCCAGGAACCACATTCTGCAGGCCAGACTCCTCCCAGGCAGGGTCTCAGTTTCCCCGGGCGTCACCTGTGCCCTGCACTTACTGCATCCACAGTCACCAGCTCTGCCTGCCTCCAGCCAGAGTAATGCAGATTCAACCCGATCATCAGCCCACGTCCTTGCTGCAGGCTGCAGTCCCCCTCCAAGTTCTCTGTGGAGTCCTCCATAGGACACAGCTCAGTTCTTGGGGGAAGAATCGCACCAGGCGCGGGTCACTGACTACGGGAGCCAGATGTCAGAGAGCTCACTCTCACCCTCTCTCCTTCCTGCAACTGCTGCTCAGTGATCCTTTGTCCAAGGACGAAGTAATCTTGGGTAGTAGAAAGTGGCCACCTGGATGAAGAGACCTCTGATGCCAGGAACGCCAGACCCAGCTTGTCTCTCGGCATTGCACAGCCCTTCGCTTCCAAGCTAAAGTGGATGCCCAATCTGTAACGACATCACCATCTGAAATGGTCTCTTACAGTAGGAGGGTTGAGTTTAGACCGTCTCTCCACGTGTGGCCCTGATGTGGACTGGCCCATGTATGCAGATCGCTCGCTAGTGACTGGTGCACAGCCGAGGGTCTAGAATCCCACACAGCCAGCCAGCCTGGTCAGAGCAGAGCTCATGGCGTCCTTCTCGGCAGCATTCATCAGCCTGAGTGTGAGTCCCAACTCATTTGCAGTCCTTGGCATGAAAGTCAGCACCGCCAAGAGCCACTGGGTGTGTGTTGCAGACCTGTGCCTGGCGAGCACCTGTCGGGCTGAGGGCTCTAGCCTCCAACCGCGAACTACACAGACTTGGTGTCCAGCTGCGGAAGGCATGACCCCAATTGCAGGAAAGAATGTCTACTGACTATTGCTCTAAAAACAGGTATGAGAAATGTCAGAACCAACAGGAAGCCTGCACGAGGTAGGCTGATCTGCAGGTGGGCTCCGCAGGGGCTGGAGTCACACCGTGGTGCCGGAGAGGCTTGTCAGTCCGGGACCTAGGACCCAGAGCAATCCTGCTGGGTTGGAGTCTCATCCTTGGGAATCCTGGCGGCAGGGCAGGGAGGAGGGACTGGACATCCCGCTGCCTCCACCGCTGCAGCTGCGTGTCTGTGTACGCGTGTGTGTTAGGTACTGTCTGTGTGCACTGTGTGTGTGCACACATGCCTCGATCGGAGAGCCTGTGTCAAGCAGACCAAAACTCTACCTGATATTTTATGTTCCTTTGGGAATATACGTAATTCTCGAATTCTAGAAATGATTATTAGACCTTAGAAATAGGATAAACTTGAGAAAATAGCACTTGGAATACATATATGGCTTCTTGAAAACCACACATACACACACACACACACTCACACACACATACACACTCACACTCACACATACACACACCTTCCTTTGGCTTACATGTGCAAACTGGGGTTTGCCTGGGAGCTCCCCATCCAGTTTTATACATACATGGCAAGCCTGCTCAAGGGGGACCCCCAAGACCCTTGCTCTGAGCAAGGGTAGGGCCCGCGCAGTGGCCTTGGGGCCGGCGGTTCTAGAGCCATGAGGAAATCCATTCTGCCAGTTACCTCAGGGACCCTGGGAGCAGATCCCTTCCCAGAGCGCCTCAGGTGCACACCCAGCCTGGGACAGACACCTTGGCTGCCGCCAAGCAGAGGCCTCGACCCACGACAATCTGAGACCATCAGAGCATGTCCTTTTAAGCCACAAAATGTCTGTAATTTTTCCTGCAGCAATAGAAAACTCATGCACTGTCATGATTTAAAAACATGTTAGAACCCTAAAGAAATTGTAACTCAGCGCTCTCATAAACTTAAATCCTGCTGAGCCTGCCAGTGCACCCAGTTTGTAAATCAAAATTCACAAATGTGCACTTTTCTTGAAGCGAAATGTAATTTTTGATTTGTGATGTATATTTCTCATGGGGCTTTGGAATGGCCTTAAAAACTGCATTCAGGGGCTGAGCATGGTGGCTCACACCTGTAATCCCAGCACTTTGGGAGGCCGAGGCTGGTGGATCACCTGAGGTCAGGAGTTCAAGATCAGCTTGATCAACAATGGTGAAACCCCATCTGTACTAAAAAAGACAAAAATCTGCCGGGCATGGTGGTGCGTGCCTATAGTCCCAGCTACTCAGGAGGCTGAGGCAGGAAAATCGCTTGGACCGGGGAGGCGGAGGTGGTAGTGAGCTGAGACTGCACCAACGCCATGCCATTGCCCTCCAGCCTGGATGACAGAGCGAGACTACCTCTCAAAAAAAAAAAAAAAAAAAAAAAGTATTGATGCATCTAAAATGTATACAGAAAACAATTTCTTCTTGTTATATTAGTAAAGCTCATGCAGAATAAAAGGTATTTGTAATTTCTAAAGTAACTACACAGTTCTGCTGTAAAGACAGTGGACTGGAATACTTGGAACATGGACATCACTGCATAATTGTGGAAGGAAGGAAGGAAGGAAGGGAAGGGAAATTAGAAGAAAAGTAAGGAAAGCGCCTCCCCCCTGGGCACTGAAGAACGTAGCATCACGATGTGGGGATGGTTGCGTGTGCACAGCAGAGAGCAAGGCAGCCTCCCCCCCGTTGCAGTGAGGAGCTCTCTCCCTCTGCCTCGGGCTCCAAGGTGGCCTTCCTGGAGGCTGTCTGCAGAACGAGCCGGCACTTCGGAACAATTCCGCACCCCACGGTTTATGTGGATGTGCTTCTACCTTCTGCAGCATTATCGAATATGAAAACTAAATGGAGAAAACCAACTAAATTAAAGCTAATCAGAGTTTCATCGCGGCCCACAGCACAGCAGATAATATTCCAGCGCTCCATGCAATTAAATTCTTCAATTATTCTAAGTGTTAGTATGCTAATTTAAAAGGCTAGGATTATTAGAAAAATGTATAAAGAATTATGCTCGATTATAGCATTTTATTTATGTGATTTCACATTAAATTATTGAAGGTATGGAAATTATAAGAGTTATCAGGATGTGACTTCAGCCTGTCCCACTAGGCAGTCGGCAAAGCTGAAGGGAAAAGTGTCCCATTTTACCCTCCTGGGGGGATAATCTTGCAGCTTGAAGGATGGCCTGGCCTGCTCCCTGCAAGGGGACTCACAGTGCAGGCTGGGCTGTCCCCACCTCTGCTGGCTCGGAGAGGCATTTCCTCTCCCCAGAGTACTCGGCTCTTTGTTGTGGGATCACTGTGGTTTGCACACCCTTCTCAATTAAAAAAAAAAAAAAAAAAAAAAAAAAAAAAAAAAAAAAAAAAAAAAACAAAAGCAAAAGGCTTGGAAAGGGGACCGCCAGGGCTTGGAAGTCTGCACCCACAGCCCACGGTGAGCCCCGAGAAACACCCGCCCTCTCACAGCCTCCGTTAGCGTGCCTGTTAGGGGTCGGCAGGACAATTATCTCAAGCTCAAATGAAACCGTCAGGTCTTAAACACGGGAACGATTCCCTGTTAAATCCAGACTCATTGTACTTTTCTTTTTACCTGCTTCTCTCTCTTCTGCTCTTACCCTTACAATACCTTCTCCCATTCAACTCGGCTTCCCTTCCCCTCCCCAATCCTCCCCTCCTCTCCCTCCATCTCCTCCCCTTCCCACCCCTCCCCTCTCTTCCCCTCCTCCCTCCCCTCCTCTCCCCTCCCCTCCCTTCCTCCTCTCCTCCCTCCCCTCCCCTCCTCTCTCTTCCTGTCTCTTCCCCTTGAGGGGATGGCCTTCATCTTTGCCCAACAGAGAAAGGTCGGGTCAGGGAAAGGAAGGAGCACCGAGAAGGGAGGAAGCCTCCCCGTTGCCCTGCAGTGCCTCGTGAGAAGGGTGTGGCCCCACCCCCACTCCTGCATGCGTGTCCAACACTCTGCCCACCCAGCAAACATGCAGCTGTGGCATCTCGAGGAGGCCCCATGCAGGATCCCGGGGGAGTGGGTAGAACTGCCCGGGGCTCTTGATGCCAAAGTCTGAACCCCACACCCTTCTTTTGCTGCTGGGCCGTCCTAACGCTGAGCTGCTCTCAGCTCAGGACTTGGCAGGGCGAGGACACTGAGGTGACGCACGCCTGGGACACCTGCAGGTGGGCTCTTAGATGCATCTGCTCAACCCTCCTTCCTGTCCTCCTCCTATGTTCGGGGTCAGGCTCACACGGTGGTCCGGGGCTCTTGCAGTCATGCTGGCTCCATGAGCATTTCTACTGATATCATCGGAGCACACACTCTTCATTTTAGCACCTGCTTCTCAGAGGGTCTGGCCCAAGGCCACTGCCATTGCCCCGCAGTGGCTGATGCACCAGACCCTTTCAGAATTGTGCAAGCTTCTTCGGGCCCCTTTCTCTCTCATCTACGGCCAATCTTACACAACCGAGAACAAGATAATGGATTTCAGGCATGATCTAACAAAGACCTCAGCGTAGACGAGGTGGGTAGTCATAGATTTCACAGTTACCTCCCCTAAGCAGATGGGACAGCTTCTTGGAATAGGTAACATTTTGTCTGTTTGAACTTTACGGGCACATTTGCTCTGAATTATAAACCATCTTGGGTTAAATAGAAATTTCTGGAAACTGGCATTTAATGAAGCACAGGACTTTAGGTGAATGTTTCATCGCTGCCCTGTGTGTTAGCCCCATTATTATCAGAAGGTCCCAAAATTTAACACGGCCCGGCCCAGCTCACCTGGAAAGGCAGGAGCCCCATGAGAGCAGGTGAGAGGGCGATGGGGAAACAGACAGGCAGACAGAGCGTTCCCTGCCCGGCCGGCCCTGCGCGGAGGGATGGCCAGTTCCACTGGGAGTCGGCTCTGCCGGGAGCGTCGTGCACAGGTGTCTGTGTCTTCATTTTTCAGACTGACCATGCTAAAGAATTAGGTGAGAGCTAATGCCAAGCAAAGGAAATAACCAGGAGACTCCCAAGCAATGTGGTGAGAATCCAGTGAAGAAACCCAGGAAGGCGTGGGGCTGGACCGTGAGGGGACAACGGCAGAGCTTACCTGCAGGGAGTCGGGGGGAGAGGGGAAGGAGAAAGGGACCCACGGAATCTGGAGAGAACTGTCCAGGCTACTCATCAGGAAGTTTCCAGAGACAGGGAAAGGCGGAGGAAGGTGTGCAGTGGGCAGCCCAGGGTTGGACGGTAGGCAGAGGACTCGGGGCCACACCCTGTAGCTCACCTGGGGGCTGAGCAACAAGGACGGACCTCCAAATCCAGCTCACAGCAGGAGCCAAGGGCCCTAGGCTGGAGAGCTGGTCCCCCTGGGTGGCAGAATACAGGGCCAGCATAGGCCAGGGTCCAGGCTCCACAGAGCCAGCTGCCACCCTTCATCCTTCTGGGAAGAGTCAGTCTGCAGAAAGGGAAGGCTGTTCTCTGCTCTGAAGAAGGTGGAGAGGTCTGAAAAGTAACTTTAGAATGCGGAAAGAGACCTAGGGAGGGGGTAAGGGGCACTGATGTCGAATGATAGGTGTCAAAGAATGTGGCCTGTCAGGGTAGAGGTGACAGTGGGACCCTGCTATTAGGTGACAAAAGAGGAAAGAGATTCTTCTCACATTGGTGAATTTAACTTTTTTTAAGCACATATGACATGGAGCGTTAGAAAGAACCCCGGCAAGGATCTCATTTCTGCACACTGTGGAGCTGCCCTTCGGGTTTTGCTAACTCATGAATTCTGCCCGTGCTTCTCAGGTGCTGCTGCCTCCCAGCAGACCAGGGCAGGAGAGCCGGGGGACACCGGCTTCGCTCTCAGCAGGGGCCCTGTCTGGTGGAGACACCACTGCACAGTAACCAGAGGATGAGGAAGGGCAGTGGTGGGCATTTGGGGACACGCGCCCAGCATCATGGACTCCTGGAGGGCAGGCCTTCAGCACCCCGAGGCTTCCAGTGATCTCTGGAGTTGAATGGGGAGGAGGACTGTGGGTGCAGCGGTACTAGATCTGGCTAAAGCTCTGAAGTCTGCTTTCCTCGGGAAGTTGTGTTGAAAATAAAAGCTTCTGTATGGAGACCCATGGATCCTACCAAACCATGATCCCCCGCCGTGCCTGGGCGTAAGTGCCATTTGGGGAAGAAATGTGCAGGAATGAATGAACAGAAACAGAAGAAAGATGTGTGTAAGACCGTATGTGGCCTCCACGCTGCACTTTCCAGTGAGAGTGATGCTTCTGAGCTCAGAGCCAGCAGAGGAGAATCCAAACATAGATGATTTGTAGTACATTACGCTATGGGCAGAGCAATAAAAGAAGCTTTCAATTGTTATTTTTGGAAAGAGAAGCTTTTAAAAACTGTGGCAGATGGTGTTGGATACTTGGTGGGCTAAAAGTGGGAGCGGGAGTGTCCTGGAATGGTGATTCTGCAGACCCAGGCTTCAGTCTCAGACGTGGATGCCACAGCGAGCTGGGGCCATGTGCAGGACCCGGTGGGTGAAGACGTGCAGCTATGCTAATGCGTCTGCCTCAGAAGGGAGGGGTGCAGGCTAGACCTGGGGAGGTGCGCAAGGCCACCTTGACGGCAGGTTCAGGCATTTGTCACGGACGCTGGCCGATGAGCATGCTGGATGCCAACTGAGATTCCGCCTCAGTATCCAGTGTCTGCATTGTTCGTCACACGTTCACTCCAGTGAGGCCATGCGTCATGCTCCTTACTTCACACGTGTCCTTCCAAGAGAACTCACTGTGCACCTGTGAGCTAGAACACGGGAGACTGGCTTTCCTTCACTGTGCGAGTATGCCTAGCCTTAGCTGTAGACACGGGCATCATTTGGAAGACAGAAACTGCCCCTGCAGAAATACTCCACATTCATCCTGTCTTTCCCTAAGCTAAAGGATCTTAAAAACCATTCCGATAAAGGTGCTGCCTAGGTAATTTTATGAGTTTATGTTGGACTTGAAACGATGCACGCCACAGTGTGCACTGCCTCGTCACATGAAGGCCAGTGGGATAAACTGTGGCCGCGCCTGGCGCAGATGGAGCTCAGCACGCACCCGCCCCGGCTCTGCGCAGCACACCTGAGTGGCTTCTACCCGCTGAGGTTCAGGAGCCATTTAGATCCACGCTCAGTGTAGTTTTATTGCTTTATTTTTAAAGGGACTGGTTTATCATTTTTTGTTTGTTTGTTTCTTTGTTTTTGGTCTTTTTTATTTTTTTTTTAGAAATCAGACCAAAAAACTCTTCTGTGAGGTCTTGCCACCCGGCTCCATGGAGCTCCACATGGCTCAGTGCTCCCCCGCCAAGGCCCTGGGCCCCTGTCAGATGCAGGGTCTGTGCAAGAAGGTCTGGTTACAGCTCCTGATGGAGAGATGGCCATGAAAATTCACCCCAACTGGTTATAAATCTGACCCTTTGTTGCAGCCTCAGCAGAAAACCTAAGCGTGGAGTGGGCTGGAGAAGTGATTTATTCTCCCCATAAGAGGGGTGGCTCCACCTGCGGGTGGCTGTTTTCTGGGCACGCAGCTCCAACTGTGTCAACAGCGGATACCGAGGCAGCCCCACGGGGCGCAGGGGCTGAACAAGTGGCTGAATCTCAGCCCAACAGCCTGGGAGTCGGAGGAAGCTCGCAGAGCTCCCTGAGCAGAGAAGGCTGGAGCTGTGCCGCGCTCGTAGACCATCAGAGTACCGTGGCTCCGGGCCTCCACTTTAAACAGGTCATGGCAGGGGACCCCACGTGGGGTGACTTAGACCAAACATAGGACGCCCAGTTAGCTGTGAATTCCAGAGAAACCAGGAGAGATTACTTAGTGTAAGCATCTCCAAATACTGCCTGGGACACACCTGTTCTCAAAGGGACTCGTTTGTCTGAATTTCAAATGCAGCCAGGGTCTCCCCTGTTTATCTGCTGCATCTGGCAAACCTCCTCTGGACACGCTTCTCACGGCCGTGTTACCTCTCCCTCGGCGGGTCACGGTCTGCTTTGTCGTGAGCCTGGGCCAACCAAGATGTCACCCTACGTATGTCCCTATGTATGTATAGGCCTAGGCCAGGCGTCCCCAAACTTTTTACACAGGGGGCCAGTTCACTGTCCCTCAGACCGTCGGAGGGCCGCCACATACTGTGCTCCTCTCACTGACCACCAATGAAAGAGGTGCCCCTTCCTGAAGTGTGGCGGGGGGCCGGGTAAATGGCCCCAGGGGGCCGCATGCAGCCCGCGGGCCGTAGTTTGGGGACACCTGGCCTAGGCTTTGAGCACAGATTGGGCCAAAGCAGAACCTTTGCATATTGTAACATTGGAAAGTGCCAGGTCCGCCAAAGAAACACGTGCTGACATTTTTCTGTGGGTGGAAATGTTGGTTTGCTCGGGCTGCCTTGGCGAAGTCCTGCAGACTGGGGGCTGAAGCACTGACTTGTCTTTTCTCACGGTCCCAGAGGCCAGAAGCCTGAGATCACGGTGTGGGAGGGGCAGGCTTCTCCTGAGGCCGTGGGAGGACCTGGTGCAGTCTCGGCGGCTCCTTGGTGGAGGCATCACCTGGTCTCTGGCTTCATCCTCAGATGGCCTTCCCCTCTGTGTGTGTCTGCGTCGTAATTCTCCTTATTGTAAGGAGGCCAGTCATCTGGGATTGACCTTCCTCCTGACCTCACGTTCACTGGGTAACTTCTGTGAAGTCTATCTCCAAATACGGCCACCTTCTCTATTAGAGGACCAGGATGAGAACCAAACATGTAAACGTCTATGGTCACAGCTCAACCACAGCGACGGGCCCTACCTGTCCCTGGTGGGGAGTACAGATGTCCCTGCGAGGCTCTCAGGGCCAGGGACTTTCCAAGTGTCTTCTCCTGTTGCTCAGGAGTGTGGAGCTTTTGCTTTAGTGGAACCATTTGCAAACAGTCTTTAAAAAGGTAAGTGCTCTGCATGAAGGAAGCGGGTGTGTCCCTGGGTTGGCGGAGATTCTCCATACAGCCCGGGGCTAAGCGGTGTCCGGTCCTCTCATTTGTTCCTGAAAGTCTGAGTTCTAGAAGTGCTGGAAGGGAGGGAAGGGGGCTGCCGGGCAGGCACAGGGGCCCTTCCCTGGCCATGCTGGCAGGTCCCATGTCAATAGCCTGCTCGGTGATCAGTGTGCAGCCCGCAGCCCAGTCTCTCTCTCTAACACAGCCTTTCACACACTGGTTGCCTGAATCAAGCAAGTCCAGGAGGAAGTCGGGAACGCTGTGGCTACATGTCTATTATCCCCGACGGGCAGCTCAACCCAGGGTGCGAAAGACGACACACTTAAAAATCGTGTGTCTTTATGCCCACGTGTGTGTTTATTGTAGGGCTGTTCACAACAGCAGACTTGGAACCAACCCAAATGCCCATCAAAGATAGACTGGATAACGAAAATGCGGCACATATGCACCATGGAATACTGTGCAGCCATAAAAAGAATGAGTTTATGTTCTTTGCAGGGACATGGATGGAGCTGGAATCTATCATTCTCACCAAAGTAACACAAGAACAGAAGACCAAACACTGCGTGTTCTCACTCGTGAGTGGGAGTTGAACAATGAGAACACGTGGACACAGGGAGGGGAACATCACACGCTGGGGCCTGTTAGGGACTGAGGGCCTAGGGGAGGGACAGACTTGGGAGAAATACCTGATGTAGATGACGGGGTGATGGGTGCAGCACACCACCATGGCACGTGTATACTTACGTAAGAAACCTGCACGTTCTGCACGTGTACCACGGAACTTAAAGTATAATTTTAAAAAAATGTGTATGTCTTGAAGATGGTAACCCATTGCCGAGAAAATGATGCTAGAGAAGGGAGGGAAACACCGTCTTACTTTGCAAAAAGGAATCAGCAATCAATTCAGGACAGAAATCCACCTACGCAGGCAGAGGACAGGCTAGTCCCTACTCAGGCAAGTTCACGGTTGAGATGACCACCCAGCCCGTCCCAGCAAAGGTGAGGCCAGGGCCTCAAGGCTGGGGCTCCCGTGTAAAGCAAGACTGATAATTCTGCTCCCAGCGTGGAATTATCCAGTGGACCAAATAAGACAGCACATGGGAGCATGGATGTGAACACAGTAGCACACCGCGAATGTCAGAGCGCCCGCTCTGAAGGTCCGTGATCTCTGGGTCCTGCCACCAAATCCAGGTAGTCCCAAGTCTTCGCTGGGCTTCTGCGACGTTTCAGGTTCCGGAGAACAACAAAGCTCGGGGGTGCTCAGCTGGGCAGTGACTGCATCTTCCTGGGGAGGAGGTGGCCTCTTCGATGGGTCCCAGAACAGCAACGCCAGGGCCTCCTTTTCCAGAATGAAACACCGAGAACCAGTGGCTAGTTGCAGAGATTAAATGGAGACAAAACCCTGGAAAGAACAGAAACGAGGCAGAGGCACCGTACAGAAGGGATTTCCCTTCCACGGCAGCGGCCACAAATGCAGCGGCCCACAGAGAAGCTCTCCTGCCACGCCCTTCTGCCGTCTCTCAGACATATCACCAAAGGCTGTGACATTTGAGTCGCACGGCCTCCGTGGGCCCAGCCAGCCCGGTAGTGCACACCGCGAGGGCTTATCCGTGTTAACATAAACCCTCATTAGAGGGGATTAGGAGAGAAACAGTGAGAAACAGGATGGACACTCACCCTCGGAGGACGCCAGGAAGACGTCGCTTACTAATTACCCTTTTAAATGACTTGGAGATGCTGCGGACACGTATCAGCGTCTGTGCACAGGAAGCATGGGGAATTGTGCTTTGCAGATGACAACCTGTTTGTATTTTGCAACAGTTCTGTGTTCTGCACCCCAGACAGACACACACACACACACACACACACACACACACACACACACACACTCACACAGCATGCTCCAGCCCTGGACACAGAAGTCAGCAGGGACATTGCAGGGGTGTGAGGGAAGGTACCTTCCCCCTGCCTCTCCTCACTCACCCCGAGCGTGAGAGCCTCCCCTGTGTGTCTTCCCTCGAGTCCCCTGCAGCCCGCTTCACACCCCTTGGAATGCTCAAGGTGCTGGGGACAGTCTCAGGACCCTGCGGGTCTGGGGCTACCTCTGGTTGGGACTCTGCGTCAGTTGCACCCGCAGGGAAATGGGTTTCTTCACGCACACAGGGTGTCTCCACTGCCTTTACACTCATGTAAGGGTGCAGAAGGGCGACATCGTGTGGCCTCGTGTGTGAGCTAAGTGTGCAGCGTCAGCCTCACGGGTTCTCCTAGGGAGAGGCCCAGACTGGAGTGCGTCCCTGAAAGGGCGTCTTCCTGTCCTCACCTTCTCCCTGGAAAAGACCCCTCCTTGACTCACTTCTGAAATGCATGGGTGCTGGGGTCGACCTCTGAAGCCATCTCTGGCAGGCCTGGGGTACGGACCTGGGATTCGGGTGTTTCCACACCCCTCAAGGGGCTCCTCTGAGGGGTGGGTGGGGATGTTGCCTTGCACACTCAGCCGCCAGCGTTTGCTGCTGTGGCAGCACAAGACAGAGGCCTTGTCTGCACCCTAGATGGTTTCAGAGCAAAAGCAGAGGGATAGCTCCACGCTGGATCCCAGGACAGGCAGAGTGGCCACCAGAGGTGAAAAGGTCTTCTGGGATTCGTGGCCTGGAGCCATAAAGTCAGCGTAAACATGCCGAGCAGCAGAGCTTGTGTGGAGGGCTGGAGGTGGCCAGTGAGGCCCCACTATGTGTGTGTGCATGTGTGTGCACGTAGGTATGTGCATATGTGTATGCCCATGTGCGTGCATGTGTATGTGCACGTTGTGCGTGTGTGTATATGTGTGTGTGCACATGTTATGAATTCTCACATAAGATGGTCAGTCCGAAGCAGCCACACGGTAGACACAGAAGAGGCTCAGGAAAACAGTTTGCTGTGCTCACGGGTCCTGCAGGCGGGAGGCCGGGTTCTCCACATGGGTCCTATGGGAGAGACTCCAAGGGTCAGGAGGCAGGCTGGAGAGGGGAAGGCGTCAGGCAGCGGTGCCGCTGGGCTTCCTGGGAAAAGGCAGGCAGAGCAGGGCAGCTCTGAACTACGGGGCTGTCCACGGTTGCCTGGCACCTGACCCCCAGATGATGAAGGCAGAGGAAGGCAGCCTCCTGGGTGTCCCAACAGATCGAGGGGGGCTCTGGATGGGCGAGCTTGAACATCAAGAAAGCTGTCTTCTCATCTGCCCGCCATCCTAGCCCACAGGAGAGAACTCAGCCTTATTTGGCACTGAGCTGCAGATACAGAGGCATCAGATGGCTGAGGCCAGGCTGTGGGATGCAGCGTACGGGGAGGCTCGGGAGGGCAGCGGGTGTCAGGGGAGGTGCCTTTGCATTCTCCTGTTAGAGGTGCACAGATGGCTTCAGTGGAGACGCTTGAGATCAGGCTGAGCAAATTAGTCGAGGCGGGAGGACGGGTTCTCCGCACGAGTCCTATGGGAGGGACACCAGGGGTCAGGAGGCAGGGTGGAGAGGGGAAGCCTTCTCTCTCCAATGTGGAAGGACCCAAATTCCGGGTCCCGCCTTTTGCCTAAGCAAAATGGTGAAGCCCCTTCTCTACAAATATACATATATATATTATATATTTTATGTTACATGTATTGTATATATTTATATCTCTCTGTCTCGTGTGTGTGTGTGTGTGTGTTCATGGATTTGCTACCAGCAATGCCATCCACATCCACAATTATTTATGCACATATGTAATGTACATAACTTATATATAACTTAGCAGGCCTTGGTGGCACACGCCTGCAGCCCCGCCTACCTAGCAGGCTGAGGCAGAGGCAGGATGGTCACTACAAGATTCCTGGAGTTTGAGGCTGCAGCACGTCGAGATCGTGCCACTGATCTCCACTCAGGGCAACAGGCTGAGTCCCCATCTCTTAAGTAAGTAAAAGAAGGAGAGCCAGAGCCAAACCGCGTCCACCCGAGGAGCTCTGAGGTGGAGCTTGGGTGATAAGAATGAAATGATTCCGTCTTCAGAGGTCCCGCCCCAGCGCTGTGGGACCCCTCCTCGAACAGGGAGCCCCTGGACGAGATGGGCTTCCCACGGGCCCAGCAGGCCAGGATAAGAATCTCAAGCCCTGTTGAACTTCCCTTACCCCGGCCATCGCGGTCAGGGGCCCATGGCCACCACGGTATGGACACTCTGCTTCCTGGGAGCACAACCACGTTCCCTGTGTCCTCTGGGGATTGTTGCTGCACTGGGGGATGGACCTGCTTCTTCCTTTCCTCCACAGATGTGGGCCTCCCCAGGGAGGACCAGGGAGACCCAGGAGAACCCCCGGCAGCCCCCCTGCCTTGCAGGGAGACTTGTGTCTGATGGGACCGAGATGAGCGGACATGCACCTCATGGCTGGTCCCTGAGCTCAGCCTGGGGGGTCATTCTGGTTGTCATTCTCTCTGGGGTCCTCTCGACTGCAGACCGCAGGGACAGGTCGGGGGTTGGCTGTATTATTTGTGCTGATTGGTTCATTCTCTGCCTTTTTCGCCATCACAAAGCCTCTCTGCAAAGCTGGGCAGTACTGTGCTGGGATGGCCAGTCCCTGCTGAGCCGCAGTTTACTTGGGGTCTGAGTTGTTTGTGCATCTAGGTGGGTGTAAGTACAAGGGGACCCTGAGCCCAGAGACATCTGTGGATAGAGCACCTGGCACCAAATCCCGCTGGAGCCAGGGCACTGGCATGTCATTACCCAAGACGTTTTGACTAGGAGAAAGGTGCCGGCCTTTCTGAACCAATGTTCTGGCTGAAAATGCCTAGATTCATATAAGCATACCAAATACAAATATAAACTACATAAAAGCAAATCCATGTATACACACACACACACACACACACACACACACACACACACACGTATTTGCTGTGTTCCCACTCAAATCTCAACTTGAATTGTGTCTCCCAGGATCCCCACATGTTGTGGGAGGGAGCCGGGGGGTTAACTGAATCATGGGGGCCGGTCTTTTCTGCGCTACTCTCCCGATAGTGACTAAGTCTCACAAGATCTGACGGTTTCATCAGGGCCTCTGCTTTTGCAACTTCCTCATTTTCTCTTGCCGCCGCCATGTAAGAAGTGCCTCTCACCTCCCCTCACGATTCTGAGACCTCCCCGGCCATGTGGAACTGTAAATGCATTAAACCTTTTCTATTCCCAGTCTTGGGTATGTCTTTATCAGCAGCATAAAAGCACTCTCTGTTTTAAATGTGTTGTGTTGCGTGTCATATCACAACACTAGCAACCAGTAAAATAGGAATGTATTATGTTTTAGGCATCGTTTTCTATTCAGGAAGGGATGAATGAGGATATGGCACATGCCTCTCCCCTCCATGATACCAGGATTTCTGCAGGGCCTGGCGTCCACCGCTCTTACTCAGGCGTCCAGCCCCAGGCAGCCCTCAGGGCAGCATGTGTGTGGCACCAATGTGTCCTTGGTATTTTTACTCCTGGGCTGACCCAGCTGCACTAACAGGGATCCAAAGGCGGCCCCAGGACTCCCCCAGGGACAGAGAGTGAGGTGGGTCCAGGCCCTAAAGCTGGATGACAAGAGTCCCCAGCAGGTGTCCGTGGCCCTGTGAGTGCCCTCCTGGGACTGCTGTCTATGGAGACAGAGTCTCATGGACTGCTGGTACCACCTGGCTCTGGAGGATTTTGAGGCAAACAGTCCCAGCTGTTGACACGGCCACCCAGGAAGGTAGTGAGGACAGAGCTCTGCCCCTGTCCACCGCTGCTCCTGCACATTCTGCTGTGAGTGCCCAGAGTGTGTGTCCCCAGCACTGCTGTTAATGGGACAGCCACGAGGCGTTTTCCTTAAGCTGATGGTGCATTTGATCCTGAGAATTAGAGCCCTGAAGCCTCAAGAGATGGGGATCAACAGCCCACCTCAGAGGCGGGGACAGTCACAGAGTTAGCCATGAGGTGAGCCGTGAGGCGGGACAGAGTAACATATTCCACGCCGTTAGGAGAAGCCTGACAGCCCTCCCAGATCAGCACTGTCAATAGGTTCATTTCATCAATGAGGACCTGAGGCCTAGGTTTGCTGTGCAGCAGACCGAAGATCATCCAAGCAACACGCGGCAGAGCGGGAACCTTAATCCTGGGGTCCGGTCCCAGCCCAGGTATGTCCCTGAACTGGTTTGTCCCTGAACTGGGCTCCTTCCTCCCTCCTGGAGAAGGACATAAGTGTGTTCACGGATCTGCCACCAGCAAAGCCATCCACATCTTCATCACCTGTAATGCCTTGATGCAGCAGACGCTGACAATCAGTCAAGAGACAAACCTATCAAGAAACTGATTCAAATTTGAAAAGAGAAACAAACCAAGCACTCCAGAAGGGCTGTCATCCATGCGTCCAGTTGTCTTCTCTGGCTGTGCATTAGGGCAGCCTAAAGTGGCCAAAAGCATTTCCAATCCCTGGGCTGTATGCCAGGCAAATTATGTCAGAGCCGCTGAGGCTGAGTCCTGGGTGTTGGTGTGTTTCAAAGCTCCCCCAGGATTCTGATACCTTCCCACGGTGAAGGACAGCTGAGTGGGCTGTCAGTGGCAACTCAGCAGGGAAGGAGTTTCCTCATACCTTCCCCCTTGCGAGATGCCTGTAGCAGGTGATGCAGCCCCACCTCTGCCTCAGTTTTACCAATTTAGAGACACACGTGGTTAAACTTGGTCCAGTTTACCATAAAACTCGGTAATGTGCTGCTGTGAGGTACTTTGCAGGGCGAATGTATGCTAATTAGTTGATATATACCTTTGGTATTCTGTTGCTTTCCTGATGGTCTGAACATGTCCTTTGCATTTTTCAACTATACTTAACTGCATTTTACAAAGGGAATGATATTACATAGTGATATTTGCAAATCTGGGAAATCACAAAGGTTTTAGAATCGATCTGTCATGAATATAAATAGTATGCTACATCTAAAAAGCTATTGTCTGAGGACAGAACCAAAAGAAACAGAGTTCAGTAGAGCTCAAACGGAAAACGAAGAGAAGGTGTTATTATAAATCAGAGAGAGCGAGCTTCTGGAGGGTACTAATTGCCAGGCATAGCTACAGAGAAGGGTGCATGTCTTATTTCACTGGAAGGCTTAAGAGTGAGAGGAATCTGACCTGACGTGGCTTAGGAGATCTCTAAGCAGGGCCTGCGTGGTGGATTTTACATGAGTCTTGGCAAGGGTCTGGCTTCTGTGGCTGGAAAACAGAGGTGAGCTGGGCTGTCATGGGAACGGCCGTTTGTTTTGTCCATTCCCAGAGTTGCCACGACACATTTTTCAAGGTTATGAATATTACACAACATCAAAGAAGAACTGGGTAACGCCAATGTGTACAAGATGAATAAATACGACCCCACATGTGACCAGAATGAGCAATAAACATCACAAAACTACAGAAATGCATTTATCCATGGGACCATTTTGGTTAAGAAAACAAAACATTGAATCCCCCAACCCTCTGGGTTGCCACGGGCAAATTAAGTGTGTGAAGAACCAGGTGGACTCCTGGACTTCTGGGCCCTCCGTGGCTACTTCTGCTCTAGGGCCAGCCCTTCCAGAGCCTGTGTGCACAGCACGCTTGCACTGACTCACCCAGCAGACGCCTTGACACACTTCTGGTGGAACCCAGACGCATTCCACATCTAGAAACTGTCCACTGCAAATATAGGTGGCTTTTTAGCATTGTCATATTGGATATAATTTTTGCCCTAGGAACTGGAAAAACGTTCCTTCACAGGATCAAAGGATAGTTATGTCATTTTGCGAGCCCTCCATTAGCTTTCCCATTAAAAATGAATGCTGCTAATAATTTCATTTATATGCATTAGTATTTTTGAAAAAAAAAATGCCTTCTCTGGATTTGCCTTGAAATTCAAATGCTATCAGAAAGCACCATGACAAGTCATCATATTGTGGTATTTTCCTGATTTATCTCTATTTCTTGATTGTAGTATGTTGTTATTATGTGACAAAGAATTGCCTTAGAAAAGCATCGTTTTTTTGTAAGTTGAGCTCCTCTGTTTCCTTTAGTTTTAAGCTTAAACCAGTGGGCATTTTTATGTCTACCTTACAATAAAATATACTGCACAATTGTATGCTTCTTTCTTGGGTGATATATTTATTTAATGCCAAGATAACAAAGTTTAGAATTAGGTCGATAAGCCTTATTGGCTGATACGTTTTTGATAATCATGGCTTTCTTCCTGTTATCAGTGCAGCAATGCACATAAACAATGCGTAGGCTCTGAACGCATAGCCTGCGCCTGCTGACGGCAATCCCACAGGCACCTTTTGCCCATCATATCATGCCCCTAAAGGCACTGCGGGTTAACAGTGATTCAATCCCCCCATGCATGCATAATGTGACAAGCTTTGCATAAATAATAATAAATAATTGGTATGTATAAATAATTTATCATTTATTTTTGCAGGAGAAGAAGAATTCTTAGCCGTATTTTAAACAAAGGGAACAGCAAACATGATCTCAATCAGAAAAGGGGTTAAGTCTCTTTCAAACACAACTTTCAAAGCTCATATGCATTCAATGTATATTTGTGATTTCTTTTGAGAGGGTGGATGATATCACCGAAATCTTTGAAGCACAGCAGGGTACCTGTATCACTGTCAGAAAATGATTGAAAATAAATTCTAACTTGGAGAATTATTTTCAAAATAAGCCAAATAATATTTCTTATTCATATTACTTTTATTATATGTTCTTTTTTTCCTGAGAGTGAATGAAATCTAAAGCTTTAGAGTTAAATACATTATTTAATGTGAAGATTTTATATTTAGTTTGGTACATATCTCAGATTAAATATAGGTATCTAAAACTAAATCTATGCAAAAATACTAAGAAAAAATTGTAATAAAATTAAAACTAGTCACTGCTTAACTTGGGGAGGTAAGAGAAGTGGACAAAAGATTGAATAATTGCACAGATAAGAGAAAAAGGGCTGGTTTCTCCCTCCCCTGCGTCTAAGGAAGAGGCCATGCTGAAGTGTCTCTGTGGACCGCAGGACCCGAATCATGCTGCAGGCGGGTGTCCTGGCCCCTGGGAGATCCCAGGAAGCTGGAGGCATTTCTGCCCATCCACTCTGTGCTTCCTGAATCTCAGGTTTCTCCAGTTATATGTGGGAGTTTTTATATGTGAGACAAGGTCTCACTTGGCAGCCCAGGCTGGAGTGCAGTGGCGTGATCATGGCTCACTGCAGCCTTGACCCTGGTCCCAGGTGATCCTCCCACCTCAACCCCAAGTAACTGGGACTAGTGTCCCAGTAACTAGCATGTGTCACCGTGTCCAGCTAACTATTATTATTATTATTTTTGTAGACACGGGGTCTCACTATGCTGCCCAGGCTGGTCTCAAACCCCTGGGCTCAAGTGATCCTCCTGCCTAGGCCTCCCAAAGTGTTGGGATTACAAGCGTGAGCCATCTTACCTGGCCTATATGTACTTTTTAATCCTAGTAAAATTCAATCCAGCAGGAACAATTGGTTTCAGTGGAAGACAAGTTTCTACAAAAAGACTAGGAGTCACGCACACGTCCCAGGGAGGCAACAGGTCAGGTCTTCAGAGGTTCGGGTCCTGGCTCTCCCTGGCCTCTCCCAACCCCAGACAATCCCAGGGTTCCTCACAGGCGCCCACCCTCCTCCTGAGTCCACGCAGAAGGCTTTTAGTTACGTCCTGTTTAATCTTTGAAGGAAGCACAACATATTTTTCGTTGGGTCTTACAATCTCTGTAACTTGTAGCTCAGAACGGTTGTCTCTGCATTTAATTAGTAAACATGGGTCTGTCCCAAGTTTGAGTTGCCCAATCCTGGTGCTGCCATTGATCCATGCAGAGATTTGGGGTGAGAAATTTTACCTCCATGTCAGTTTCTTTCCATCAGTGAAGGGGGTGCTGCTTACCTGGTAGAAATGTCATGGCAGTTGGTGACTATTGCATGTCACATGCTGCTGTCCTGTTCGGGGTCCCTAGCCCACAGCTCCTCTGACAGTCCCCGAATCTTGTCTTTGGTGGCCCTCCTTTGTCCTCTGCTCCCGGCTCCCCAGCACCCCAGCCCCGGCTTCCTCACGCCGCCGGCTTGCTCCCCTGCTGTGTTTCTCCTCCACAGCCACCCTCCCCTGTCAGAAGCTTGGGGGTCCCACTGGCCGGCGTGGCCCATTCCTGACCACCTTTCCTCTTGCACTTACACAACTGCATACATAAAACAGTTTCAGCAAGTTGCTCATAAACAGAAAATAAATTAGTTTTTACATGTTAAAAAAGAGTCACAGGAACAAAAGTATGGAAGTGCAGGTACCAATAACGTTGTCCTCTTCTGCTGTGTTAGCCTGTTCTCACACCGCTACAAAGAACACTACCTACGACTGGGCTATTTGTAAAGAAAAGAGGTTGAATTGGCTCACAGCTCCACAGGCTGCACAGGAAGCACGGCCAGGAGGCCTCAGGAGGCTTCCGATCATGGTGGAAGGCGAAGGTAAGCAAGCACATCTTCACAAGGCAACAGGAGGCAGAAAGGGGAGTGAAGGAGGAAGAGCCCCCTATAAAACCATCAGATCTCATGAGAACTCACTCACTGCCACAGAAACAGCATGGGGGAAACCACGTCACGATCAAAGCACCTCCCTCTCTTGATATGTGGGGATTTCAATTTGAGGTGAGATTGATTTGGGTGGGGACACAGAGCCAAGCCGCATTACCTATCTCTTGAGGACAGGTGTGGGAGGACCCTTCAGTGAGCTTCTTAGTGGCCCCGTGGTCAACTGTGGCTTGGAGAGAGATGAATGTGAGCACAGCCCAGTAGAGACCCCGTGGGGGTGACCAGAGGAAGGAGTCCGTTTGGGAAGTGGATGATGGCACAGAGAATGTGTAGCTGGGGCGGGGTGGGGGGTGTTCGTGTGAGAGGTGTGGTGCGTACAGCCAGGACTGGGACTGATGTGTTGATGAGAAAATGCTTGACAGGAGTCTCAGCTGCTATTGTGCAATTCAGCACTATCTTCCTGCCACGCCTCTGCCCTGTTGTCGGTACTGCCTCCTAAAAAAACCACTCAGGCTTCACAACGTTGTAACGACGGATTAGAAGCGTGTGCTTGAGAAGACCTCCAAATCCAAGTGTGGTTCTGAGACTCGGGTCGCAAGCTCTGCACGCCCATCAGCATCTGTAATCAGCCATCCATGCAGGAAGAGTCAACCCGCCAGGCTGGGGCTCTTCCAGGTCCCAGATGCCATCTGAGGGCAGAGGGAGTCCCAGGGTGTCAACCGGAGGTCAGAAGCAGAGATTGGGAAGGGGAGACAAGCTGATGATGGAAACGCCAAAGCCCCTTCACCAGAGCGGGTGTGGGGAGATCACCTGTGAGATAATGAGCAACTTTCCTTCGCAGTGTGTGTGGTGGGTGGAACTGTGTTTCCCAGAAAGACATGTTGGAGGCCCAGCCCTTGACACCTGCCCATGTGCCCTTACCTGGAAATGGGGTCTTTGTGTCTATAATCAAGGCAAGGTGGCATCACACAGGGTTAGGGTGGACCTAAATCCAGGGGCGGGTGTTCCTATAAAATGATGAAATGTGGACACAGAGACACACGAAGCAGAGCACCAAGTGAAGAGACACTCAGAGGGAGTGTGGTCGGTGGAGAAGACAGGGCTGGAGCCACGCACCACAAGCCGAGGGAGAAACGCAAGAAGCAGACTTTTCCCTGGAGCCTTCAGAGAGAGCACCACCCTCCAGCGCCTCGATTCCGGACTTCTGGCCTCCACACTGTGAGATAGTAAAGTTCTGTCATTTTCAGCCACCGAGTGTGTGGCGATTTGTCATGGCAGCCCTGGGAAATGGGCGCCATATGCATTTCTGAGAATGGGAAAGGCACACTGTCGTACTAATGCTCTGGCACTAACCAGACTGCCCAGCCTCCCTCTGAGCTGGGATTTCAGTTCACGGCGCCAGAGACTGCTGCCTCTGGACTCGTGCGTGTGTGTAAATCGCTCTTCATTTTGTTAAGGCACCTTGATTTTTTCTTTTAATGGAAGATGTTGCTCATTGAGCAAATGTTGGCCAGTGTGCATTTTAGCTTCCTGGGATGAGATGCTCCCTGTAGCCAACACCATCCATTTCCGTTATTAGACTTCGTTGCCCTGAGGAGGGAGTACATTGGATAAAACTTCAGGAAAGTGTGTTCCATGGGAAGAATGAAACAACCAGATTAAACTTCTCATCAAAGTCGAATTTTCCTGTAATGGCTCTCACAGAAAGGGCAGAATGATGAAGGCTTTGCAGGAAGACAGGAACATGCCTCCGCAACGTCTTTTCAACAAGGCGGAGAACCCAAGCGTCCGGCGGTGAGCGTGTCTATTGGTCTGTCTCTTAGAGAAGCTCCCCTTGGGCAGACACTTAAGGAACCGAATCCAATCACCGGTGCCATTCCTGACCCCACTCGAGGAATTAGAGCCCCTCAGAGAAAGCGTTGTTGACCCATCAGAACTGCTCCTTCAACTTTGTGCGACATGATATTTCTCCTGGCAGGGGTCACTGGTGCTCAACACCCGTCATCACTAACTTATTAGATCTTGAGGCAATTAGCTGAAAACAAACAGAAGAGACAAGCCTGGTATTGAAACATAGAAACCAGAAGAAAACAGCCCATAGCAGTCCATTATTTCAAAGCTGCTTCAAAGGCAGGGGACAGGCTTCCTTGTGAAGAAAGGAGCGTATTGTTTTCATGAAATGTCTATACAGTAGAAGGGCTTACTGCATTATTTTTCTACTGATTCGGGTTACATTCAAGCCTGCCTTGCAATAATAGGTTGGTGGAAAGCACTTTTCAGTTTCCACCTAAGCCCAGTATGCCGTGTGTAGCATGATTAGCCAAGGATTAAAGATCCAATTAGAATCTCCCTTGACATGACAAATCAGAAGAGGAATTTTGAGAGATGCATTGAAAACCACTTCTTAATATGATTGAGGGTGATAACATGTACTAAATGGAGAACCAATATCCCAGGGACCCCTTGAATTTTCACAACAAATTGACTTTCGCCATTTTCAATGTAAATATGTGTTCCCTGCTATTACTTATATTGATTGAGAACAGTAGATGTGTTTAAATGAAAGTCCATGGGACATGGTGATTTGCTCTTTATAACTGAACTCACTCGTGGCGGAGGCCCACTGCACTCTTGGCAAGCACCTGCTAGGTTAGATTCCCAGGCTTTTGAGACTATTAAGCATATCAACATATGTAAAACTCTTACATAGAAATGGAACAACTCGCTGTCTGTTTAGCATACCTTTCTGGGTTAAGTGCTATGGACGTGGCAAATATTATCTTACCAAACGCAATTGTTTTTTACTTGTGTGTAATAAATATTACAAATGTTATGATGTGAGAAAATCTTTGATTTTTTTATCATTCAAAAAACTAAATGGAAAAATTTTAAATGATTATTATCAGTCTGCTTAGATCTACCTGCTCCTTTTCATCCCCCTGTGACTGAATGCACAGTTTGATTTACACAGTTATACATCCTGCAATCGCCACTCCACAGCGCTCACCTTTGTCAGAGGAATAAAATGCTTCATTATTTGATCTGCATGCAGTAATGCACAAGCTGAACATGTTGAGACCATTCATGTATTTCGCTGTGGTTCACAGAAACCCTCTGATTTTTATTATGGAATCTGCAGCATTTACTTGGCAAATAATAGACAAATAAACATTTTAATGTAAAAAAGTGAATTTTTTTTTCTCACAAAGACATACTGGTGAAGCTGCCTCCAAACCTCACATTTTTCCTGCTTTGTGATGTGTGTATTAACCTGTCGTCTGTGGCTAGCTGTTTTTGAACCTTCCTGAAAACATGTCAGTGATACACCTGCTTGCATCACTTTTCTATTTAATTTTTATGAGTGCATGGCAGGTGTATGGACATATGGGGTTCATGAACTATTTTGATCTATGTGGTCAATACGTAACAATCACATTGAGGTGAAGGAGGTGTCCATCACCTCAAGCATTGGGCATTTCTTTGTGTAACAAACGTTCTACTTAAATAGTCTCTTAGTTATTTTTAAAATAGACAATAAATTATTGTTGAGAGTCACCATCCCTTTGAGCTATCATATACTAGATTTGCCTTCTCCTGTTTTAATCAGATGTCCAGCTTCCTCTTTACAGTCTCACTATTCTAATAAAAGTCTTAATGAGCGTTACTGAGCTGCGTTAAAACAGCATTGCCCGTGGCGTGGGCTGGTGCGTGGAATGCTAAGATTTGGTCCAGTGCTTTCCCACGCAGGCTCCCCTTGTGGCTGGTTGCCGTCTTGGGGTCTGATTTCAAGGCACAATGTGACGAATCGCCTTCAAAGCGAGTTCAGCCGTCACAATGAAGATGAGACGCAATTCTTCCAGATCAGCTGTGCGGCGGTGGGTGGCTCGGTCAGGGTGTCAGGTAACCTGACAGCAGCTGCCAGGGAAGGCCGCCACGGCTTCAGAGGAGAGCGCTCTCTGCATGTGCCCAGACAGAGGGCATCGGGGCACCTGGCACTGAGGCCACCGAGCCAAGCCCGCTGTGTTTTCTCACTGCTATTCTGACAAACGATTCGGAACACAAAGAAAGGGAACGCCTGAAGAGTGGGCCTGTGCGAGTGAGCCGGGCCCAAGCCATCTCCTTCTGCTTTCTTCTCAAACGACCGCAATGCATCCTAGTACCAAAGGCTCTCTTTTCAGCAATGGATGCCTTGTTTTAATGACTAGTATTGGTGACCTATTTACCAAGTAAAATACAGTTTTTGTTTTTTCATATATGAGGACCTCAAGAGGTGTTATGAACACACACACCACCAACGCATGGAGCTGTTTGTTTGTTTAACTCCTGCTAGCGGAGCGGTGATGATGAATTTGTCCACCTGCCTCTGTTTTACAGACAAACAAATTAAAGCCAGGAAAAGTGAGAGGAATTTTCCCGGGTGGCAGGGCAAGCTGGGAGCACAGCCGGGGGAAGACCCGGGTTTCCTGGTTGGTCTTCCAAGGTTGTTTTTAGGGCATCTGTTAGCAGCAAAACTTGGATTTCTCTTTACTTGATTATAGATAGCAAGGAAATAAAATGTGAGTGCTTAGAGTGTTCTTATCCAAATCAAACACTTTACAGAGCCCCTGGATGACAGGCAGACTCTGCAGGTTCCTGAGTCGTGACTGTTTCCAGCCTGGAGCTGAACTCACGCAGCTGAAGAAGCCTGGATTCTCATCCTTCAGTACTGCCCCTGGACACACCAGAGCTTCTCCTTTCATTCATCGAAGTTGTTCTTCCATCGCACCCCCCAGAAGAGGTTGTTACGAGGATAGAAGAGGGTGAAGAGGTTTGCTACAGCCATAAACATCAACGATGCCACCCTCCAATTCTAAACGGTGGTGAAGTGTACAGGAAAAGCTCCCATCCCTGCAAACTCATATCCTGATTGACCTTGAAGAGGCCTTTGAATTTTCTGTCTCAATCCCCACATTTTGCAGATGAGAGGCAGAGACCTCAGTGAGCTCTCCAGTGCCCCGAGTCTCCTCTGGCTTCCGCGCCCTGAAGATGGTGCTCTCACCCTGTCACGGTGCTATCATTTCCTCCTGTTGCTTCCACCCGCTGGAAATACGTCCAGACTCACTCTTTAAGGGGAACAGCAAGCAAGCAAAAACTAAAAATAAACTGCCTCTCATCCTCTACCAGATACACAGCTGCTCCTTCCAATGTTTGAGGTGTAAACCCAACATTCACAACTGCATCTTCCCCCAGAATGGGCTTCCAAGGTGAGTAGACAGATGTGAGCGCCTCACTCTTATTTTTGTCTCCAAGGCCAGACAAATGAGGCTAAAGGGGTATTTTCTTTTCGTGCGTGCTTCCATTGAAAGGTTTGCAGAGCATGCCTGGAGCCGGAGTGAAGAAGATCACGGCTTCTGCTCAAACCACCTCCTGCTCTACTCTTAACTCCTTAATTCAACCATGGGTACTTGTCGGATGTTTTAGGCCCTGCTGCCCATGGCCGGTGAGTCAGGAAGGGAGGGCAGAGGCATTCATCAGCCCTGAGTGCGGACGGATCTGACTGTAAAGAAGCATCCCCACTGGGGGAGAGCCCCACGCCCCCACCTCGACATGGGCAGCCAGTTAGTTACTGAGATCCCTCTGCAGTCAGAAGCAGCAGGTGGCCCTGCACAGGCAACGCGTGCCTGGCTGCATCGTCAACAGCCTTTTTGCCTTTTAGTAAAACTCCTGCAGCTAATTGCACATACAGTGTGTCTCTTACATCGATAACATTTCGTTTGAATCGACAGTGAGTTCCTGAAGACCTAGTGAAGCATTAGTCTTCTTGCAAGCTTTGCTGCATCTTGTAAATCTAGAGAAAAATTAGCCACCATCCTTACTCTCCAGCCAGACACTCCCGTCTCCTAAATTAAGTGGAATACTTGTGTTCTTCGAGAGTCATACAGTTGTTTAGCAAAGCAATGGACTGACGTTGAACATTGAATATGGTTCCAAAAATAAAAGCTGAAAACTGGAGACTCTCAGATCTGAGTGGGTATCGCTGTTGATTTAATTTCAACATTGGCTAGAAATAAATCATGTATTTTATCACCCATTTAGGCTTATAATCTTGGGATTTTAAAACGTCCTAATTGACACCTCCAAGTTTGTCGGGTGTTTTGGAGCTCAGAGTGTTTTATTCCTTCCTAGCTTTCCGAGCTTGGAGTTCGGAATGTTTCATTGCTTGGTAATTTTCCTAGCGTGCCTCTCTTATCATCTCGGTTGGCTTCTGTGCATGATCCCATGGAGAGATCCTCTCTGCTGGGCTCTGTGCTATGGACAGAGGGTTAAATGTGGGAAAGTCAGACGGGCTTACTGTGGTTTTCCTTGGTTTCATGAACATGAAGAACATTCTTTTAAAACCATATCGTGTTTGACCTTGAAAGAGATTTTGAGTCCATTGGTCTAATCTCCACATGTTGCATGTGAGACACTGACTTCAATCACGTTTCTAGTGCCCCACAGCTGATCCATCTCCCTAATCCATGCCAGTGGTTCTCCCACTGTGCCACGGTGGGATGGAAAGAGTAATCCACTCATCATTCCCAACTTATGGGGCTTCTTCCAAGTCAGCGAGGAATTTCTCTATTTAACGTGCATTGGGAAATAGTCAAAGTGAGGAAAAGAAACCTCCCAGCCCCTTCCAATCACAGCCATGAGCAGTACTGAGGAGAACATGCATTTCTCCTAGATGCTTCTCTGTCTGTGGACTCCAAGCTACTTTGCTGGTAAGAAGCCATCAAGTCCCAAAACTACCGTCGCTAACATCCTAATAGAAAGCGTCCCAGCAGTGTGTCTTCTGAGCAGAGAAGTGGAGGAAGAACAGAAGACCCAACCTCTGTGGGGATTCTGACAAAACAGCAGGTAGGGAGATGGTGATAAAGAAGCCTTTAAATCTTTACCAAATAATTGTTTGAGGGTAGAGACCCTTTTTTTTAAGGACACCTGCTATGGCCTCTTGTTACTCCTGTCTCAGTTTAGGAAACCCCATCGAACCCCATCACCAAGCCCCTGGTATTCTATAGTGCCCCATATCTCCAAATTACTTCTCTCCCATGACCTCAGTGGTACTAACAGGCCCCTCTCTTCCATGTCCTGAACTAGCACACTAATAATCAACATTCTGTCAATGCTCTGCTTCTAAAAGTTGTAGACCTTCTCTCCTCTTTTCTTTTCCATATGTAAGATTTCACCTCCGTTCTTCACGATGGTGTCTTCTGATCATGGAATATGGTGCAGCTCTCCATTTATTTAATCCTTTTAAAATTCCCTGCTACAGCATTCTGCAGTTTCCAGTGTACAGATATCACACATATTGTGTTATATTTATCTCTAAATATTGCAATTTTGGTGCTATTGTAACTTGTATTTTGTCATTTCTAGTTTGAAATTTTCATTGCCTTAAATTCTTTTAAGTTCTCAGCCTTTACTCCACTGGCTTCTCTCTAGAGCTTGATGTCTTGGCTGACCTTTAGGTTCTAGTGAAATTGCCTTTTACTGCCCAGAAGAGGGTCATCTACGGATCAGACAGCACCTGAGCCCAGAGTCTCACTGCCACCAAGAGAAGAACTCACAGGTCTCCAGAAAGGGCGATGATGGGGGCTGTGGACCTGACCTCCCAGAGGAAGGTGAGGACCACTGCTCTAGCAACAGTGGAAAAGTTTCTTCTCCTTCCTTGGTAAGTCCCAAGAACGCTCTGTGTTGAAAAGGGTATCAGTAGTGGTTGCGGCTCATGCCCAGTGATTTACCTCACGTGTGACTCAAGTTAGACAATTCTTTTAATAATGTTTCTAATTTAAAATAGTTAACACTCTGCATTCTCCCAGGCTCTTTAGGTCTTCACAGCAGAGATTCATGCCTTTATATAAAGGAATAATTATCCGAAATGAATATTTGATGGGCCACAGTTCTGGACTACATCACTTGTGTCTGAAGTCCAGCCCACGTGGGACAACTGTGTAAGTCAGCCACAGGACATTGTTCTGGAGGTACCTCAGGCAGGAGCATCCCAGGCCAAAGCTGGCAGCCCATCCAGGAAGGCAACAGCCCAAACTTGCCTCCTGCAGGAAGGGGTGCAGGCCTTCCCACAGGGGATGGTATGGACCGTGTCATCTGGTGCCGGCATCTGGGTCTGCTCGTATATAACGAAGGGAAAAGCCTTAACACCAAAGAAAAGCAGGTAAAAAGAGATACTTAGCATAAGGGCAAAAATCAATAAAATAGAAAACAGGAAATCAATATAGAAAATCAAATAAACCAAAGGCTGTTTCCTAGAGAGGATCAATAAAATTGATAAATCTCTAGCCAGGCAGATTAGGAAAAACACAGCAAAGGTATAAATTACTACTATCATAAATGACAGGAGGTACATTTCTACTCTTGCAGCAAACAATAAAAAGGCATAATGGTATATTACGAAAGAGTGCATGAAGATGAAGCTTATGACTTAGGTGAAATGGGCATATTCATTGAAAAACACAATATAGGTAAGCACACCCAAAACAAAACCGATAATATCAAAAGTCCTATATCTTTTTAAAAAATTGAACCTGTATTTAAAAGTTTTCTCACAAAAACACTTCCAGGTCCAAATGGGTTTACTGGTGAATTTTAGAAAATATTAAAAGGAGAATTAATATCTATTCTACATAAACTAATTCAGGCATGAAGGCAACATTATCTTGATACCCTAACCCAGGGGTCCCCAAACTATGGCCTGTGGGCTGCTTGCAGTCCCCTGAGGCCATTTATCTGGCCCTCTGCTGAACTTCAGGAAGGGACACCTCTTTCATTGGTGGTCAGTGAAAGGAGCACAGTATGTGGCAGCCCTCCAACGGCCTGAGGGACAGTGAACTGGCCCCCTGTGTAAAAAGTTTGGGGACACCTGCCCTAACCAGATAAAAATATTAAGAAGAATTTAAAAAAATGATTACGGGTCAATACCTTTCAAGAAAGTAGGGGCAAAGATTTTTAACACACTGTATAATATAAAGTCTAAAAATATCTAAAAGTATTGATACATCTTAACTAAATAGAGTTCATCCCAAGAATGCAATGTTAGTTTTTATTGTTAAAACTAATCAATTTGTGAAAGGAAAATGAAATATTGGGACCCCACACTCACTATGCCAAAGGGAAAGTTTAACTTGCAAACAGAGTCATTCCAAAATAATAATAATAATAATAATAATAATAATAATAATAATGAAAATGCTATCTTGTTTGTTCTCAGATAGCTGTGACATAGATGGCCACATCTCTCTCCAGATGGTCATCACGAATTTTTCACAAGGAAGTTTCCTGTGAGCCCCCAAATGTTTCAGGGTACATATCCCCCTTTAAGAACTAACCCAAAAGCAAAGGTCTGTTGAATCTTTCTCTGACCATGTAAACTAAGAGCTTATCTTCACATATATGAGACAAAGACAAGACTAGAAATCATCCACCTGCTCACTCTGAGACAGCTGCATATTTGACTTCTTCCTCTACACTGTACTCACCTTATCGTATGTAAAATGAAGATCTACTGCACACGGGATGAATACATAACATTTTTTTCTACTCCTCTCCTTTCACATATAAAATGTGGGTTCAGTGAGCGCTAATCAAAGCTTCACAACAGTGTAACCGTTTCATTGTCTATACCCCCCTTTCTCTGTTTTTGTTTTTGTTTTTGTTTCTATTCCTCCTTCCCCACCTGCCTGATCTTTTTCCTTTAAATATAAAGTCTTCAAAACCCTTCTTGGAAAAAGCATGCATCATAGATCCTACTGAAACTTGTGTTTCTTTTTCCTGGGCCCATCCTCAACCTTAGCAAAATAAACCTCTAAATTGATTGAAATCTGGCTCAGACATTTTCTGGTTTATAAATGTAATTAATAATATAAATTAACTTAAAAATGTGGACTCATAGAGGATCCAAGATGGCCAAATAGGAACAGTTCTGGATTGCAGTTCCCAGCAAAAATGCAGAGGGTGAGTGATCAATGCATTTCTCAACTAATTTTTACTGCCCACAGACCATGAGATTCCTGGGTGGAAAAGTGCCATGAGTCTCCAGCGCAGCTGTTTCAGCCAGAGCAGTGGGTCTCCACACAAAAACTCACACAAATCCAGGCACCATTTCAACTGGCAACTGGAATGCCTGGGAGACAGAGTCACCCATTCAACTAAAAAAAAGGGGGCCGAAACAGGGATCCAGGTGATCTGGCACAGCAGGTCCCACCCCACAAAGAGCAGCAATCTGAAACACTCAGGATTGAGAGTTTCACAGCAAGCACAGCTGGACCCAGGATGGTCCAGCTCTTTGGGGAGAAGGGTGTCCACCATTACCAAGGCAGTTCTAACTATACCCCTATAAACCAAATCACAAGGAAGTTCACACAGCAGCTGGGCAGAGCCCACAGCAGCTCAGCAATGCCTCTTCTGGCAGACTGTGACTAATCTACCTCCTCACTGGGCAGGGCATCTCTGAAAAAAAGCCAGTAGCACATCAGGAACTTATAAATAAAGCCCCACCTTCCCAGGACAGAGCACCCAGGAAAAAAAAGCAGTTATGAGTTCCACTGCAGCAGACTTAAAGATACCTGCCCAGCAGCTCTGAACAGAACAACAGAGCTCACAGCTCAGCACTTGAGCTCCTGTAAGGGACAGACTGTCTCCTCAAGCAGCTCCCTGAACCCCATATATCCAAAGAGACACCTCATAAAGGACAGCTCAGGCTGACATCTGGCGAGTATCCTTCTGGGACAAAGAAAACAGGAGAAGAAACTGGCAGCAACCCTTACTGTTCTGTAGCCAATGCAGGTGATCCCCAGGCTAGCAGGGTCTGGAGTGGACCTCAGCAGTCCAACAGCAGGGGGGGCATGACTGTTAGAAGGAAAAGTAAGAAACAGAAAGAAATAACTTCATCAGCAACAGAAAGGACATCCACTCAGAGACCCCATCTGAAAGTCACCAAGCACAAAGACCACTTAGTAGATAAATCCACTAAGATGCGAAGAAACCAGTGCAAAAAGGATAAAAACATCCAAAACCAGAATGCGTCTCCTCCTCCAAGGGATCTCAACTCCTCATCAGCAAGGGAACAAGGCTGGATGGAGAATGAGTCTGATGAATTGACAGAAATATGTTTCAGAAGATGGGTAATAACACACTTCTCTGAGCTAAAAGAACATGTTCTAACCCAATGCAAAGAAACCAAGAACATGGAAAATAAGTTTGATGAAATGCTAATGGGAATAAACAGCTTAGAGAGGAATATAAATGAATTGCTGAAAAACACAACACAAGAACTTTGTGAAGCATACACAAGTTTCAATAGCCAATCAACCAAGCAGAAGAAAGGATACCAGAGATTGAAGATCAATCCAATGAAATAAAAAGAGAAGACAAGATTAGAGAAAAAAGAGTAAAAAGAAATTGACAAAGCCTCCAAGAAATATGGGGTTATGTGAAAAGATCTAACCTACGTTTTATAGGTGTACCTGAATGTGATGGAGAGAATGAATCCAAGCTGGAAAACAGTCTTCAGGATATTATCCAGAATTTCCCCAACCTAGCAAGGCAAGCCAACATTCAAGTCCAGGAAATACAAAGAACACCACAAAGATATTCCTTAAAAAGAGCAACCACAAGGCACATAATTGTCAGATTCAACAGGGTTGAAAATGAAGAAAAAAATGCTAAAGGCAGCCAGAGAGAAAGGTCGGGTTACCCACAAAGGGAAGCAATATCTTGGCAGAAACCCTACAAGTCAGAAGAGAGTAGAGGCCAATATTCAACATCCTTAAAGAAAAGAACTTTCAACCTAGAATTTCGTATCCAGCCAAACTAAGCTTCATAAGTGAAGGAGAAATAAAATCCTTTATGAACAAGCAATTGCTCAGAGATTTCATCACCACCAGGCTTGCTTTACAAGAGCTCCTGAAAGAAGCACTAACCATAAAAAGGAACAGCCAGTATCAGTCATTCAAAAAACGTACTAAATGTCAAAGTTCATTGACACGATGAAGAAACTGCATCAAGTAATGGGCAAAACAACCAGTTAGCATCAAAATGGCAGGATCAAATTCACAAATAACAGTATTAACCTTAAATGTAAATAGGCTAAATGCCCCAATCAAAAGACATAGACTGGCAAATTGGATAAACGTCAAAATCCATTGATGTGCTGTATCCAGAAAACCCATCTCACATGCAAGGATACAAAGAGGCTCAAAATAAAGGGATGGAGGAAGATCTACCGAGCAAATGGAGAGCAAAAAAACAGCAGGAGTTGCAATCCTAGTCTCTGATAAAATAGACTTTAAACCAACAAAGATCAAAAGAGACAAAAAAGGGCATTACATATTAGTAAAAGGATCAATGCAAAAAGAAGAGCTAACGATCCTAAATATATGTGCACCCAATACAGGAGCACCCAGATACATAAGGCAAGTTCTTGATGACTTACAAAGAGACTTAGACTCCCACATAATAATAGTGGGAGACTTTAACACTCCACTGTCAGTATTAGACAGATTGATGAGGCAGAAAATTAACAAGGATATTCAGGACTTGAACTCAGACCTGGACCAAGCAAACCTGATAGATATTTATAGAACTCTCCACCCCAAATCCACAGAATATACATTCTTCTCAGCCCCAAATCACACCTACTCTAAAATTGACCACATAATTGGAAGTAAGTCACTCCTCGGCAAATGCAAAATAATGGAAATCATAACAGTCTCTCAGACCACAGTGCAATCAAATTAGAACTCAGAATTGAGAAACTAACTCAGAATCACACAACTTCATGGGAAGTGAACAACTGGCTCTTGAATGTTGACTGGATAAACAATGAAATGAAAGCAGAAATAAAGATGTTCTTCAAAACCAATGAGAATGAAGACACACGTTCCAGAATCTCTGGGACACATTTAAAGCAGTGTCTAGAGGAAAATTTATAGCAATAAATGCCCACATGAGAAGCAAGGAAAGATCTAAAATTGGCACCCTGTCATCAATATTGAAAGAACTAGAGGAGGAAGATCAAAAATACTCAAAAAGCCAGCAGAAGACAAGAAATAACTAGGATCAGAGCAAAACTGAAGGAGACAGATACACACCAAAAAAATCCTTTAAAAAATCAATAAATCCAGGAGCTGGTTCTTTGAAAAGATCAACAAAATAGACAGACCACACTGAGGTCTATGGGGGGAACTAGAGGAGGGACAGCAGGGGATGGGGAGTTGGGGAGGGATAACATGGGGAGAAATGCCAGATACAGGTGATGGGGATGGAGGCAGCAAACCACACTGCCACGTGTGTACCTATGCAACAATCCTGCATGTTCTTTACATGTACCCCAGAACCTAAAATGCAATAAATATATATATATATAATATTTTATTGCTATATATATATATATATATATATGGACTCATCTAAACTTTATCAGTTCTGCATAAGTTCCAAGAAGCTTGGAAATACAACTCTATTCTCACCACAAGCAAAAAGCTGAACAGACTGAAAAATTAAAACCTTTCTTGGATCCATAAAAAAGTGAAGACACTGGACAAACTGCTACCACCAAAAGAGACAGAGGCAAACACAGGGACTCATGTCCTAGAGAAGCAGCAACACGGGAGCATAAACCACCAGAGGAGCCAGTGCCCTGGTAGCAGAAGCTAAGTTGTGATTAGCAACCTGCTGGAGGCTAAGAAAAGACAAGCCTGAGAACATCAAACTGCAGGAAGACCCAGTTATGCTGTACACCCACGTGCCCACACTTTCATGAGTTTCACCTCCAGGAGCTTGACCAGGTTCTCACAGTAAACACTGGAGACCTCCTAGCAGGAGTAGGCCAAAATACAACTGTTTAACATAGTTCAGAACCCTCCATTCTTCCTCAGAAGCTCTCCCCTTAGAAGAAGCAATACAACCAAAGCTTAATCTGGAATTTTATCAGAGCCTAACTGATGTTGAGGGGGTGGAAGTGCTCAACTCCAGCTCTAGTCTTCTGCATGAGGGAAGACAAATATTCAACCCCAGCCACTGACCCCATTCTGTTCCGCTTAACGGGGGAGGAGGACTAATGAGCACTTGTGACGTTTAAAGTCCAGAGGCACAGACGAACAACTAATAAACAACTAACCACAGGACTACAGAATTCTTTACCTCCCCCACACCTCACCACTACATTACTAATGGCCTTTTTGCAGCCGTTTTTTACCCAGTACCTTATGTCTAGTCATCAAGAAAAATTACAAGGCATACTAAAAGGCAACACACTCATGCAGGCATGTGCACGAATGCACACACATACACACACACATACACACACATACACACACACACACACATACACACACACACTATTTGAAGAGACAGAGAGACATCAGGATCAGACATGGCAGGGATACTGGAGTTATCAGACTGGGAATTTAAAACAACAAGGATTAACATGTTAAGGGCTCTGATAGATAAAGTAGACAACATGCAAGAATAGATAGGCAATATAAGCAGAGAGATAAAAATCTTAAGAAAGAACAAAAAATAAATGTTAGAGATCAAAAACACTAGAACAGAAAAGAATGCCTTTGATGGGCTTATTAATAGACAGGACATGACTGAGGAAGGAATCTCTAAGCTTCAGGATTTATCAATAAAATCCTTTAAAACCAAAAAGCAAAGAAAACAAAGACAAGGAAAAAAAAGAACAAAATATTCAAGGATTGTGGGACGACTACAAAGGATGTAACGTACACATAATAGGAATATCATAAGGAAGGAAGAGAGAAAAAAACAGAAGAAATATGTGAAACGTTAGTGATGTTAAAAGTCTCCAAATTCAAAAATTAACTCAAATAGATTAAAGACGTAAATGTAAGACCTGAAACCATAAAATCCCTAGAAGAAAACCTAGACTACACCAATCAGGACATAGCCAAAGACTTCATGACTAAAACACCAAAAGCAATGGCAACAAAAGCCAAAATTGACAAATGAGATCAAATTAAACTAAAGAGCTTCAGCACAGCAAAAGAAACTATCACCAGAGTGAACGTGCAACCTACAGAATGGGAGAAAATTTTTCATCCATCTGACAAAGGCCTAATATCCAGAATCTACAAGTAACTTAAACAAATTTACAAGAAAAAAACAAACAACCCCATCAAAAAGTGGGTGAAAGATATGAACAGAGACTTTTCAAAAGAAGACATTTATGCAGCAAACCAACATGTGGTCATCATCGCTGGTCATTAGAGAAATGCATATCAAAACCACAATCAGATACCACGTTACACCAGTTAGAATGGTGATCATTAAAAAGGTCAGGAAACAACAGATACTGGAGAGGATGTGGAGAAATAGGAATGCTTTTACACTGTTGGTGGGAGTGTTAATTAGTTCAATGATTTTGAAAGACAGTGTGGCAATTCATCAAGGATCTAGAATCAGATATATTATTTGACCCAGAAATCCCATTACTGGGTATATACTCAAAAGATTATAAATCATTTTATTATAAAGACACATGCACATGTATGTTTATTGCAGTACTATTCACAATAGCAAAGACTTGAAACCAACTCAAATGCCCCATCAATGATAGACTGGATAAAGAAAATGTGGCACATATACACCATAGAATACTATGCAACTATAAAAAAAGATGAGTTAATGTCCTTTGCAGAGACACGGATGAAGCTGAAAACCATCATTCTCAGCAAACCAACACAGGAACAGAAAACCAAACATCTCATGTTCTCACTCATAAGTGAGAGTTGAACAATGAGAACACACAGACACAGGGAGGGGAATATCACACACTGGGTCCTGTTGGGAGGCAGGGCCATGGGGAGAGGGACTATTAGGAGAAATACCTAATGTAGACGAAGGGTTGATGGGTGCAGCAAACCACCATGGCAGGTGTATATCTATGTAACAAACCTGCACATTCTGCACATGTATCCCAGATCTTAAAGTATAATAAAAAGTAAAATACAATAAAAAAATCTCCAAATTAAAATGAGATACTAAATCACAGATCCAGAATTCTTAGAGCACACCAAACAACATATTTAAAGTGCTGAGAGAGCAAAAAATGCAAAACAAAACACGACTTTATGATTTTATATCCTGAAAAATTATTCTTCAAAAGTAAAGGAGAAAAAAGTATAAATTTATCAGACAAACAAAAATTAAAGGAATTCATTGCCAGTGGATCTGCCTCCAAGCAATGTTAAAAGAAGTTCTTTAGGGAGAAGGAAAATAATGTAGATCAGAAACTTAGCCTTTTATATATAAAGAAAGAATATCAGTAAGTGAAGATAAAATGAAAACTTTTATTATTCTTATTTTAATGGATCAAACAGATAAGTGTCAAAAATAATAGATGTAATGCATTTGATATCATATGCTTATGTATATATAATATGTATTCATATATATGTTTATGTATGTTTATATACAAGAAATAAATGCTTAGACATATGGTTATATTCTCATCTACAAGAAATGAATAAAAGCAATAATAAATGGGGAAAGAGAAAGTAGTTGAGAATAATTTGTTATTATAATAAACTCACACTATCCATGAATAGTATAATTTTAATTGAAAGAGGATTATAGGTTAAATAAATATTACAAAATCTAGGAGAACCACAAAAAAGTTAATCAAGGTATAACTGTTATTCTAAGAAAGGAGACAAAAGTGAGTCATATAAAACATTCAGTTAAAACCACAAAGGGCATAAAAGTGAAAAATAAAATTAGGAATAAAAAGCAATGGCAACAAGTGTAAAACAGTAAGAAATATGGCAGTTACTCATTCAACTGTATAAATATTTGTTTTGAACTTCAATAGTCTAAATTCCAAAATCAAAAACTGAGGCTGAGTACATATGTATTCAGGGCAACTTGAATCTATGTTCCTAGAAAAAACAAAAAACAAAAAACAAAAAAGACAGACACTGTCAGAGAGAATAAAAAAATAAGATCCAACTGTATATTGTCTAGAAAAAGCAACTTTAAAAATAAAGACACATTTAGATTAAAAGTAAATGAATGAAGAAAAATATATCATACTAAGACTAATCTAAAAAAGATTGAGTAGGTATATTAATTTCAGGGAGAAAAGACTTCAAAGAGATGGTTACCAGGGATAAAGAAAGGCATTATGTAACGATAAGAGTCAGTTCTCGAAAGAGTCGTAAGGATCCTTAACATGTACTCACCTAACAACAGAGTGTCAAACTCCCTGTGGCAAAAACTGATAGAACTGAAAGAAGAAATAAATGAATCAAATGTCATATTTGATGACTTCAAACATCCTCTATAAAAAATGGACAAATTCAGCAGGCAGAAAGTCAGTGAGGACCCACTTGAACTCAACAATAAATTAAACTAGAAATCAATAATAGAAAGACAACTGGAAAATCTCAAAATTTGAAGTAATTAAACAACACACTTCCAAATAAATGGTTCAAGGTAGAAACCTCAAAAAATTTAAAATTATTTTAACTAGATAAAGATGAAATAACAACTTATCAAAATTTGTTGGATGCAGCAAAACCAGGGAATAAAGGGAAATTTATAGCATTGAATGTATGTACTAGAAAATGAGAAAAATACAAAATCAATAATCTAACACCTTAGGGAACTAGGAAAAGAAGAATAAATTAAATTCAAAGTAACTAGAAGAACAAAAAGGAGTACAATAGAAATCAATACAATTGAAAACAGGAAATAAATTTTTAAAAACTAGCCAAACTGAAAGTTGATTATTCAAAAAGATCAATAATGTTGCTAAGTCTCTAGCCAGTGTAACTAAGAAAAAAAGGAAGATAACACAAATTACGGACATCAAAAATGAAAAAGAGGCCATCACTGTAGATTCCATAGATACTAAAATAATAATCAAGCAATGATATGTATAACTTTATGCCCACAAGTTTGATAATGTAGATGAAAGAGATAAATTATTGAAAGACACAATCTGCCAAAGCTCACATAAGAAGAAATAACCAATCTAAATAGAACTCTATCTATCAGAAAAATTGAACAAGTGATCTGAAAGCACCAGACTCAGATATGTTCGCTGGTGAACTGTGCCAATCATGTGAGAAAAATATCATACCAGCCAGGCACGGTGGCTCACATCTGCAATCCCAGCACTTGGAGGGAACAAGGTGGGTGGATCACGAAGTCAAGAGATTGAGACCATCCTGGCCAACATGGTGAAACCCTGTCTCTATTAAAAATACAAAAATTAGTTGGGTGTGGTGGCACACTCCTGTAGTCCCAGGTACTTGGGAGACTGAGGCAGGAGAATCATTTGAACTCAGGAGTTGGACGTTACAGTCAGCTGAAATCCCACCACTGCACTCCAGCCTGGAGACACAGTGAGACTCCGTCTGAAAAAGGAAGGGAGGAAAGTAGGGAGGGAGGGAGGGAGGGAAGAAGGGAAAGAAAGAAAGAGAAAGAAAGAAAAGAAAGAAAGAAAGAAAGAAAGAAAGAAAGAAAGAAAGAAAGAAAGAAAAAGAAAGAAAAGAAAGAAAGAAAGAAAATTATATTAAGTCTCTACAATCTCTTTAAGAAGAAAGAAGCAAAGGGAATATTTTGTAACTCTTTGAGACCAGTATCACTCTAATACCAAAACAAAACAAAGACGTTACAAGGAAAGAAAACACAGACCACTATCTCTCATGAACATAGATGTAAAAATTCTCAACAAAATATTAGAAAATCAAATCTATCAATGTATAAAATGAATTATATACATAACCATGTGAGATTTATGTTAAATATTCAAGACCGGTTCAAAATTCAAATGCCAGTTAATATAATTCATCATATCAATAGACAAAATACTACAAGCATGATCATATTAATTGATACAGAAAAGCATAGGGGAAAAAATGCACACTCAGCCCTGATAAAATCACTCAGTAAGACAGGAAGAGAGAAGACCTAGCTCAGTTTGACCATAGATGTCTACAGAAAGCCTGCAACTATCATCATACCTAATGGTGAGAAACCTGAAGCTTTCTCACTAAGGTCAGAATCAATGCAAGGATGTTTCCTATTTCTGCTCCTTTCCAACATTGTACTGAAAGTTTTAGCTAATGCAATAAGACAAGAAAAGAAAAAAAAGTTACACTGATTAGGAAAGAGAAAATAAAACTGTCTTTGCAGATTACACCATCATTATATGAACAATTCAAATGAATCAAACAAATTCCTGGAACTAATGGGCATTTACAGCAAGTTTTCAGTATATAAAATTAATATGCAAAAGCAATAGCTTTCTTACATAACAGCATTGAACAAGGAGAATTTTAAAATTAGAAATGCAATACTATTTACATTAGCACCCCAAAAAATAAATGGATAGATGTTTTGGTTTGGGTGTTTGGTCCTTCACTGCTCATTTTGAAATTTGGTCCTCAATGTTTGCAGTGGGGCCCACTGAAAGGTGTTTGGTCATAGTAGGTGGTATCCTGGTAAACGGCTTGGTGCTATCCTTGAGGTCACAGGTGAGTTCTGACTCTGTTGGCTCCTGCCAGAGCTGGTTGTTGAAGGAAGCCAAGCAACTCCCACCCCTTTCTCTTGCTTCTGCTCTCACTGCATGATCTCTGTACATCCTTTTGCCTTCCCTGTGAGTGGAAGCGGCATGATGCTTTCATCAGAAACCAAACAGATGCTTGAGACATACTTCTACAGCCTGCAGAACAGGGCCAAATAAACCTCTTTTCTTTATAAATTTTTCAGCTATCACTTTACAGCAACACAAACAGAATTAAGATGAAAAATTGGTACTGAGAGTGGGGAGATTATTCTGGGCTAGCTACACAAGCCCAATGTAATCACAAAGACGCTTATAAGAGGAGGATTAAGGGTGTGCTGAGACAAGCAGAGAGCAGAGACTAAGACAGAGGTTGTAGGGTGCTCCACTGCTGGCCTGGCGCTCCAGAGGGAGGACTGCTTCTCCCAGGAGACACAAGAGTGATTTCACTAAACCAGAAGTTAGGACTGCCACCCAGCCACTTTGGGCTTCTCATGCCTCTTTGTTAACAGTCTCATAAAGGAGTTACAGTGCTGGCTGGGGTGATGAATCCAAACCACCAGAAGGAAATGGGATGACATGGAAGTGAGAAGTTTGGAATACAGACGGTCCTTGGGGCATCTTTTAATATTACTGTGCCTTGTAATTGAAGTTAATTGAAAACTGCAACAACCAACCCAAGAAGGACTATGAATGGCCCAGGCCCTTCAGGAACAAAGGTTTGGTCACCTCACCAGGTGAAGAACTGTGATCAGCTGGAGTGTCTGCTGAAGACCAAGGGAATACACAATGAGTAGTGGATGAAGATAGTTACAAATACCAGCTACAATCACATGACAGATTATAGTAACAAAGACAGACTGTAATTGTCAGGAGTATTTCCTCCTTATTTCGTTAAGAATATGTTTGTGCTTATACACACCCATATTAAGCAAATATCTTTGTTTTATTTCTTCTCTTATTCCTTTATCATGTAATGTAAGATTAAGTAACTTTGTATCCGCATGTATTATAAATTTTGCATTATAGTATTTAAGTTATGGGATATCAGACATGAACATTGCTCAATAACTTACTTTCTCTTCTACAGATAGGATGAGTGTGTTTTCAGTTGTATGCAGGGTAGTTTTATTATAGCAGGTGGAATGATGACCTTCTTATTGTCTTTATTTGGAAATTAGGTATATTTAAGGAGATGCATATGGGCCTCAAGTTGATGAGGGGTGGACCTGGGATGGTTAGCATTAGGTGTCAGCTTGAGGTATGCCAAGATGACTGAAGAAGTGTGGTTTCCGGGTGTGTCTGTGAAGGCGTTTCCATCAGGGATTTCCATGTGAGCCAGTGGACTGAGAGAGAACGATGCTTCCTAATGTGGGTGGGTACTATCTAATCAGCTGCAGATGTGACTAAAACAAAGCAAGTGGAAGAGGTGGGCATTTCACATGCTTAGCTCTCATGTACTTGTTCCTTCTTTTTCTCTGCCTGTCACCCTGCACTTTCTCTTCTGGAGCTGGATACCTTGCCTCCTCCAGTGCTCGGACATCAGACTCCAGGTTGTTTCTTTGGCTTTCAAATTCTGGGCCATGTACCAGCAGCCACTCAGGGGCTCCCAGGCCCTTGGCCTTGGACTGGGGCTGCACTGTCAGCTTGCATGGTTTCACGGCTTTTGGAATTAAATTGTGCCATACTACCACCTTCCCTGGAAGAGACACTACATGCTTTTCTCTTTCTCCAGTTTGCAGACGGCCTGTCGTGGGTCTTCACCTTTGTAATCATTTGAGTCAACTGTCCCTAATAGAATCACTTTCATATATATACATATATATATGAATTTTGATTCCAATAAATATTTCAGCAGCGATTTTGCAGATGTCAAAAAAAATGATTCTAAAGTTTATAGGGCAAAACAAAAGACCCGGAAAAACAAATGAAATATTCAGAGAGAATAAAATTGCAAGACTGATACTACCCAACTTCCTGACTTACCACAAAGGACAGTGGGGTATTAACAAATAGATAAAAGTAACAAAACAGAAGGCCCATAAATAGACTCACATAAATATAATCAATTGATTTTTCAGACAGAAGCAAGAGAAACACAATGAAGAAAAGAGAATTTTTTTTCAACAAATGATGCTGGAGAAACCGGACCACCACCTGTAAAAATGAAGTCAGACACAGACCTTACACCCTTCGCAAAAAATCAACTCAAAATGGATCACAGATTTAAATATAACATGCAACACTATAAAACTCTAAAAGAAATACAAGAGAAAACCTAAATTACCTTGCGTGGTGATGACTTTTGTAACACATACCAAAGGCATAAGCCATGAGACAAGTCACTGATTTAAGCTAGGTTTCATTAAAATGTGAAAGTTCTGCTCTATGAAAGACAGTGTCAAGGGAATGGGAAGACAAGCCGCAGACTAAAAGAAGCTATGTGCAAAGGACACACTGAATAAATGACTGTTATCCAAAATTACAAAGCTCAATGACAAAACAAACCACCAGATTTTAAAATTAGCCAGACCTTAAGAGACATCTTACCAAAAAAGATATACACATGGCGAGTAAGCACAGGAAAAGATGTTCCACATCCTGTGTCATCAGGAAAGTGCAAACAAAAGCGACAATAAAATAAGACCACTTACCTGTTAGAATGGCCGAAATCCAGACCAGTGACAACATCAAATGCTGGTGAGGATGTGGAGCAGCAGGAACTCTCCTTTATTGCTGGTAGAAATGCATGACGGCACAGCCACTCTGGGAAACGGTTTGGCAGTTTCTTACAAAACTAAATACATTGTTGCCATGTGATACAGCAGTCACACTTCTGGGTATCTACCCAAAGGAGATGAGAACTTAGTTCTGTGCAAAAACCTGCACATAGATGTTTATAAAAGCTTTACTCATAATCTCCAAAACTTGGAGCCAACCAAGATGTCATTCACTGTGTGATGAAATAAATTAACCATGATAGTTCAAAAAATATTATCTTATTCAGAACTAAAAAAAAATGAGCTATCAGGCATGTTGCTACGTGAGAAAAAAAGGCAATCTGTAAGGGCTACATACTGTGTGATTCCATCAAGATAACATTCTGGAAAAGACAAAAGACAAAAATATAAATGGTTGTCAGGAATTGGAAGCAAGAAGAAAAAGGAATGGTTGAAACACAGAGGATTTTGAGGACAGTGAAAATACTGTGTGTTATCCTACAATGTCATTGCACCAAGAGTGAACCCTAATGTAAATTATAGACTTTGGGTAATTATGATGTGCTAATGTAGGCTCATCAGTTGTAATAAATGTGCCCCTCTGTGGGATACTGATAATGGGAGAAGCTCTGCATGGGTGAGGCATACACAGCTTCCCTCATGGAATCTCTGTAACTTCCACTTAATTTTAGATGAAACTAAAATTACTCCAAAATAAAATTGAATGTCTAAACATATATATCATTAAGTTTATACTTTTAAAAAATTACATGTATAAACTTATATGTATATAATTATCTCAATAGATAAAGAAAAATCATTTGAGGTGATTCAACATCTCTTTATTGTAGGAAATTTTCTGCAAACTGGGAATAGAGGAAAGCTTTCTCAACCTAATAATGAACCTACGAAACTTAACAGTTACTCCCTATTTTAAAAATTGAATATCTGTTCATAAGATCAGGAAAAGGCAAAGATATCTTGTATTCAACATATTCTAGAGGTTGCAGCAGTAAAATAGGTTGAGAAAAAGAAACAAAATTATATGTATTGGGGTGGGAAAGGAAGCAAATCCCTTTCTACTTACAAATTTAATCATTTTTATAAAATTCTAAGGGATATACGAAATGATGTTAGAACTAACGAGTTTACTAAGGTTGTAGGATACAGGTAGCCATGAAAATAAGAAATTAAAATTTTAAAACAAATATTATTTATAACAGTATCAAAATCTTTTTAAAGAATAAAAGTAAATTTGAAAAATAATGTGCAAAACCTGTAAGCAGAAAACTGAAACATTGCAGGGGAAAATTTTAAAATATCTAAAGAAATAGAGAGCTATATATCATGCTCCTCTACCAGAAGATTCAATATATGACAATGTCAGTTCCTTTCTAATTTGTTAGCTTTAACACAATGGTGTAATAAAGAGTTAAATTTTCCTAGAACTAGCAAAGTGCTAAGAAATTTCCAACTCCATTTTTTATCATAAAGCTGAGATTTATCTTTATATTAATTTTACAAATGGTGAAACATTCAAAATCGTAAAGTATTTGTCCTCAAGTAAATTTTTTTCTGCATATGTTTTGCTTGCTTTTAAACAATTCCCTCCTGTGTGTGTTCTGTTATCAAAGATAACACTGGCATCATGTCTTCTCTGAGCATGCCCAGTTTGGCCTATGCAGTCGTTTCTCTATACAAATAACTGTAGAGACTTCATAGAGAACTCTGAACAGATCACTGACTCTATACAGATAACTCCATCTGTGATTCCAGCAATACCCCTGTTAGGAATCCTTCAGAATTGATACAAAAATTAGTCCGGCATGGTGGTCCATGCCTGTAATCCCAGCTACTTGGGAGGCTGAGGCAGGAGAATCACTCGAACCTGGGAGGTGGAGGTTGCAGTGACGTGAGATCATGCCTCTGCACTCCAGCCTGGGCAACAGAGGAAGACTCCATCTTAAAAAAAAAAAAAAAAAAATCGGAGTCTCCCTCTTTTATGTATTTATTTATTTTTTGAGACAAAGTTTCACTCTTGTTTTTTTTTTTATTTTATTTTAGTAGAAACAGGATTTTCCATGTTGATCAGGCTGGTCTCAAACTCCCGACCTCAGGTGATCCTTCTGCCTCAGCCTCCCAAAGTGCTGAGATAACAGGCGTGAGGCCCTGCACCCGGCCCAGAGTCTCTTTCTAGTAAAGATGAAAGGATCCTGCATTGAGGCCGTGAAGGGGTGTGACACGTAAGTTGCTGGGATTAGGACATGAGGGACCCTGGGACCCTGCCCATCGTTTGAAGACATCTCTCAGTCAGCCAGCAGATATTCTGCTAGGATGCAGGGAGAGAATATGGGTCTGTCTAAAGGGTCCCAAGAGGTCACACCTGCATTCCAAGCCAGAAGCAAGTGAAGAAGCAGAGACAGAAAAGCAGCAGGGCTGGAGGGCAGGGCGTGTTGAGCGGAGAGCATTCGGGGCATGGGTCGTATGCCAGCAGGTCCAGAAATGGTCCATGAAGCCCAGAGAATGTTCTTTTCTGGGATGTGTAAGCTGGCTGAAGGTAGCTGGTAGAGGGCTGAGAAGACGATCATTCTGTGGTTCCAATCTATGACGTTATTCGGCGTCCCCTGCTTCATGTAGGCTCTGCTGCCACCATCTTGAAAGTCCCAATAATTTCTGAACAGCAGCAGAGAGTGTCCAGTGTAGGGGAGAGGCTTCCCATTTTTCCTGTGCCATTCTGAGGTTCCCTGCTGGGCCAAACACAGGAGTTGCTGTTGCCAATGCTGGTGGTCTCAGCTTGTCAGCGCGCCGGCTTCACTCACCCTACACTGCTTCTTAAACGTCTGGGGTCTGTACGGGGACTCTGCTGTTTACAAAATGGCAAAACTAGCTGGTGCATCTGACAGATTGGTGACTTTAACCAGCAGAAGGGTCCATGGATGGCTGCCAAGGTTTTGTGGGCAAGAATTTCGTGGCCAGGGTGTGTTTATGCGGAAGTGCCCAGTCACGTGCAGGATGGGAAGAGGCCTGGAAAACTTCTCTGGAAAGCATCAGAAAGTTTTATCTGGCCTGGATCTGGAACTGGTAGGTGTCGACAAACTGAATTAACATTTCAAAGGTCTTAAATGTCTTCTCCAAAGTGGGAACCCACCTCATGAAACAGATCATCATGCAGACACCTGCCATGGGAATGAGGTGGGTAGACTGAGGAATGCCTAGTTCCAGAAGCAAAACAAGCCATTTTACCAATAAGAAAAGAGAGTGATTGTCTCAAAGGAGGCAATTTCAAGAAAAAAACTGTGGCCCTCCCCTCCCCTGCCTCATGCTGTGAGAGCCAAGATCCAGTATAGGCCCAGAATGCCCTAGGACCCAGTGGCTACCCCAACACCTCTCCCCAAACCCAAGCTATGTGCAGCAGTGCATGTCAGGACCCCAGGAGCTGGGCAGACTTTGTGGAGAATAGGGCAGAGGGCCCCGCACCCTGTGAGTACTGCCATGGTGAACTAGCAGGTACCTACCTCCATGGAGAGCCAGCAGGCACCCACCTCCCTGACAAACCAGCAGGCACCACCTCCACGGAGAACCAGCAGGCACCCACCTCCCTGACAAACCAGCAGGACTTGTGTCGGGTCCTACCTGCTTGAAGGTACCTTGGGCCAGGAGCAGAACGCCTCTTGCTGGAGCGGTTCTTCAGCTGCCTGGAATCTGTAGGTGGTACCTGTTGCCGACTGGAACAACATTCACCTGATCAAGGTCCACCAAGTCGCTGAAGTTCTCCAGGTAAGGAGCCCCAGGGTCGGTGCCCTGCAGTGCTGCAGGGACACATGGGGCAGGGGCCAGCTTGGCAGTGAGGCCGTCGTGTACATGGACGGCCTAGAGACGAAGGTGTTGGGACAGTCCCACCCTTTTGCTGCATGCTTCCACAAGGCTGCGCTTGCTCCAGACGGTGGGGGCCAAACCCCACGGTTGCGCAGACAGGCAGACTACCCCAAGGGAGTGTCTTCTTGTCTCTCAGGACCGTTATTTTTGGAATGAGCTAATGAGATCCTGTTTCCAGTTTGAGGGATGTGTCTGCTGAACACCACAACACAGCACCTGGCCTTGCCATCAGTGGTGTGACTCCCCTTCCCCATGCCTCTGCTTCGATTAGAGCTCACTGCTGACAGTGGCCATCGCTGACTGCACCTAGTGTGGACAGTGAGTCATGTTTATCCAGTGCACACACTCTCCTGTACAATCAGTCCACCCGCAGATCAAGCCCACGTGAACTAAGAAGCGAATCAACAAGTGCTCGATCATTTTGACAGGTGGACACAGAGGCTACCAGCATGGGGACCCTTTTCTGCTGGCACCTCAGGCCCCTCCCACTTGGGGACCCTGGCAGATGAGGCTGGCCCGGAGTCACCTGCGCAGTCAGTCTTCCTGACGCCTTACACAGGACCAGATCACGGGACAGAGTGCAGGGTGTGGCCACACATTTTGGTTGTGATGACTGTGGGAAGTGTGGCCAGGCACCGCAGGGTGGTAAGGAGGAAGCCATTGGCACCCCGTGAACAGAAGGGATGCCCGACCACGGCTTTTCCACCTTGATGGGGCCCCAACACCTGTATTTTGCTTGTTTTCTAACAAGCTTGGTTTTGTCCAGCATCAGGCTAAAAGAGGCTTTCCCTCGAGCCGATGCGTCCATCAGAACAGTCACCCACATCAGTTTCTGATGTCAACTTCCAACATAATGGCTGATCCTTCTCTTTGAACAAAGGAGACAAGATTTCATGTTTCCCTTCACCCTCTGGGAACAGGCAGGTGAGAGGAAATGGGGTAGGCGGTGGATGGAGGATCCAGCCAGTCCTTCAGAGCTGTGCACAGCTCTCTCAGGGACACTTTGGAGCAACAGATGGGGCCTGTGCCCTTTCCTGCCACCGTCTGTGAGGGACATCCCCACCGTGAAGGCCCCCTTGTCGTCCGGCAGCCAAGGGAGTGTACATGGTGCTGCCCGCACAGTGAGGTATTGGCTGCCGGGGAGTGATTCTTGTGGTTTCTCAGAGGCTCCTGGGCCTGGGGCAGTTTTCAGAGGGAAGGCAGGGCACGGGGGTGTGATTCCAGGGACCACATGGCTTCAGTCCTTGTTCTTAGGTTGGCCATAGGGTCTGAGGTCAGCAAACCATGCAACAGATTTCTTCTTAGGCATCAAGGTTAGGTCCCTGTGGGCTCTACAAAGGCCATTAAGTGTTAGCCCTGGGACCTGAGACCCAGAAGATCAGGCCACTGGGTAGCATGGTCCCTCTAGGAAAGTCCTGGGAGCAGGGTGCCAAGGCTGGGCCGAGATGTGAGGTGTCACTGACACAGGTCCTTGAGCTGGTTGCCTGGATGAACCGGGACAGTGACTTTCTGGAAGAAGCTCACGTGTACCGGAGCGAGGAATGTGCGTGTCCAACATGGCAGGAGAGAAGACGTGATGCGGTCACCAGGTGGGCTCTGAGTTCAGTGGCCAACAATGGAGACAGGGCAGGCATGAGGTGCGTCTGGATGGTGAATGCCTGGCATCCCTTTCCCTGGGAGAAAGCCTTTTCTAGCTTGAAGCTGGATAGAGCCTGGCTTGTAAGAACCGACAAAATATAGGCCCCATGAAGGTGGGAGAGCCTTGAGCAGGTGGCCCTTTGTGTTCACGGTGTGCCAATGGCTTCCTCCCTGTCTTCCTGTCGTGCCGGCCACACCTCCCACTGTCACCATGACCAAATGGATCACAACCAAATGCAGTCATCACAACCAGATGCACCTGTATGCGGGTGCTGGGTGAGATGCTCTTTTGACTCTTGGGCTGATAGCTGCCAAGAGTAACCGGGACAACCTGTTGCCATTGAGAAGGACACCTTCCGATACAAAAGTCTGAGGCTGCCATTCCTCTCCAGGTCAGCAGTAGCATGACGTAGCGGAAGTCTGGCTTTTAGTGGGGATTTGGTTCTTCTAGAGCTCTCCCCTGAAAATGGCCAGAGAAGAAAAAGGGAGCAAGTAGTGTTCTCCCCTGACTTGCGCTGCGAACAGTTTCTACGACGGGCAGGCGTGGTGCCTGGGGTCCTTACGCTGTTTCTCTCTGTCCTTTAATTAGGCACCAGTGAAAGGGAGTGAGTGAATGCTGGCCCCTGCTCTAATTCTCGAGCTGGGTGTGCAGCTCACCCTCTCTGGATTAAGTTTTTAGAAAGTGAACTCTTTTAACACCACAACTCATGTTTCTCCACTGTAGGATTGAATCTGTTCGCGTCCCAAACAGGTGAAGAGCAGTGTGGATTATTCCATTATTCATACAAAAGGCTGGTGCCTGCTCACAAGAGTCTAAGAGCTCCCGTGAATCACAACGAGGCATCCCCATTCCTTAGCCACCCCAGCAAATATCTCAGCTGTGACTTTGACTCGGGATTCCTTCCAACAAGTTTTAACATGTTGCTTCCTATTTTCCTTTAGTCAAATTTGCAATTAGCTGAGCCAACCGTACTACACACAGGCTTGCTGGCTTCAGCAGATGGCAGGGACATGGAGTGGGTTTCCATACCCTAAGAAAACTCATGGAGCTCAGGATTGACCACACATTTGCCCCATTTATCCAGAAGGAAAGGTCTCTTCTCATTGCAATGGCGGAGGTGTATGACTCCGCCTCTTGCTCCGAAGGCAGAAGCATCCTGCCCGTGAGCATGGGACCACACCCATCTGTGCTGAAGCTGAAACCACAGTCATCAACATCTTCTTTTATTCTGCCTCAATAAGGCTCAAGTACAAATTGAAACCTTACTGCAATTGGTAGACAATAGGATTTTAAAAGGTCTGCGAAGAAGATTACCATATCGTTGTGAAATTACAGTCTGATTTAAACAATTCTGTTTTCTTATGAGGCTTCCTCATGAAATATCTATTTTACATGTGGTACAAACCCCAACTGGGATTGAAAAACAACAGCAACAAGAATCTGACATTCTTCAAACAGTCCTTTCTTATTAACCAACAACAACAATTAGGAAATGTTTCAAGTAACTTTAATCTCTGTGCTTGAGTACACACTGTTCATTTTCCTATGTCAACAAATATAGGCTGATGCTTTCGAACAGATTTCCATATGCTAATTTATCTCTTTCCTTTTCTGAAAGATTGTCTTTGCTGACTGTTAATTCCAGCTGACGGAATGGTTTTGCTTTTTATTCTCTGCAAAATAATGTACTGTTGCAAAGTGATTTCTAATAAACAGTAGCTAGGAAAGAGCTACACTACTGATTGTTTTTGACAACCAAAAATGCATTATTAATGAAATAATGCCATTGGCAGCATCATGGCCACAGGCTGAGTGTTTACAGTGTATTTTTCTGTTTGGAATTGCGGTCCTATCACACAGCTACTATGGCAAACACTGTGATGATTTCCCAACAAACTAAAAATAGAACTACCACACAATCCAGCATTCCCATTACTGAATATTTATTCAAAGGAAAGAGAATCTGTACAGCATCCTCCCATTTATCACAGACTATTCACATGAGTAAAGATATAAAATCAACCTAAGTGTCTATCCACAAATACACAAATGAGTGGATAAAGAAAATGCATATATACACAGAGGAATAGTATGCAGCCATAAAAAGGAGTCATACCATTCACAGCAACATGGATGGAACTGAAGGTCATTACGTTAAGTGACATAAGCCAGGCCCAGAAAGACAAATATTGAAATTTTGTTCATACGTGGGAGCAAAAAATAGTCTCATGGAGTTAGCCAGTAAAATGCTAGTTTCCAGAGACTGGGAAAAGTGTGTGGACAGGAGAAAGGGGAACTACAGTTTTTGGGGTTTTTTTTTCCCATTGATCCACTGGGAAAGGAGCTGACTATAGTTAACAAGGATGTCTTAGAGATTTCAACGCAGCTAAAGAGAGGATTTGAAATGTTTCCAATATATAGAAATGATAAATACTTAAGGAGATGAATATCTTAAATGCCTTAACTTAATCATTACACATTCTATCCACGTAACAAAATATCACCGGTACCCAATACATACATACAAACATTATGTTTCAGTTTTTGAAAGGAATCTAGATCCTTGCCCTCCATTTAGATTTTCACTGGAATGGATGACACGACTGGGAAGTTCATGCTACACGGAGTTCAAATGTGCCTGCAGTGAACGGCAGGAGCGTCCGGGTGTGTTCCAAATTGCCACTAATACTGTCCTTAACATTATCTTTCAGCTTTATTTAACTTAGTCAATCTTGATTATCCTAGATCAGAAGTCCCTCAAATCATACAATCTATAACTAATAAAGGTAATTTTTAAAAGAAATACTTGGCCGGGTGCGGTGGCTCCCGCCTGTAATCCCAGCACTTTGGGAGGCCGAGGCGGGTGGATCATGAGGTCGAGAGATCGAGACGATCCTGGTCAACATGGTGAAACCCCGTCTCTACTAAAAATACAAAAAATCAGCTGGGCATGGTGGTGCGTGCCTGTAATCCCAGCTACTCAGGAGGCGAGGCAGGAGAATTGCCTGAACCCAGGAGGCGGAGGTTGCGGTGAGCCGAGATCGCGCCATTGCACTCCAGCCTGGGTAACAAGAGTGAAACTCCGTCTAAAAAAAAAAAAAAAAAAAGAAATACTATTTCTAGAATTAGAATGTCAGTGGTCACTACACAAGGCACACTTTTCCATCCAGAGCTGGCTCTAAATTATAACTAGAAAAAAAGAGGAAGAAAGAAGGAGTAATACAAGACCTAAAGTAAAACTCACCAGTATTTTAATTAGTGTGATGGAAGCCGGGAGAAATCAGTAATGTATCCCAACCGCACAGCAAAATCTACAGCTCACACTATAATCACAGTGGTACACAAGGTCCAGAAGACCCTTCTGACTGCATTTGGTAGTAAACTATTCCACATTTGAAGCTTACAAATTTTATAAAATATAATGTTTTATTTCATTGATTCACTCCAATATGTTACTTAATTCACTAAAATATTTGTGCTTCTAGTCAAATTATGATGCTGCCGATAGACGTCTGGATCCCTATCATTACTGGGTCAGCTATTAATTGTAGTCTGAACTTTATTGAATTTACTGAAGTGCTTTGCTGGAGAGTCTCCAAACACTAACAGGCAAATGAAATTAAATAAAAAGGGTCAGCTCTATTTAAGAGCATCATGTAAGTGCTTTAGAGAACTGGTATAATTAAAGAGGCTGTAAACCAAAACCTCAAGTGCCAATGACACTCCTCACCTGAGCACCCCCGTCATGCAGGGAAACTGAGCAGAATTCATCAGAGAACGGGCTTTCTGACAGTTCTAACAAATGGTCGTAGAATTTCGACTGTGCTTGCAAAGACTGTGAAGAGAACCCAGCTCTTTTCACATCCGGGTAAACCTCCTCTCTGAACACGAGAATTCTCCATGACTTAGGCCATCCGTGGACACATTGCCCAGTGGCTTTAGCAATGGTGCCAATTTGTAGAACGTTAGCTGTTGAAAAGCCTGCAGATGCATCCTCTTTAAGATATCACCTATTTCAAAATGCCATTATCCAGAGATGTACTTGAGGGCAGGGATGTTGTCCTGTTTATCCGGGTCCCAGCTCCAAGCAAGTGCCTGGAACATGGCGAACGATGGAGAAGTCAGCCAACAGCCGCAGGAACAGAGAAGCTGCTAGAAACTACATGAACAAGCATTTTCATAAAATGGAAAATCTTGTGGTGATTAAAAACTTACCCTCTAGACATCCAGTTTGTCTTTCTATATGTGCCTAGCCCAGGATTCTTTGTAGGACTCAACCCAGTCCATTTTGGAGCTCGCTTCAGACGTCACGTGTGGATCGGAGTGGGCCTGTGATTTGTTTCTGAGTGGCAGCGAGGATGCCCTGACCACCAGCAGGTCGGCACAGACATGGCGCAGGGCTGCTCCCCATGACGTGTCCACGGTGCTCAGCCACAGACAGCAGGGCGCTGGTGTGAGCCTCGTGGGCTGACACGCGCCTGACTTACTGCTGAGAGGATCACAGGCCATCTGCCCACGAACCCTGGGCCTCCAAAACCCGCTGTCCATTGGAACCTGGACTTCCATGGATAAGTGAGCATGGAGTACTTCCTTAACACACCCGGGCTCTGGGGTCCGTGGGGGAGGTGAGACAGGAATCTGAGGGGCAAGCGTTTCTGACTGAGCGGGCCTCTGGAACATCCGCAGAACACATGCCCAGAAGCACCACACAGTGGGTGTTAACAAAGCGATGAAGACGGAGTCTGAGAAGCATGGAGGCCGACCTTACCACCTGGGACACTGGATGGGACGGCCAAGTTTCCTTTTCACTGGGACTCAAACTCCTTTTTTTTTCCAAAAATGTTTGCAAAACACACATAAACATCATAGGCGATGTCCACGTTTCATATTTACATACTTTTAATGCTGGAACACAACATTTGAAGAAAATCCTGGATTCTGTCTGGGCCTGAAGCTTGTTTGGTCGGTCAGGTCAACACAGATGGGTCCACGTGAGCAGGAGGGCAGGGAACCTTGACCCAGTTGGGGCCACGCGGGATGGGGTATGAGGGCAGGAAGCGCAATCGCATGTCAGTAGGACACTGTCCCTGCACGACTCACAGCTGCCACGTGCACTTCCACACGCTTGGGAAACGTACCATGATCCTTGCAGACCACATTGAAGTAAACGTTAGGAAACGCAACGAGGAACAAGCATTAGATTCACCTGCCCACTCAGGGCAACAGGTGCCTCCCTGCTGGTAAAGATAAATGAGCCCAGAGTGTTTTCTGAGCAGCCATTGTTGGCCTACTGGGGACCAGTAACCCTGCTGTGTGCTGGGACTCATGGCCTTCCTGAGAAGCCAGGGAGACAGTGGGGCAGGGGTCAGCCCCACAGGGTGGCTTCCAGAAGCACGGCTACCCATGGTGTGGGGAACGCAGAGTGGTGGGGCATAGCTCAGGATGCTTGTGCTGTTTATTTTGTTTGTATTTATTTATTTTTACTTTTATATATTTATTTATTGTTGAGACGGAGTCTCACTCTGTTGCCCAGGCTAGAGTGTAATGGCGCCATCTCAGCTCACTGTAACCTCTGTCTCCCGGGTTCAAGTGATTCTCCTGCCTCAACCTCCCGAGTAGCTGGGACTACGGACACATACCACCACACCCAGCTAATTTTTTGTATTTCTAGTAGAGTCGGGGTTTCACCATGTTGGCCAGGCTGACCTCGAACTCCTGACTTCAAATGATCTGCCCACCTTGGCCTCCCAAAGTGCTGAGATTACAGGCGGCTCGTGCTGTTTCTAAAGCTGACTGGGCTTCCCTAAGCTGGTGGTTCTCCTCCTACCTGAGGGGTTTAGAAAACATCATTGCCCGGATCCAATTCGGACCAATGGAATCACCATTGCCGCAGGTGAATCAGAGGTATCCATGATTTTCAAACGTTCTGTGGACAATCCTGATGGACTTGTGAGCTGGAGAAAATGCCCTCAGTGGACTGGAGGGAAAGAATTCCAGGCAGAGGCATTGCTCTGACAAAGGCAGGGCAGCCGCAAATCACTCAGCCTCCTAGGAAGTTGCCCTAGTCTGGGCTGGGGCAGAGATGGGCATGTCTTACCCTGTGAGTGGCAAAGCTGTGAGTTTGCAAGAACCAGGGGCAGGGGGTCCTTCCCTCTGTCCAGCGATGCCAGGCCACACCGGAATGTACTGAGTAGCATGGTGGGATTTGGGTGGAAGGAGGTCAGAGAACCACAAGCGGGGAGGCCAGGTCAGGGCTGTGCACACAGTGCATGCATGAAAAGCAGGGACAGAAGACTTTGAATGGGACTTTAGAGATGAGCAGGTTCAATCCCTTGGTGGTTAAGATAAGGAAATCAAGGTGAAGTGATTTGCTGGAGTGCCCCAAAAATGTGTCAGTAAAAGGAGAAAGTGTAAAATAATATGCCACTAACACAGCTCATACAATTGATTAAACATTGTACAAACAACTTCCTCCCACGAGACATTCATGTGATAACGTAGTCTAGTAATATAATCCTCGTAGTAAAGGAGGAGCCGAAACAGCGTGCAGAGAAAACAGTGGGTTCCCCCAATTGGAACCTGAAAGCAAAACACCCGTGTCGGAATGACAAAAGCGAACCTTCGGAGGCCACAGTATGGGTGAAGGCAATATGACCTTTCCTGGCTTCTCGTTTCAGAGTCGTCAGGATGCTTTCCCCACAAGAAGCTCCAGAAGATTCTAGGTCTCTCAGCAGAGAGTCAGACCTAATCTTCCTCAGGTCCAAACTGTCCAACCTTAAAGAGAGGCCTTAACTCTACCGTCAACCTGACCCAGCCACTCCAAATCAAGCCAACCCAGATGACGGGACCCAGGTGTGGTGAGCTCATTCTGCAGTCCGCTAGAACGCCAATGTCAAAAGCTGTTGTAAAGCCAGCCTAGCTACCTACGTGCTTACGAGTCCTCCCTTCTTTTTCTCAGTTCTGTATTTAACACGTTTTCGTATATGATTTGCTTGTAATGTGCTTATTCTTTCTATGTTCTCACTTACATCAAAATTGATATGAGGAATAACTGCCTAAAAACAATTTGTAGAGTTACAAGAATTTGTGTCTTCCACTGGTTGATTCATCCAGACTTCTCTGGGTGATTTTCTCAGGCAACTACCAGGGAGGCATGAAAAATGAAGAATGTCATGAGGGCAGTTCAGGAGCCCAAGAGTCATTCCCTGGCGCGACTGCATTCCCTGGAGTTTCCCCGGCATCTACAGCAGTGGGCTGTGACGGGGCTGCTTCCTGGGAAGCGTGACCAAACCCCCCCAGAGTCCAGAATCTCATGAGACACAACACGGCTTGAGAGGTACTCATCCTCATCTGGTGTTGTTTCTTTCTTTTCTTTTCTTTATTTTTTATTTATTTATTTATTTATTTATTGAGACAGAGTCTCGCTCTGACACCAGGCTGCAGTGCAGTGGCACAATGTCGGCTCACTGCAACCTCCGCCTCCTGATTCAAGTGATTCTTCAGCATCAGCCTCCTGAGTAGCTGGGACTACAAGAACGCACCTCCAAGCTCGGCTAATTTTTGTAGACAGTGTTTTACCATGTTGGCCAGGATGGTCTCAATGCGTGATCTGCCTGCCTCGGCCTCCCAAAGTGCTGGGATTACAGGTGTGAGCCACCGTGCCCAGCCCCATGCTGTTTCTTGAAAGGAACACCGGCAGAAGGGCAGGTATAATGTATTCCTGTTTTTCATGACTGGAGAGAGGCTTGCATATTCATAGAATTTTCTGCAAAGATAAGTAAAATCTTTAGTCAGGGTCAGGGAGTTCTTTCCTGTCACGGTACACTCTTTGTCTTTGAGCTTTTACCAACAGCACTTATTACCCCTAAAATAAAAATCAGTGAATGAAAAACAGTTTCAGATTTGCTACCTCACAACAAACGAGGGCATGTGCCTTTCGGGGCCCCATGGCCCCAGTCCTCTTGGAAAACACGGACCAAGGCACCCCTGCTCCTGGTTTGTATCCAGAGTCCTTCAGACTCACAGCCTTGCCCTTGAATTTCCACACACGCCACAACCAATTCTCTCTTCCCGACCCTTTGGTGAACCAGGAACCAGCACATGACTCTAAGCCGTTTGACAGATGAAGCACTGCCTAGGATTCTGCGCTATTCCGATCACATGGAACAGAAGGGCACTGGTCTGCCTCCACTCCCCCATGCCGTCATGCCCAGTAGATTGCAACCATCTTATTAAAATAGGGGCCGTAGTCATGATTTACTCCAGGCAGGCCTGATGGCTTAGTCGCTTGCAGTACCTGAGGCCCTGTCCAACTGGAGGAAATTCAGATGGTAGCTCTCTGGACGGCAGATACGACGTGGAGAGGCAGAGTGTTGCCTTGTACCCCTCAGAAACTGACGCTGTAAACAAATTGCCATTCCCGTCTGCTAATAACATGAACACCTGTTCATCTTCAGGGGCTGCTCTGCAAATACCCTTTCCGACGTGGTGTAAATAATAGATACCGCGTGACCGTGGCTAGCTGAATGGAATTTTTAACTTCCATTCCTGTGGAGCGGGCACTGCTTTTGAATTATGTTACCATTTATGACAAGGCCCAATACGTACAATCTCTAGGCCTTTTCCCGGCTCCCCAATTCTATGTACTTAGCGTGGACAGTGCAGGAGGTTTTTAATTATACATTTTAAAAAGTGGTGCTGCGTGGGACGCACGGTTCCGGATGATACCTGGAAACCACGGCTGCCGGAATGAGAACAGCTCAACGTCGCCGAGTCAAGTGCATTTTGCAATTGACCTATTTTGAGGAAAGATGAATTGCCGAGCGGTTAGCTAACTCCATCAATGGGTTAATAATTTTGCGTGCTATTCTTTTTTGAAAAGGCTTATTTAAATGTTTATCAGTTGTGCAAAGTGGAGCCGCGCGGGCGATTCACCAGGGATGGCTCATCATTGCCTATGCATGGGAGCGTTGTAGGAAGATTAAAATAACATTGAGTAGATTCTGTAAATGAAGGAGAGAACTAACGGAAGCCTCCAGAGTCCATTATAAATTTTAATAATACATCAAGGTAATGTAACTGAATAACCGATCTCTAAGGGAAGAAACACAACATTTGGTTAATATTACAATTTAAATTATGAAAACAAAAAGAGCTTTTAGTTAATCTTGTCTTTCTGCTTTTATTCTTCAGGCCCTTTTTTATTTTCCCTGAATCCAAAACACCATGTAAACAAATAAAAGTACGGGGGAAAATAAACAGTTTGGCATCTCAGTAGATTAATTAATGCGCTTCAGCCTTGGCACCAGTAGGCGAAAATTATGTGCATAAATAATATCACTAATTAAAAAGATGCAGATTAACATGCAAATAATGCTAATGAGGCTCTGCAATTCCAGAGTGGGCTCGCATAACATCAACAATTTAATGGGTTGGAAGGCTCGTGTTTGCATTACATTAATAAATTTCAAAGACCTTGCATAAAAAAGTTCTGTCGGAGCCTCTGTTTCCCACTTGCGAGTTGTAAATTCTGCGGGCAGTCGCAAGCCCTCGTCAGCAGATGCCAAAGTCATTATCTCAGAGACTGTTGAGAGGAGCCTCGTGCCAGCGTGACCAGCTGCTGGGAAGTGGGCAGTCGGCGCGATCCCGTGCCAATTATTCATATTATTTGGGTAGTCTTGATATTTATTTAAACTGATTAATATTTTGTGCTCTGCGTCTTGATCTGGAGGGAAATCATTTTAAGCAAGCAAAGTTTAAAAAAAAATAAAAACCTTATCGGCCTTTGATGTGTCGTGGAAGTTGAATGCATAATGGAATTGATTAAGCCGACATAATTCCAAACCACAGACAAAAACAACATAAAGTGTCTTTAATGATGTCATATCATGTTGAAATAAAGTATTACGGCATTGCAGGCTGAGTGGGCCGCCATCCATCGGGCTCTGCTGCAGGACCAGAGGCTGGTCGGCTGCAAACGCTGTTTGCTTTGCTCTTGGCTGCATGCACGATGATGCTTATGATGCTTCTGTGGGTGGATTTTTAAGGAGAAAAGCAAAGACTGAGAAAGGCCACATCCAATTCCTTCCTAAAACACCAAATTCCCTTCCCCCCGTCCCCGGCCAGTCCTCGTCCTCACCCGATCCTGAGCAGGGGCCTCTCCGGGCCAGTCCTCCACATCACCACACGCTGGAACAGTGCGTGCGGCAGCTGGCCTCAAGGGTCACCAGAATCCCGATCTTCTGCCAGTGAGCTGTCCACACTCAGACTCTCCAGAGGGTTGAAAAATGTCCCCTCCCTGGAAGCTGGCGGTGAGAGTACCAGGATTCCTGAGAGCAGCCCCGTTGCAATCTACAGGGCCAGAATCGACGTGGTCAAGTCAGGAGACAACCAGCAACTTGGTGCCAAAGTAAAGCTCCACCTCGAGGGGCTGTGGGAGGGGAAGCCGGCTGGAGGCTCCCAGAACGCAGCTCCCCACGCCAGCGCGGCATTCCTTCTCTGTGAAAGGCGAGAGGAGCCACTGTTCCTTGCACAGCAGCCCACGCGCCTCCAGCTGACACTCTGCCCTTTCCAGGTCCCTGCATTTACAGCCATCCTGGCTCCTGAAGCCAGACTCCATGCCCACTTTTCCCAAGTATGCTTGAGATGGGATGGTCGGACATGTGTCTCCTGACCTAAGCCTCCTGCTGTAGGGAGGGCTTGGCTCTCTCCTCCTGCTGCCACACCCACCCCATGGTGCTGACTGTGTGGAGGGTTAGGAGACCAGAGGAAAGCGTCGGTAGATGCAGATTTCATGTGTGCATGCAGTCCTGCCAATTCAGATAACCTCAGGGAGAAATAAACAGAAACTAGAGCTTTTAAAGCTTCAAACACAGATGCCACGTGGCAGCTCCCCCAGGATGCTGCAGGCTCTTCCGCAGTCTCCTCAACCGCAGTGGGAAAATCTGCCCGCGTGCCCAGAGCTGGACCACAGCACACAGACCCTGTCCTCCCTGTGGTCCTCGAGTCCTGACTGTGTGAATCCGTGGAAACCCTTCCTTCCTCACTCCCTGTCACCACCTTCTCCTGTGAACACGGAGAGTGCTGGGCGAGAGGGTGTTTTTGAGTCTCACCCACGGAGATCCCGGCCTCACAGCCCAGTCTGCAGGCAATAGGAGGGCTCCCCGCTGGGGCTCCTGATGCTTAGATGATGGGTGAGGATGGAGGGCTCACACCAGGGAGAGGTGTGTCCAGTGCTTTAGAAGTTGCTTCTAGAAGGAAGGGACGCATGGGGAACCAGCCATCCCATTCCCATTTCTGCAACGCCGTGTTCCACTGGCATAGTTCTGTCTCCATGGTCACACCTCACTAGGAGGGAGGTTGTAGGCATACGCTAGATTGACCTTTGCTTCCACAGCATCCAGCAGGTGCCTGGCTCGGGACAGGTGCCCTACGCAGGTCTGATGGGTGGCGAGGGTGGGCCAGCCAATCAGGACACTATCTGAATAACACAGTCAGGGCCATCTCAGCCACCAGGCATGGAGTGTCTGCTGCGTGCCAGGCACCGCACAGAGCACTTTCCACACATTATTGCGAAAGTCCTCCCGATGGCCCCGGGAGCCAGAATGCACGCATTCCCCAGGACATAGCCAAAGACTTTCTGACCCCGGAAATTCCTCTTTTCCCTCCAAGTCACGCTGCTTGCCGCAGTGTGGCGCAAGGCGTTAAAAGCAAGAAGGATTCAAAGAGAAAGGAAAGAACAGCATACATGCTGATTATCTGCAAACATTTTCATCATGATTAACTAACAGCCATATACAGTCAGCTGCACCTTAAACTCTTCTATGCAAAGGAATCCATACAGAGCCGTGCACCTACCTCTCAGGCACCTGGACAATCAACCTGGGTTTATAGTTCTCACAGGTAATAATGAGAAACTAATGGGATTTTTATCGTTGGTAAGTTGGCAGATATTTATATATATATATATATATATATATATATACACACACACACACACACACACACACATATATATATATACACATTAGTATATACATATACCATATATATAACAATAATATATAGCTATACACACACATATACACCATAATTATGAAATGTATGCCTTACAATATGTACATTGCATTCTGGTGGAAAGGCCGCTGTAGATGCTTTCCCCAGTGCTGTTTGCAAGTTTGCAATGACGGTTTAGGGTGTCCTTCTGTGGGTAGAAAGATATAAATGAGGAATCCAGGATGGCTCACACACTTCACAGTCCCCCAGGAGACTTGGTGGATGGAGCAACTCTCACCTTGCACACCTAGCCATGCATTCAAACAGCGTTCTGCTATATTCTGGGAGTGCCTGGACAGATGGCAGAAGGCATGTAGTCCTTGCTGAAATTTCCAAGAGATGTTTGCAGAGGTGAGAGAAGAAAGAAATGGTGGTGAGGGCAGATGAAAAAGAAACCCTAGTCTCAGAGGGAGCATGAGCATAGAGAATAACAAAACTGTCCACGAAATCCCGCTCCCAGCTCAGATCTCATGGGGTACATGTTTGTTGACGGAGAGAAAGACGATCTCTCTCTTTGGTGCGAAGCATTTGTAAAGCTGATAATTATATGATGTTATCTGATTCTATGATTTTTTCCCCCACCTGCCCCTGACTCTAAGGCTGTTGCGGGCAAGTGGAGTTCTCTGGCTGTTTCACCTTCAGCACTCACTGTGGGCCTCGCAGGTGGAGGAGGGTGAGGATGGGGATGGCAGCCCCTGTCAAGGTGCCTCTGGCCACAGAGCAGCAGCTGCCTGGTCTAATGGCCCCTGGCCAGACCCAGGCCCTCCCAGCTGCATGCAGCCATGACTCCCACTTCACAAGGTGGTGTCACTGAAGTTTGTACAAACGGGTGCCGGGGAGTTTGGGCACCAGGATGCTTCCTTTCCCCAGGCCTAATCTAGGCCATCCTTGCCTCGACTGGGTCAATGCCCTATGTCCAGGGTGTGCCTGGCCCGCAGGTCAGTGGAGCTTCAAGCAGAATTTATTCACAGACACACCCTTCTGGGCATTTGGGAGAGCTGTCCTGAACTCCTGTGCAGAACAGGGCCTCCTGTGCACGGAGAGACGCTGCCCTGGGAAACGTGGCTGGCGGGGTTCTGGCCCTTTAACTGGCTTTCCCTTCTCAGATTTCCCTCCGAAAGTTCAGGAACCCGTTCATCACATCTTCCGACTGCAGCCTATGGACGATTCTCTCTTGCTTTGTGGGGACGCTTCTCTCTTTCTTGCTGACCTTTCATGGTTCGGAACTTGTGTTTCATCTTAACCCGGAGAATGCAAGCAGAAGCAACAATCACAACCGACAGCAGCCGGAGCGTTGGAGATTTGGGCGTGGACTCCCCTCTAGAAAAAGGTAAGAGATGGCCGGACGTGGTGGCGCGGGCCTGTGGTCCCAGCTACTCGGGAGGCTGAGGCGGGAGGATCGCTTGAGCCAGGAGTTCTGGGCTGTAGCGCGCTATGCCGATCAGGCGTCTGCACTAAGTTTGCCATCAATATGGGGACCTCCCGGGAGCGGGGGACCACCAGGTTGCCTAAGGAGGGGTGAACCGGCCCAGGTGGGAAACAGAGCAGGTCAGAACTCCCGTGCTGATCAGTAGTGGGATCGTGCCTGTGAACAGCCACTGCACTCCAGCCTGGGCAACAAAGCGAGACCCCATCTCCACAAGAAAAAAAAAATAAAATAAATTTAAAAAAAAAAGAAGAAGTAAGAGATGGTCTTCCTCCCTCTTCAGCGGGAGGCAGCTGGGGTGCAGTCCTCAGCCCGCCTCACCGTCTTTACCCTCCGTGAGTCAGGACAACGTGCCCTGCCGTCTTCCTGAGCTGCCCCTGTTCTGGAGCAGCTGGGGCTGCGGCCCCACCCCTCTCCGCAGACTTCCCAGGACTGGAAGTGTCATCCCCAAAGAACAGCTTTCAGCCACTTGCCGCTTTGCAGAATCTAACCTTTTGCACACACATTGCCAAAAATAAAGACAGAAAAAAACCCTCTGTTTTAAATTCTGCCTGCTTTATAGTTGTTATTATTGCACTTCACGTACGCAAAGGAGGAAAAAAGTTGAGAGTTATTTGCTGGACCTGAACAGAAAGTGATTCAATGTAATTAGGGACCACAATTTTCCTTAAAGATGTAAATTATCTCAATTGGCCATCAATGCATCCCAAGTTCATGCGATAATTCGCAACACTTCCTTTTACTAACTGCCTTCCAATTGGGCTTAATAGGGTTGGAACTCTACAAAACCAGGCATGGCCCGGATGCCAGCGCCAGCCAGCACTTCTGGGCACCGGGCCCTGCGCTCCCCCACACCCGACCCTCTGCCCCGCTCCTCCTGCGCACCGCCCCGCGTGCTCTGTTGAAAAGCCACTGCCAGCATCCACAACTTCCTGAAGCCTGGGGGACTCGCCCCCAAGGAGAGCTCCTCCTCAAATTTCCTTTGGTGTCTGTTTTCCAGAAAACCAAAGAACAATAAGTTAACCGGAGACAGCGTCCATTCCTGCTGGAAGAAGATGGTTCCAGGCACAGGGCGGGTGCTCAGCTGCTGACACTCACGGTGGTTCTCGGTGGCCTGTTCCTTCTGCTCAGCATATTTCCCGCCTCCTGCCGCTGCTGCAAAGCACTGAAACATTGGAGGTGCTGGCAGCTTATTTATCTTTCAAATGAGATGCTCCTGAGTTTGTCATAAGTTGCCCTTGAAGTCAATATTTCTAATGATCGTAAAGAGTAACGGCCATGTATCAATGCTTCCTAGGTCCCAAATTGCACACCGCATGCCCGACAGCTATTGACAGCAGACCCAGGCGGGCGGGGCAGGTGTGCTTTGGAGGCCAAGCAGGGTGGAGGCGCCCGAGTGCTCCTGGTGACAGAGCTATCATGCGGAAGGGCTGGCATTGGAAGTGACATCTGGAAGCAGCCAGGGGCTCGGTCTCAGCACTGCAAGATGCTGCCTCCTTATGAATGATGCCACGCATTTGCCTGGAGCAGTTCTGAAGCCAGAGTGTTTGGGGTGCCATGGAGCCCCAGTGCCGGGCAGGCTGGAGAGGAGACACTTGCACTAGGAGGAGGAGCCCACTGCGTGGGCCTGTATCTGTCCCAGATGCCTGCCTGGCAAAGGACTGTTTCTCCCCCTTGCTCAGCGGGTAGCGTTTCCCCATCAGAAACGCCCCTGCCCCAGATCCTCTGTCAAAAACCCCTTCCATTCATAGGCCGTCCTCCAACGCAAACTCTCACGAGGCCTTCAGTGCAGCCAGATAGGACCTTTGTCTCCTCTAAGCTCACGGAGCCCTCTCCAGCACGCCAGGCTCCTGGGCCACGTGGGCCCAGGTCAACAAGCGCGTCTTGGGTACTGCTGTGTGGGGGCACTGGGGCTCCACTTCGGGAAGGAAGCAGCATGGCTATGCACCGCCCTGGTCTGTGGAGTGGGCGGCTCAGAGACAGCGACTCTATTATGGAGATTCACAGCTTCGGAGAGAGCTCCTCAGGGGACATCTGGCTCGGCCCGAGGCTTCAGGAAAGGACTCTGGCGCCGCGGCCCCCTCACCTAGGGAAACCTTCTGCAGCACATCCTCCAGGTGTGCGGTGGAGTGGGGAAGGGGCTTTCCCAGAACAGCAAGCAGCACCCAGGAGCACTGGCCCAGAGTCACACAGGCTGGAGCCACAAGGGTGGTGGGGGTTGGGGGCAGAACCTGTGGTCTTCTGCCAAGGTGAGGGCTCCAATTTTGTCCTGCATATGATAAAAGCCACTGGAGACATTTGAGTGGACTTCCAAAATCCAGTTTCCATGAAAATGGATCAATTGGGTGATGATGATGGTGGGGATAAATGGGGAACAGAGGAGGGAGAGGAGCAGGGGCCAGAGGTGAAGGGGTGTTGCCCAGCCGGAGGGCCAGTGCCGGACACCTGGCCCACTTTCTAACCATGAGGTCACCTGCTCTCTGTGCCTCAGGTTCTGTGCTTATTAAGTGTCATTTTCTTCTCCTGAGCAGCTGATGCAAGTATGAGATGGTGAGCACAGCACAGCACCTGCTCCGGCCCAGCCCGGCCTTGCTTGCGCCCACCCCCCACAGTGACGTCAGCTCCCCCGGGAGCAGCTCTGTCCTGGTGCTGATTCGGCTCACTTGGCAAAGCCGGGAAGCAAAAGCTTAGCAGGGGAAACAGCCTTTCCATGACAGCCAGACTCTAAGAGTCTCTCCCTCCTCTGCTGACACCCTGAAAGCATGGTGGGGACCAGGGCTAAGAGGTGTCATCTCCCGGTGACTAAGCTAGCCTTGTCCTGTCACTGTAGGATTCACCTGCTGTGAGTTTAGCCAGGCGACTGTGAAGAGGAACCCGGGACACGGCTCGGTGTGGAAGGACGGTCTCTGGCTCCCTCGGGGCAGTGGCAGTCCCACCTCCTCCTGCTCATCAGCAGCAATGGCCCCTGGCCAGGGCGACTCCTTCCTCCACCTCATGGTGGTGCCTCACCGTGAGGACCCCAAAGTGCACAGAGCAGCCCTTCAACCTTAACGTTGGGCCGTGCTCCTGCCGGGGAAGCAGCTCCTGCTGTGGATAAGGTACTCCAGACCCACAGAACCCACAGGTGTAGAGTGGCAGGTACAGACCCTCGAGATGGCCACCAGGACCCAGGGTGGGAAGGGGCATCTGTCTTTCTTCCTCCAGATTCCAGACCCCTGAGACCTCCCCATGGAGACTCCCTGTGCTCCTCGGCATGGATCATGTACTGTCCTGGAGGCAGGAGGTGCCCCACAGGGCATCTTGGAGCTGGGGTCTCAGTGCACCTGTGGAAGGTTGCTCCCACTCTGTCAGGAGGCAGCAGGTGGACTGCGAGGAGACCAGGGGTTCCCCCGCTGCAGCTCACGCTGCAATTTGCTGTAAGTCTGGCCCTCTGCCTGATTTGATGTTACTGGGATGCCCAGCCAGTGATGGAGCTGGAAAGGCCCAGCTGGCAGTGCTGGCTCACGTCCTGCCAGGGAATAAGCAGATCCCCACTGAGAAGACTCCTTAGCCCCAGGCAAGGAGACTCTCTGCCCCAAGGCCGGAGGGCCTCGGCTGCCATCACCTTGACGGCAGGTGTGCAGGTGGTCTCCTGGGGGATGATGCCGAGTCAGTGGCTCAGTGTTGGTCTCTGGTTGGCAGGTGGGACATGGGCAGCAGGGGTAACCACATAGGCCTGTGAGCGAGATCACAGGTTGTTGGGTCCATGCTGAGCCCTCATACCTCCTCACGTGGCCACTCCATCCACAGCTCACGGCACGCAGCCTGTGTGGAGCAGAGGGGCTGCTCTGCCTGCTCGTGTGTGCACTGTCTCCTGACGCTGGGTGCTCTCGAGTGTGCGTGACCTTCACACCTTGCTCCTCAGCCTGCAGCTCCGTCCACCTGCCCCTGCCCCAGTCTCTGTGTATCTCCTCTGCCAGCGCATGCCGAATCAGACAAACCAGCGGCCTGCCGCTGCCCAGGCATCCACGGAGGCCCTCGTCTCAGGCCACATGGCTTTCCACGCAAATAAGAAATCAGGCACCTTGCCTGGGGCTCTGCTACTTGAGGGTACGTCCCCTCCCCGCTGCTCCTGAGCCACCTCTGAGGTGGCTGTAGGGCAGCCGCCATCCCTTTTGGCTTGGGCATGGGGACCACATCCATGTCCCGTGATGGAAGCCCACCCTTCCCTCTTCTCCTCTGATCTTTCTCCACGTGGCCATGGTTGTAAGCAGTGCTCAGGGACATAGACCCTGGAGCCTGGGCTACCGGCCGTGCAGCCCACTAGGGTCCCACGGCCTCCCTTGCATCTAATACCAGTGGGACACTGTCTTCTTCCCATGATTGCCTCTGGGCCTGCCAAACAGATGGGTTGGTGAGTCAGACAGAAGGCAGCTTATGACCGCTCTGGGCCCCTGATGTGAGGCCTCCACCTCCACCAGGCCACAGCAGCAGAATAGGAGCTGTTTCCACTGCTACAGCAGAGGCAGGTGGAGTCCCAAGGCCTCAGGTCTGTGATGAGATTCTCCTACCGGTCCTAGCATAGCTCTGTGTGGTGTGGCCTCTCACCCCAGATCCCACCACCCCCAGGCTCTGCCAGCCCCTAGGGCACACACCGAAGGGGCCCTGCAGTACAGCCGGGTCTGAGGAGCCCGCTTTCCATCGGGCCCCCCTCAAAGCAGGCAGCCTCTGTACCTCTTTCCCAGGCCTGGGACATGCGGCCTCCAGAATGGGGAGAGGCCTGCCAGGCACAGTGCTTCCTCCCGGGTGATGGGGGCTCCAGGTACAAGACACTGCCCTTGGTTTTCAAGGGGATGCCCCCACTTACCCTAGACTCCAGGCCCTCGAGCATTCTCCATGTATGGACCCTCCATCTTTATAGGGAAGCTCTCCCACCCCCGCAGCATACGTGACCACTCAGCCTTCCCCGTCACGGTGTTCATCTGCTTTACGGGCACGTCATGGATGCGGTGGGCCCAGGCTGTGCTCGCCAGCGTGGCCAGACGAGCCAGTCCTCTCCACAATGTTTGGCAAGAGACGGGGGCAGCCGCCCTGCTCTGGAGCAAGACCATAAATGCATGGCCTCTCTCTCTCCAGCAAGGCAGAGTGCTTCTGGCCGTCCTTTTTGATAGGGAGAGAGAACCATGCATTTATCAAATCCAGGGTCACATGCCACTGGCCTGATTTCCCCGGCTCTGTCCCGGAGGTAGACTTGCAGCTGGGCTGCGTTGGGAATGGCCCGGTAGTGTGCTCTGGAAATACCTGATTTCTGTAGAAGCCAGGCTGAGAATTAACTTGAGTGCACGGCCCCCCAGTCTGCGGTGTGTTTAGGATTTTCCATCCTGGCTGGATGGAGGCCTCCTCTCTCAGCCTACCCCATACCCCACGGTCACAGCTCAGCAGATGCAGGCCAAGGAACCAGAGTGGGGCACAGAGGACCACACCCCATCTTTCATCGGCAGCGTGGAAGGTGCCACTGCATGGGCCTGTGGGTGCAAGAGACACACTCTGAGCAGACTCTGAACTGGACTCTGTCCTAAAACTCTGGCACCCTGGGGCTTCCGCCCCGACGGGGAAGTCCCGTGCTCCGTTAGAACCCTGGGCATTGGCGTCAGCTCAAACGCTGCGTAGATTGACTCTCGAAATGCCTGCGTCCACATCCGTGTACGTCGGCCCTCAAAATGCCTGCGTCTCAAAGTGCCTGCGTCTTTTCCTTCCCTCTGGTGAACCGCGGGCTCCTACAAGTGCATGGAGCCCTGCAGGGCTTGCCCCGGGGACCCTCACCTCTCGCTCGCTGTGTTCTGGGTCTAAAAACAGCCACAGGCCCAGAATCCGAGCATGGGAACAGTGACTTTGTCCTGGGGCAGTGGCCGCAGCTCTCGGCTCACTCTGCCTTGACCTTGTCATCTGCCCTTCTGTCCGGCCCTGCGTGCCCGCCAGAGTGCCCCCCGTTCCCACAGCTGTCTGCAGCCTCCTGGCCCCTACTCCAGCCTGGCCCCGACTGCGGTTAAGTACATCCAGCAGGCTGCTGCGTGAAGCCTCTGCCTGGCCCCCCACCTGGGGTCACCAGGGATCCAAGCTGATCAACACCACCACCTCCTCAGAGCAGCCTGGTGTGGAGCAGACAATGACGAGGAGCTTCTCAATGGAGCATTCTCCCCGGGACACCCGATCCCACCGGCGCGCCGTGTCCGGACCCCTCCCTGGGAGCCGCCGCCTGGGCGGTGGTCAGACGGTGCTGTGTCGACTCTAATGCGCCCGCTCCTCTCAGCCTTTGATCCCTCCTCCGCCATCTGCCCTGGAGACTGTCATTTCTACTCCACTAAGCAGGGACCATCGCTTTCCCAAGCCTTCCATAGCCCATATGGCAGCATATTAGCATGGTCCCCTGGGGGTCTTTGCCAGGGCATTCAGTGCGGCTTCCTGGGACACAGCTCCTATTTAGATGAAATCCTCCCTGTATCTAAGTTGAGATTCCAGCCCCCCTGCTCCTGCACCTTGGGACCTGGTCCCGTGTGCAGGTCTGCACATGCTGGCTGGTCCTGCAGCTCCTTTTTGGGGAGCTACTTTCCTCCCTGAGAAGGATCAGTACCCAGGGACAGGTTAGAGATGGGAGGGGTGTGTGTGTGTGAACATGCATGTGTGCACACGTGTGTGACTGTGTGCGTTCCCTGCAAAGCACAGAAGCCTCTGATCCAGCCTAGATCAAGATGAGAGTGCTGGCTTTGAACAGGAAGGAGGGGCTCCAACGATGCGGGAGTTCAAGGTTTTCAAGGGCACTGACCCAAATGTCCCCTCCTGAGACCTGGTGCCTGAATTCATGCACCAGGCCTGTTGTCGAATGCTCAGCCTTTTCTGAAATTCTGATTCTGCTATGTCCTGAACCTGCACCTGAACCTCGATTTTCCTGCCTGCTGAGCACCGGGGAGGAGAGTCCCTTTGTACGGGCTGGAGCCCCTCTGGTCTCACACTTGGCTGCCAACTGCGCAGCCTGTCCCTGTCTTTCTCCCAAGCACTGAAGCCTCCGGGGCATCTGCGTTCAGGCCCGGAGTCCAGTCCTGAAGGTGATCCGGGACGTGTCTGCTCCGTCTTCTCCCCTCCTTGGGATCTGTTGTGGGGAACATTCGCACGTGAGACCCCCAAAAGGCATGGGTCTCACTATACGGTGAGTTTGATCCCAAACACAGTTTCCTACTGAAGACCGTCGAGCTATCGGGAAGAAGGAACTGAAAGATGGATGATCAGTTTCTCATATCAACCACGATATCATTTGGGCCTAAACTATGCGGTGCTGCTAGACCGAGTGACTCCCTACCAGCAACCAGTTTCTGCTCTTAACGTTTATGATTCTTTCTTTAAGAATAGCTTTAACCTTTTCTTTACTTGCCTGACTGCCTTGTACCCGAGATAATGGTTTAACTGTGGGGATATTTGCAAAGCAAATGCCACTATATGGGTGGCTTTGATCCCTGACTCAGAGACTCCTGAATAGGGGGAGTTGAGATAAGTTGAGTCAGGAGCAGACAAAGGAGAATCTGGTTAAAAGATATTCTGATGAGCAAAACCAGAAAACCTTTTCACATTGAGTCCTAAAACAGGATCAAACCAAAAATACCTGCAGCCATGAGGAGTAATGTCTGGATGTAAACAAGCTTTGTGATCACAGGAAATTCTGTTACTTTTTACAACCACTGACTGTGTATCTGACTTCTCTATTGTATAGGCCATGTAAGGTATACATTTGCATTTCCTCTTGCAATGACGTAAACCAGAGCAAAGAAAATGTATTTATTCCTGGCCTTTGAAAAATAAAGGCTGCTGTTTAGTTACTGCCTTCTCAGCCCTCCAGACCCCCGTGCTTTCTGTCTCTCTTTATCTCTTTAAGTGCACGCTCTCTTCCAGGTTTTTGGACCCCCTTGCATGTCGAGAGACCCCCGGCAGATGTGCCGTCCCGGACCGGTTGCCGACAATCTGTGATGAGGCTGAACTGGAGACTCACTCGGAAGGGCAGAGGAGTGGCAAAGGCTGGATGAAGGGCACAAAGGCAGTTTCTCCCTGACTCTCTGAAACGTGAATTTCAAAGTGGCTCCCTCAGGGTTCTAGGTAAGCCCTCCTTGGTCTCCCTCTCCTGCTACCTTCCCTTGTGAATATCACATTTAGGGATATTCTGGACTGTTTCTGCTCTAGGTCTTTGCAGAACAATGCCAAATTTTCTCATAGAGTTCTTTAAGTGGTGGACAATCCCTTTTCTTTTGTATCAAAGAGTTGGCCCTGTTTTTGTTGTGAATACCTTTTCCCGACTGGATTTTCACTGTGGAATTAACCAGGGGTGCATGCTCAGACCTAGAAGGTGCTCGTGCGGGGCAGCTGGTTTGGAATTATGTGGAACTGGTGCTTCTCATGATTTTGATTTGTCTTTTTTTTTTTTTTTTAATAAAACTTAGCAGAGCTTTCCCCATCCCACCAGCCCAAATGCAAATACCTGGACCGGGATTTCCCTGTGGCCCCCTCTGCCCTGGCTGACTCTGGCATAGCCGCCTGCTGCCAGGCAGGGGTGGGGTGGATTCTGCATCCACGGGGGGTGGGGCCGCCCTTTGCCTCTGATTCCCAGGTCTTTCCCAGGCTGATCCTACTGCCTTCTCTTCTCCACATGGCCAGAAAGCTGCCTCCTCCACCCGCAATAATCACAGTAGAACTATCCCAGCTCTTCCTATAATCTTTTAATATTTGCTCTTTTCTTCTTTCTTTTTTTTAGTTTTTATTTTTGAGAGTTCATAGCAACTGTATTTATGTATGAGGTATATGGCATATTTTGATACAGGCATACAAAGCCAGTAACCATATCAGGGCAAATAAGGTGTCCATGGCCTCAAGCATCTCTCTTGTGTGTCACACACAATCAGCTGTACTCTTAGTTGTCTTTAAATGTACAGTTAAATCAGTGTTGACTGTAGCCACGCTGCTGTGGTATCAAGTTCTACGTCTCGTTCCTTCTTTTGTTTTTGTGCCATTAGCCATTCCCACTTCCCCTCTGCCCCTCCACCCCTCCCCCCCAGCCCCTGGGGACCATCCTTCTACTGTCTGTCCCAGGAGTTCAATTGTTCTAATTTTTCACTCCCTCAAATGAGCAAGCACATGCAGTTTCTTTCTGTGCCTGGCTCATTTCACTTAGCAGAACATCGTCCACTTCCATGCATGCTGCTGCCAGCGACAGGATCCCGTTCTTCCTCTGGCTGAATAGCTCTCCATGGTGCACACCCTCATCACACAAGCATTTAACCCAGCACTACGTGTGATCTAGCAATTGTGTTATTTTGGATTTTCGATGGGTGGGGTTACAATATCATCTGAGCTTAGTCAAATTTAAGGTGGGGGCAGGGACCCCTGAGCCTCCATGGGACTCTTGTCCAGAACTGCCACCCACAGGTCCCTGAACTCAAAGAAGGTGCAGTGAGCTGTTGTTCCAACCAGTGGCTCAGGCCAGGGGTCACTGACACAGGGACATTTTGTGATGTGAGGTGAGAACTCAAAGGGGAGACAGTCCCCCAGGTGTCCTGAGCAGCCGGCCACACACGGTATGGTCCCAGAGCTGAGCTTTGGGCGTGAGTGGAACAGGGTTTACCTTTACTTCCAGGCCTGAGGTGGACATCTCAGAACCACCCCTCCTGGGGCCTTCTAGGGAGCTGCTGGTCACCTTTGCAGGGACTCTTGGGCCCCATGGGTTGAAGGAGGGGTTTAACTTCCTTTGTGAGGTTGAGGGAGAAGTAGAGAGGGAGAGAGGGGGGTGTCCTGTTCAACAGGCAGGGAGTGCCATGCTGCCTCACAGGGTCCCTGCGCTGGGCCCCACGGATCGCACTTTGGCAGGTGCTGGGGACTCATGCCCATCTCTCCGCCAAGCCTCAGTTCCTGCTGCCTTAGCCTCCCTCTGCTCTGTTTTGCACATGAGGGAGGCAATCTGTGCAAACTGCCCTTCCCAGGAGCCTTGGCCACTGCCCCAGTGACACTCGGCTGGTGGATGGCACAGGAGGGGGCATGGGAGAGTCCAGGTTGCTTCCCTGCCCCTCACGGGTGGCTTTCCCACAGCGGCTCCATCTCCAACTCCTGGGACAGACAGTGGGACAGAGTCGCAGATGGTCACAGCTCACACCAGGCTCCTCAGTAAGATGAAACCTCCCTGTGGCCACTCTGTTGTCCCCAGAGCTTCTGGGCTCCAGTGACACCTGTTTGTCTCCAGGGCTGGCAGCGGCTCACAGTCCGTGACCTCAGGGCTGTCCAGCTTCCCGTATGCAGCACTCACATCACCTGCCCCGTAACTCACATCCTTTGGTGCAGGCTGCCTTTTCCTAACTGGACCCCGGCTGGCTTCTGGCTTAGTCTGCTCAGCTCCCATAACAAAATATCTCAGACTGGGTGATCTGGGAACCACAGAAACATATTGTTCACGGTTCTGGAGGCTGGAAGTCCAAGTTCACAGCACCGGCAGATTCAGTGTCTGATGAGGGCAGCTTCCTGGCTCACAGATGGCACCTTCTCCCTGTGATATCATGAAGGAAGGGGCAAGGGAGCTCTCTGGTCCCTTATAGGGCATGAATCCCATTCCAAAGAGTGCCATCCCCATGGCCTCCTCACCTCCTAACACCAGCACCTTGGCTGTGAGCTTCCAATGTATAAGTTCAGGGAGATGCCAGCGTGCAGAGCTCACACTTCATAAAGCTGAAGAAGGAAGTTCTGGGCCAGGCCCAGTGGCTCACTCCTGTAATCCCAGCATTTTGGGAGGCTGAGGAGGGTGGATCACCTGAGGTCAGGAGTTCAAGACCAGCCTCCACGACCCGGGAGGCGGAGGTTTTGGTGAATCGAGATCGTGTCATTGCACTTCACCCTGGGCAACAAGAGCGAAACTCCATCTCAAAAAGGAGAAGGAGAAGGAGAAGGAGAAGGAGAAGGAGAAGGAGAAGGAGAAGGAGCAGAAAACAAAAGAGACTCTGGTGCGACTCTGGCATGATTTCTTAGGTCACAGCATTGACGGATCTGTGACGATCTGTCAGGCAAAGTCCAGCAACCTGCCCAACAGCCCTGGGACTCGGTGTGGAGGCCACCCTGCAAGAGAGCACGCTGGACATCGTGGGAAGGGTCGGTTTGCACAGGGACTGTAACTGCAGGGCCTTCCTCTTCCTCGGGGAGAATTTATAATGCTGGTTCTTAGAACCCTCTTTATACTTAACACTTTTTTTTTTTTTTTTTTTTTTTTTTGAGATGGAATCTCTGTTACCCGCGCTGGAGTACAGTAGCATGTTCTCTGCTCACTATAACCTCTGCCTCCTGGGTTCAAGAGATTCTCCTGCCTCAGCCTCCCAAGTAGCTGGGATTACAAGTGCCCACCACCATGCCTGGCTAATTTTTGTATTTTTAGTAGTGACAAGGTTTTACCCTGTTGCCCAAGGTGGCCTCGAACTCCTCACCTCAAGTGATCCACCCACCTTGGGCTGCCAAAGTGCTGGAATTACAGGCGTGAGCCATCACGCATAGCCCTTAACATAATTTTTAACTTGGAAAAGAAAAAAAAAAAAACTTCAACATGCGATGATCACTCCACTATCAGACCTGACCTGATTCCCAGGCTCCCAGAAAGCCAGGAGGTTAGCAAAGCCCTGGGAACCCTCACGACTCCCTTCACCCCGGACGCTGCGCCTTCTCTTCCTACAGGGATAAGTGGGTTTGAATCACAGACCGAGAGCCGGTGGGAGCATGACTCAACCTCTGGATCTACAAACTTTGTTTAAAAGGGCCTGGGAATGTCTCATCAAAAGCGTTTTTCTAGAAACTTCCCTTTGCCTCCGGGATATGAGGCAGAAAGGAGCCTGCACCAGCCAGTGTCAGAATGGGGGTGTGCTGAGGACAGCGCGGGGAGCCTCAGGCCACCAAGATCGTTTCCAAAGGACTCTTCCATGGCTCTTCAGGGAACGGACATTAAAAAGAAGAGGATGGTGTGGCCGAGCCGCAGAATCCGCCGTTCTTGGATGAGCCGCAACCGTTATGTTATGTTAATAACATAATCATTTGGATGAAGAGAAGCTGCTCCTGGAGAGTGAGCTAGGACAAAAAAATAGTGGCCATGCTTAATTCACCCACACGTGCTTTTCTGAGAACTTTTGTTTAAATTATATATCATTTGCTTGAGGGACTCCTAATTACCTGTCAGGAGATAAATTAATCCTTTTGTCAGATTTATTTCCCAGGTTGTTGACATTTTTGGGTGCCCGAGAGATGTACAGCGGAGACCGTGGGGCTTTCTTGCTTCGTTCAGCAGCCACAGAGGTGTGCACCGACCGGCGTCCGTGGAGGGCAGTGGACGTTAGCTGGGACATGGCCAGGAAGATGCCTTCTCACAGGGACGTCTCGCTCCCCAGAACCCAAGAGGCAACACCGCCTTCCCGCACCTGGCTATGGCCTCCCGACACCTTTCCTTCTGTGACGCTTCAAGTCTCCCCTTCCCACGGACTCGCAGGAACTCTGCTTTTCCACCCACACACACATGCACACTGACCACACACAGGCAACACACCCAGGCACACCCATACACACACACACCCTACACCCAAGTGCACACATGCACACATCTGTTCCTATATGCACGCACTCACATACACATGCCCATACACCTGCCTACCCAGACATGCACACCTGTGCACAGATACCTACACCTGAACATTCGCCCACATACACACACACACCTGTACACTCATCTGCACACAAATAGATACCTGTGCACATTCACAACTACCCCCAAGTCCATACTCTCATGCCTACATGCACCCTCCCACATGCACACACACCCATCTATGCTTCTAACACACATGCACACATGTGCACACAGACGGCTACCCCCAAGTGCACACACCAATGCCTACACACACTCCCACAGGGAACACACCCATCCACGTATCTACACATACATGCACACGTGCACAAGCACACATACACCCAAATACACACAGGTATGCACACACCCCCTATATGTACACACACCCATGCACACATCTACCTACTCATACACCCCATACACATACACACCTACACCCACTTGCACACACCACTGAAATGCACACAAACCTATACATCCATCTACACACATATACACATGTGCAAACACAATTACACACAAGTGCACACACCTATGCCTGCATTCATCCTCCCACATGCATGCACACACATTCACAGTGCACACACGTGTTCTCATACCCACATTCACACACATGCTTGCAGAAGCCAACAGCCACACAAAACACACACACAGGCACACATGGAAAGCCAGGTGAGTATGACCCTCTGGACTTTTCTGACACTCTCACTTAGAGAACTTTCCTCAGGTAGCTGTTAGCCAGGAATTTGGCTGAGGACCCCTGGACAGGAATTATTCTGTGCCTTCTCTACCTCTCTCAAAGCTGGATGTGCCCTTCGCTCCTATAAGTGGTGCTCAAGTTGCAGAAAGGAAAAGGGAAAGGCGGCTTGTGGCCTCAGGAGAGGAAATTTGTAAAAGTGAAGGTCATGGGTGCCAATGATGGTGGCACAAATGGCAGCTTGTTGGGGTGTTAGAGAGATGTCATGTCTATCTCCATCAAATTCCCTGTAGCTACAGAAAAAGTTGTTACCTGTCTTGGCCCATAGCTGAGGGTTGGGGAAGAAGCCTTCTCGGAAGGCTGGAAAAGAGGGGCTCGCTCTTAAGCACACATCATGGCGTGTCCTTGGCCTGGCCGCTGCCTCAGTGGGTGCTGTCCCCGAGAGCTGGCGAGGAGAGATGAAGAAAGAAGTCCCAACCTCCGAGCTCTCAACAGGACACTCAGTAGGACCACACCAGTGGGTACCTGGGAGTCTAGAACCAGTCTTCTCCAGAGAGGAAGCCATCATTAGCTGACCCCAGTGACAATCACACGGCCCACAAGCTTGGTACTGAATGTAGTGAAGAGCACCTGGCCGACCTTGTCACCAGGGCCCTGGGACCACATAAACCCAGTGGCTCCCAAAGTGGAGTTCTGGGCTAGCAGTGTGAGTCACCTAGACTTGTCACAAATGCACACTGCCCAGCTCCGTCCAGACCAAGTGACACAGAAGCTGGGATTGGGTCAGGGAGGCCCCAGCTGCCTGTGCTCATCAAGCCATCCAGGGGAGCTGGCCGCAGATGCAGATGCAGGCTCCAGCCTCATCCTCCTCCTCAGCCTCGACCCCCTTCCGTGGGAGCCAGCTTCGGCCTGAGCTGTCCGGCCACATACCTGGCACTGCACACTCTCTCGCACAGTCCTTTTCTTCCTCTTGCCTTACAGATGCCCAGATGTGTCTCCTCCCTCTTATAGAACACAGGCTCGGAAGGCCATGGAGAGCATCTTCTTTCTCTCCCGGCTCAAAGCCTCACATGCTCAACACTATATACTCATTAGACAGAATTAAAATGAAAGTTTGAAAGTCTGAGAGAACAGGTGTGCCGTCTGAGTGTGCACATGCCTTAGTGCAATAATCTTTATAGACAGAAAAAACAAAACAAAGACAAAAACAGTCTGAGTGTCCTAAGTAGTGTTACAGACAAAGAAGAAAGCCATTTTTCTGACAGCACCCCTGCCGGTAAAAATAAGGACTGCTAAAGAAAAACAAGACACCCGATTCCTTCACTGGCCCCGTGCTCCCTGCGTTCGTCAGCAGAGCTGGCTTCACCTGGACCACTGTGAGCTAGAGCTTATTGGAAACGTGAAGTTGGGTCACGTGATAAACTTGACTGGATGTCACGTTAAAGCAAATGAAACCTCCCCATCCAGTGCCAACAGAGAGTGGAAACCAGGGGAGTGGTTCTCACTGCATTGCTTAACAGGTAGTCTGACCATAAGCCCTTCAGGAAGCTGGAGCTCTGTGTGGCCCAGGACGTCTAGTCTGGGGCTGCCCAGAGATAACGTCCAACACCCCAGGGAAGCCCTTCTGCCCTCGCACCGAGGCCACAAGTGCTGAGCAGAAACTGGACAGGGCTGAGCTGTCAGGAGCCTGGCCAGGAAGGAGTATCCACAGAAGGTCAGGGATGTCACAGAAGAGGCACTGAGGAGCAGGACAGCACGGCCCCTCCGTCCAGCCACAAGCATGGCACGCTCGGCTTTTTCTCCAACTCTGGGACCAATTGGCATCTTTCAGTCACCCAGGATAAGAAGTTGTCTCCAAGTCTTTCATTTAAAAGCAACCCTAGAAGACACTTTTTTATAGCCTGTGTGGAATTTCAAACTGTGGTTCTAAAGTTCTGCAAGAACAAGTGGCCCGAAAGACCTTCAGGCTCTCAAGGAAGAATACTAGTAGGATAAAAGACTTGTCCAGGGGAGCATGGTGCAGGCAAACAAGAATAATAATGTTCACCATTAAAATAAGAATAAACGTGAGAGGTACACATAAAGCAAAATTTGCCATGCGAAAATGGAGGCAGCTCTAAAAATCAGAATCTTAAATTATATTCTCTGTGTTTCCAATAACCAGCTTTGTGTCTTCCTGAAAGCCAAGTTGGTCATTTGATGAACACATTTGATATGGTTTGGCTCTGCGTCCCCACCCAAATCTCATCTTGTAGCTCCTGGAGTTCCCGCGTGCTGTGCGAGAGACCTACCGAGGGGTCATTGAATCATGGCGAGGAGTCTTTCCCATTCTGTTCTTGTGATAGTGAGTCTCACAAGATCTGATGGGTTGTAAGGGGGAGGTTTCCCTGCACAAGCTCTCCATCTCTGACTGCTGCCCTCCATGTAGGACATGACTTGCTCCTCCTTGCCTTCCACCAGGATTGTGAGGCTTCCCCAGCCAGGTGGAACTGTAAGTCCATTAAACCTCTTTCTTTTGTAAATTGTCCAGTCTCAGGTATGTCTTTATCAGCATCATGACTATGGACTAGTACATTTAAAAAATAAATAAAATGTGGCCAGGTACAGTGGCTCATGCCTGTAATCCCAACACTTTGGATAGTCAAGGCAGGCAGATCACTTGAGCTCAGGAGTCCAAGATGGTCCTGACCCAAACGGCAAAACCCCATCTCTACTAAATTTTTTTTTTTTTTAAATAGCCAGACATGGTGGCTGGCACCTGTAATCCCACCGATTTGGGAGGCTGAGGCAGGAGAATTGTTTACACCTGGGAGAGGGAGGTTGCAGTGAACCAAGATTACACCACTGCACTCCAGCCTGGGTAACAGACAGAGACTTCATCTCAGAAAACAAAAAAACAAAAAAAAAACAAAAAAACAAAAAAAAACACAAACAAAAAATAAATGGATAAAATACATTTGTTCATTTGTTTATAGTCTACAAATGACATTAATATTTGAAAAAGTTTTCATAAAACTCAAGTTTTTCCTTCTTTGTTCAATTTTGTGAAATGATATCCTAAGCTCATCATCTTCCAATTTACGCCAAACTAGTCATCACATTTTACTTGAAAAGTGGAGACAATAATCTAAATCCCAGTGAAATCTCTTTTTATTTATTTGTAAATGAATGAAATCTGAGACCTATTTTGGATGGATGTGTGCCAGGCACAGTTTACATAGCACTCAATAACAGCCCCTTTGGATTGGAATTGACACTTTGAACTGGAATTTTCCTAAAGATTTGCCCTTAAATCCAACATTGGGAAGCCAGTATTTAGCTGGCCAGTGTTGGTGACACTCTGCTGTGTCCCTAGGCTGCATGCCAGCCATCCGCCTTTGAGTTACACCAGGGTCTTTGTTGATATTTGGGAGAGGCGGTGTCCGGATGAGCTCTGTTGGGTCATGGCCTTGTCACTCTTCTGTTGGTTCCAACAACCCAAAAAGTAACTTCCTGGCTAAGATCTCTGAGCTCTGTCCATGTGGTGGAACACTGAAAGCTTGCTCACTGATTTCCTGGTGCTACGGGTGTGAAGAAAAGGGAAGGCTTATACAGTGCTGGTGGGAGTCTAAACCAGTTCAGGCATCAAGGAAGACATTGTGGAAACTCCTCAAAGACCTAGAACCAGAGATACCATTGAACGCAGCAATCCCATTGCTCGGTGTATAACCAAAGGAATAGAAATCATTTTGTTCTAACAAAAGGAATATAAATCATTTTATTATAAAGGCACATGCACGCTATGTTCATTGCAGCACAATTCACAAGGGCAAAGACATGGAATAAACCTAAGTGTCCATCAGTGATATCCTGGATAAAGAAAATGTGATATGTTTATACCATGGAATACTATGCAGCCATATAAAAGAAAGAGATCACGTCCTCCACAGGAATATGGATGGAGCTGGAGGCCATTATCCTTGGCAAACTAATACAAGAAGAGAAAACTAGCTACGTTGTGTTCTCACTTATAAGTGGGAGCTAAATGATGGAAACACATGGACACACAGAGAGGCGGACAGCAGACGCAGCAGCCTACTGAAGAGTGGAGAGGGAGGGGGAGGGAATCGGGAAAAATAACTCCGGGTACTAGGCTGAGTACCTGGCTAGTGAAATAATCTGTACGGCAAATCCCATGACACAAGTTTACCTCTATAACAATCATGCAAAGGTGTACCTTTGAACTTAAAACAAAGTTAACATCTCTTTTAAAAAATTAATTAGGAGGCTAAAAATAACAGTCAAGATGTCTATCTTGCATGTCCCTGAAAAGAAGAGATTATTGTGCAAAACTCTGTCTCTGGGTAGCCATGGTATTGTCATTTAAACCACACCGAGTTTTATTTAATTTAATTTATGTATTGATTTATTTTTGAGATGGGGTTTTGCTCTTGTTGCCCAGGCTGGAGTGCAGAGGTGCAATCCTGGCTCACTGCCACTTCCATGTCCTGGGCTCAAGCTATTCTCCTGCCTCAGCCCCCCGAGTAACTTGCATTACAGGCACCAACCACCACGCCAGGCTAATTTTTTTTTTTATTTTTCGTAGAGACAGGGTTTCACCATATTGCCCAGGCTAGTCTCAAACTCCTGACCTCAGGTGATCCACCTGCCTCAGCCTCCCAAAGTACTGGGATTGCAGGCGTGAGCCACCACACCAGGCCTAGGTTTTATTTTAAAATGGGGGAAAAAATCCAGCAGTTTTCGCTTCATCACAGGAGACTTAGTAAATGTCTCTAGTGAAGACTTAGCGAGCTGGGATATTTGTTACTATGGTCTCGAACTCTCTTTTACCTGCCCCCCCCAACACACCCCTCACACCCTCACACCCCCACCACCAGCCCCTTCTCCTGCACAGTTGATCTCAGAGGACACCTGTTAGAAAGGTTAGTAGCCGATGGCCGGGGAGAACTTTGAGGGATGCCCGGTTTGTGTTATGCTTGGCTGGAACGCCCAGGGGCTGTGAGAGCAGCCGGAGAAGCAGAATGCCCTCTTCAGCACCGCACAGCTGGTCAGGAACCCACACAGGAATTCCCTCCGTGCTCTTGCGGGAGTCCTGAGGCTCAGCAGACAGGGAATGAAAGGATGACGGGAAAATGATGGATGAGGGGCCATAACATCTCATTTCAGCCATACCAGGAAAACGTCGCGCTCCTGTGCTGTGCTCATCCCCCGGGAATGGAAGGAGCAGGCGTGGGTCCTATGGCAGGACGGCACCCAGAAGCTGGGGAGCTGCACTAGGTGCCCGGGGGGCGAGCCTCAAGGCACAACTCTCCAGAAGTAGCAGGTGATTCTTTTCTGGCTTTCAGGCAGGAGCACCACTCTGCTGAAAGTGGACTTCGCAACAGGAGAAAGCAGGTCTTCTATTTTCTAACGCTTCCTTTTTACTTTTCCAAGTAATACTTCTCAAAACAAGCTGGTGGTGGACCTTTCTTGAGATAAAAATATAATAAACAATGCATTATTAAATAAATCAATAAACTGATATCCTTCAATGTCATGATCACTGTAGAACACAGAGAGATTTTAAGGTATAGCGAAGCAGCAGCTTCACGGGACAGCATATTCTTTTGAGATGGCTAAGACCGCACAAGCATGGTTAGCAGGTGCTGGTGTTTTTTCTCTGTCCCAGTGTTCTCTGATTCAATGAATCACTGCTATGACATAGTCATCCTGTCCCACATGTGAGGCATTGTGCTATGAACCCCGGATGCCGCGATAAGCAAAGTCAGGCTTGCTTTCTGCCTTCACAGCATCAAAGCTAGGGACAAAGGTCTGTGCAATTTCAAGAATCACATAAATTAATATGAAACAACAGTTGTGAGGAAAACATTGAATTGAGGGGATGGCCCTGGTCTGGGAAACGGGGCAAGATGTTTCTGAGGGAGGGAAGGTGATGGAAGCCAGGTCTGATGGGTGAGTGGGAGCTGAAAAGGGGAAACTGAGGCACGGGCTCACAGCTGGCAGAAGAGGTTGTCGTACCAGAACAGCACCCACGAGGACCCAAGGCGGCAGACAAGTCACTGGACAGCGCCCGCGAGCTGCGCGGCTGGGGGCAGGTTCACGTGCACTGGGTGAGCTGTCAGGAGGGCCAGAGCTTGAGGGAGCTGATGGAACGTGGAACTGCTTCTTCATGGGAAGTACCTTGGCCGGGAGTGACTTGACCCAAGGCGTCGCCCACCCAGCTGCGGAGAAAGCATGCATGAAGCTTGTCAGTCTGGAAGCCCAGGCCGTTGCTCAGGCGGGACAGAGCAGCTCGCACTCGGGTGAGGGCCAGGGAGGTGCCAAGAAAAAAAACGCATCAAGAGACACTGAAGAGGAAGGAGCTAAGAACCCAGCGCTGGACTTTGCGGGTGGGAAAGAGGAGCAGGTGAAGGGGAATTCCCAGGCGTGCGGCTCCGGGGACACTCGGGCCCTGGCATTCACCCTGCGGGGAAGGGTGGAGAAGGCCCCGGTGCGGGGGAGGAGATAAGGCGTGCTTCTGGGCAGTGAGTCTGCGACGCCGTGGCGTGCCCTGACAGAGCTTCCAGCAGCGCCTGGGCAGAAGGCTCCAGGGAGGAAGGTGGTGGGCAGTGGCCTCTTCCAATGTTCAGTGCCACCGAAGGCCCTTCAGCAGAGGGTGACGGCCACTGCGTATGCATGCTCTGCCATGACAAATCACCACAAACTGACATTCCTTCCCAAAAGCCGCTGGGGTCAGAAGCAAAGCCACCCCTTACCTCTTTCTGCCCTGGTGGCATCAGCATTCCGTGGCTTGTGGCCGTCACTCCAGCCTCTGCTTCGTGGCCACCTGGCTCCCTCCTCTGTGTGTCTGTCCCCTTCACTCCCGTTGGTGTCAAATCCCCCTGTGCCTCCCTCCTTTCAGGATGCAAGTGGGGACACGCAGGTGCCCCAGAAGGGAATCCACAGTGACCTCCCCAGCTCAGAACTTGAAACTTAATCCCGTCTGCAAAGTCTATTTCACCACGAAAAGCAGCACGCGTCATTCCCAGGGATTCAGTCTGGAAATCTTTGGGGAAACCATTTTCTAGTTTCTACCACATATGCTACAAATCGGACTGGGTCCCAGGCCTAGAAGAGCAATACCGTTCAGGTCGGACGCCCCTCCCATCCTCGGACCTGGTCCCGAACTGGTTGTTCTTGTGTTACCTCTTCTTATTGGGATGTGTGTTTGTAATTGTTAAAAATAACCTCGGGCATGCACACCTGTATAGAAGAAGGGGAAGTTCCTGCTCTGGAGACCTGAGACGTGCAAGGCCAACTGGCTTCAGGCACAGCTGGACCCAGGAGCTGCCTCTGCCATGTTTCCCCTCTTCCTTGCACCTCTGCTGCAATTCAGTTTGCAAGACTGCCCCAGACATGGGACTGGCCATCATTGGACCCACTGTCGCCGAGGGGATTGGGAGCCGAGCCTGGCTTCTTGACCTCTGAAGTGCTATCAGCTCCAAGACTGAGCATGTAGAGGGGTCCACACCCACCATGGCAAACCGAGGTTCTGTTACAGGGAAAAGGGAAAAAAGAGCCGGGCTGCCCTCCTCTCTGCCCACATTCCATCACACAGCAGGGACCCCCCAGCAGGTCCTCCATGTGACTGTAAAATGTTGCCCGGTGCAGCCCACAGGCTCACTGGACTCTGGAGTTCTGCAGGGATGGAGGGGAAGAGGTTGCTCCAGCTTGAAAGTGCATTCCATTGCCAGCCGAGCGTCTACAGACTCAGTGTTAAACAAGATCACTAGGGACCCTACACTCACTCTGTGGCCTCTGCATCCCACACGGACTCAATTTCTCAAAGTCCCCTCCTGGGCCAAGGCGGCTGACAGCCCTGGAATGCACACTCAGGTTCCAGGCCATGGGAGGGAGAGGGGAGTGGGCTTGTGGGAGCTGCCTGTGGGTGGCACTGGTGTCAGGCAGCTTTGGAGAAACCCACGCACACCTGCTCTTGCATTTCACCAGCCAGGACCAGCCAGGCAGCCACATCGAGCTGCAAAGGAGGCTGGAACGAGGTCTGCACCAGCTCCCCGCACACCATCAGAGTCCCGTGGGCAAGAAAAAAACAAAGACAACTTTACCAAGGGGCGAGGAGCATTTCAACTCCTCTACTCTGTCACCTAGGAATCATCTCGTGGCTTTAAAACAGAATTTCACTGAGAAGTCAGAGGTCATAGCCTGCATGTTGATGAGTTAGGAACGCAGTGGCTTGTTATTTAGTTGGTTAATGGCTTTTGAAGGTTATTCCAAGTGCTGCCATGTACTAGACGAGGATCTGAAGTTTACTTTGATGACATCCGAGAATGCTGTGGATCTATTTATCTGACCACAGAGTCGGACGCAGGCATGGAACTGCCACACTGGTTCAATGACGTTGATGTCACTTTTGAAAGTCAGGGGTGGCCTGTACCAACCACCTAATGCTCACAGGGAGGAGGAGAAAATGGGGTGTGCTTTGGTGAGGAATTTCCAGGAGGAATTAGGAACCCAAAAAGTAGAGCTCGAGTAAAGCATGCTGAGGTTGGGATGAGAGCAAAGCGAGCAGAGCCAGACCCAGCCCGAGCGCGGAAGCCATGCCAGCCAGACAGCCAGGCCAGCTCCCGAGACAGGGCTGTGGGCCACGTGTCCCCACACGCTTTCCTGCCGGTCCCACGTCTCCACTGTGTGGTCCACTTGTCTTTAACTTGCCCACAAGAATTGCTCCGGAGGTTAGATGGAGCACCTGGTGGAGGAGGTGGAGGAAGGGGTAACCAGGGGCAGCGGGCAGGGCTTTCTGAGGGGACCTGGCTCCCCACAGGGGCAGGGGCTTCCGCACCTGAGGGTGTGATGTGAAGCCTCCGCAGCCACCATGACGCTCACCACGCCGCGTTCCAGCACCGTCCTCACCCGGGGTCTGGGGAGACACCGCACAAAACCACCTAATGCAGTGAACCCACTTTAGCCAACAATGAAATAAAGTTTGTGCCTTTGGAGAGAGGAGGGACTTCTGCAAAGACCTCTGTTTCTGCATAAAACTCCAAGGAAGAAGAGAGTGGGCGGGAACATCCCTGCCCATCCCATCCTTCCTCGGCTGGGGTGGTATCGCCATTGAATGGTATCTCCCCAAAACATTTGTCCACTCAAAACCTCAGCTCATGACTTCCTCTAGCCAGAGGGTGGTCAACAGGTGCACACGTCCAGCTCAACAGGAGACACGGTTCCAGGCTGTATAGTACTGCAGGGTGACTGGAATTTGTAACTTACGGTATATTGTCAATCAGCTAGAAGAGACTGAATTGAGTTGGGATGTCCCAATAGAAAGAAATGTCACTGTTTGAGGTGATGGGTATGTTAATTACCGGGTTGATCACTCCATATTGTATACATGTGGAGCAAGGTCACACTGTATTGCATAATTATGTACAATTGTTATCAATTATGTGCCAATTAAAACTAATAAAAGCAAAAACAATGTACAAATGAAAAAAAGATCTTTGAGATATGACTAACTACATTTAGGTGAGGCCATCCTGGAGCAGGGCAGGCCCTGAGCCAATGACTACTATCCTTGTAAAAAGAGGGAGATTTGGGCACAGGCCCAGGGGATGCCAGGTGAAGGTGGCAGTGGAGAAGGGAGGGGTGAACCTGCATACTCCAGCATGTGGGGGTCACAGGCCACTGTCAGAAGCCAGAATCAGGAGGGTTTCTCTTCTGGTGGCCATGGAGGGAATGTGGCCCTGTGACACCTGGATTTCAGACTCCAGCCCTCCAGGACGGTGAGAATACATTTCTGTTGTCTAAGCTGCCTGGTTTGTGGCACTTTGTAATAGCCATGCAAGAAACTAATAAAGATGGGGTGTCGAGCTCCAACCGCCCCGCTGCCATGCTGGATGCTTGGGAGCAGGGGTGAGGGCAAGCAGGCACTGTCGTGCTGATGGTGGAGACGAAGATCAGGGCTCGGGCCCTGACGGCCTCCAGAAGGTGCCGCCCAGCCCCGGCCCCTCCAGTCCTCCTGCCACCTGAGCTGGGAATGACATTAGCCTACCATTGGCTCTTCCTCGGAACACATCGCAGTGGACTGTGTGTTTTCTCGATGTGCGGTCAAGTTCCAGGATTAGCAGGGCTCTGATTTGGCTGCCTGCGGGGGGCCCAGGAGAGGGAGGGATTGAACACACATCTCTTAGGCGGCAGTGCCTGGCTTCGACTCTGTGCTCAGCCACAACTCGGTCCGACCTAGATGTCCCACAGTCCATCTGGACTTTGTTAGAAGAGCAGCTCAGGAAAGGTGCCATCCCCTAGAGCCAGCCACAGGCCCAGCTACAGCACGGGAGCCAGCAGATCCACCTGCTGAGGATGCAGGGGAGGAGGTGGCCACAGCTGGTGACTTCTGTCTCCACAGCCAGCCTTGCTGTGTCCTGGGCAGGGCCTGGAGGAAGAGCGCTCGGGGAGGCACCTGGATCCTTCGGAGGTTGTGTGAGACACAAACCTCCGAAATGGGAGACTCAGGAGGACCGAGACGTGTGGTTTGGGTCACAGCCGTCTCCCCAGCAACTGAAACGGTACATGGCAAGGTTGAAGGTCAAAACACCGACAAAGTGGGTTCTGTTTCCAGGCTGAGGATGCTGAGGCAATCTTGGGGAGCCTGCCAGTGCAGGAGGGGTGGCCGGGACACAAGGCAGCAGCATCTGGAGGTGCAGGCCAGGTGCAAAGAGAAGGAGGCAGAATCCACAGAGAAGGAAGCAGCAGTGCGTCCCAGCAGCAGGAAGGAGTCCGGGCATCACCAGGGAGGCATGCCGCTGCCTCCGGGGCTCCCGACACACACTGCAGGTTTGTTCGACGGAGGAGTTGGGAAAACCGTGTACCAGAACTCAGGTGTCCCAGAGAACTGTTCCTGAGATGTGCACAGGCAGGTGGAGCGAGGCTCAGGCCATTGATAGAACGGGGTGGCCAGGATGCTGTTTTGCTGTTTGTTCGCATGGAAAACATCTTCCTGCAGCCTCCGGCACAGAGGCCTTACCTGAGCAGGTGGCCCTACAGCCTCCAGCGGTCCCCAGTGAGTCGATCGGCTGTCGGGGCAGTGCCCTCAGGACGCTGGAGGAGCTTTGGCATGTGGGGCATTTCTGGGCATAGATACCACTCCAAACAGAGTTAGGTACGGGGAAGGGGGCGTGGGTGAGACCATGCGTCCTCCCGGTCAGTTCCTGAAGGACAAAGAAAGAGAGGGAGAGGGAAGAAGCATCCTAATCATGGGCAGGGCCATGTCGGTCTCTGACAGAGAGCTTCCCCTCCCCAGTTCTCCTGCAGATGACTCCTAAACAGAACAGTGGCACCAGGAGCCTCCCTACGCTCCCCAACCCCAGCTCCCTAAGATTCCATAGCCCTCACACAGTTTCGCTTCCATGCCACTGGGAGGCAGAACCTAGTCCTTCATGCTTCCAACACAGACCCTCCGAGTCCCACCGAGGCTTACCTGGAATGCGTCCCAAGTTAAATACCTTGACTGAATCTGGAACATGTCTGTAAAATGATCAAGAGCCACACGTCACCTATGGCTCTCAAAAAGATATAACATTGAATTTCTAAAAACAGCTTTATTTTGTTTTTAAAATCTAGTGGAGAGTTTTATTTCTATTTATTTATTTTACCTTTCTCTATGTAACATTAGTTTATGCGCCAGGTTTCCTATGTTCTTTGAGATTGATGCAACTTCACAACAAACAGAAAAAAAAAAAAAAATGTCTTCCAGGCACAAATTGGATCTGGTCTCAAAAAAGCATGATAATTCTATTTAGATCATGAGGGTAATGATTATATTAAGCTTCTGACTGTTTCGATGAGATGTGGTTTATGCCTTATGGTGATAACTCACACAGTGATTTGTTCTAGATCAAATAAAAAGGAAACTTGACTTTTCTTCCTTTGCCTATTAGAGTTTGCTTTGGAAACAGTTGTGGTATCATGTATTTTGTGATGCCATACATACGTCATAATATTGGCAAGTGATTTTAAATCAGTGCATTTAAATTAAATTGCATTTCATAGGTCTTAGAAGAGAAAAAGATTTGTTATTGAAGCCATAATTATTTAAAAAGCCAATCCCCACCCCAAATCCGCGAGCTCTTATAAAGACGTCATATTTTCCCTGTCTTTGCTTTTTCACGGTGTACCGCCCTTACTGTGGAGTCAAGCCCAGTGTCATTTAATGCTCTTTGTCTCACAGTTGACAATACATCGTCATCAAACCATACTCATAAAAAAAGTGATGATTAAACATCTTTCTGTACAAGAGTTACATAATGTCACATATCTATTACTAAGAAGGCATATTTTCTGTGACCAAAGAGAATAACCCGATTTGAACTAGAAGAACGGAATGGAATTGTTAAACAATCCTTTGCATTTTAAGCAACATTTAATTAGAAACACACTTTAACCACCAAAATGATAAAATCCAAGAGATTAAAATTTGAGTGTCAATTATCATAAAATTCATCATTGTAATTCTTATTAAAACTCAGTGTTTAGATAGGTAATGATTTTATAATATGCCAATTTGCATAAGGAGCCCTGAGATGGCTTATTATTTCGATCCTACACAATTACAATTCCAGCTCCATACATCAGAGCTCTTAGCAATGTAAAATCACGGCGCTAATTAATAAGCCATTTACTGACTGCAGCTAGTTACGGCGATCCTGCAGCTGACCTCATGGAAGAGGAGCCATCTCTGAAGTGCCTGTGTGCAACTACAAACATAATGATGTGCCAGGAGGGAATCATTAAAAATAATTTACACAAGCCTTCATTTACAAGATCTTTTGATAGCATGCTTCCCCGGTGTTTAGATCCACAGTGCAACCCTACCATTTGGAAAGTGCCAGGCAGGGGAGTGAAGGCGGATACCTAAGTGGTTAATTAAGAGCCATTCGGACGCCACAAGAGCCTCCTGAAAAATCCCTCTGATGTCTGCTGTGTCAAATGTCTCTCACAGGCAAAGCCACAAGAGGCAGCAGCCGTGACAGGCTAATTACTGGGGACGAGGAGCAGCTGAGAATGGTGGTCACGGAGCTCGTGCCGGGAGCACCCAAGCTCAAGATTGAGCAAGGCAATCTTTTGTGCTGCCGGACTGGACAGCGCCGCTGTGGGAAAGGGGGCTCCTTGCAAGTGACAGAGCGGTGGCAGAATGCCTCTCCCGAAAGACAATGGCCAAGGCCAGGGAGGGTCTCGCCTGCCAGCCCCTCGAATTCCACAGTAGCCTCTCCAGGAAGTAAGTCCCAGGAAATCACGCTGCAGGACAAGGAGTTCTTCAGATTGATTCCTAAGGAAATCAAGCAGCCACGACAACAGATACCTAACAAAAGCCAATGAGATCATCGGGGGCATAACATCGGTTCTACATATGTGTGTGCACGTAGCCTGTACAAAGAGACACACGCCCCACACACGCAATAGCACACATGCGCATGGCACAGCAAAACAAAATGAAAAGTTCCAAACGCCATTCACTCAGGCAAAATCAGTGCTGATTCACGTATAGAATAATTGCCGGGGAAGGCCGCGGCGTGATCATATTTTACAAGAGGCAGGAACCTGTAGGCAAAATTAGCAAAGGGGATGTCAGAAAACAGTGTATGAGCCTGGGTGTCAGGGAAGAAGAGAAAACAGTTGGGACAGCTTTGAAGATGGATTCTTACCAGAAAAAAAATGCAAATACACATAGAGATGGGCTCTTAGGAAGCCTGGGGATGCTAACCGGGCATCCGTCTGTTGGCATGAAGACCCCTTCCCTCAGTACCAGGCGAGAGGACCCCAGAGGTCACGTCCAACAGGACAAGATCTGCTAATGCACAAACCACAAAACCTCTACATGCTTAGATTTCATCGCTTTGCCCATGTACTGACCACACAGGGGAAAAGCACCTTAAATATTTTGTTTAGAAATTAACAAAATGCTTCCATCTGATTCAGGGTGAATGCCCTGATCTAAAGTGGATTTGAACACAAGGGTAGTAAACGCATGCACCTTCAATGGTCACCACCTACCTGAGTCTGGATTCGCTTTGGGAAAATTAACTATGTATTCAGAGAAAACATATTTGTTAGGACCAAGGAAGCCTGTGTCTCTTGAGCCTTTCATGGTAAGAAAATAAAAAGCATGCTTTCTAGTCTTTAAACAAACGGTTGTGAATTTCCCATGCTGAACTCTAAAACCATTCTGTCTTGAAGACGATGATAGGTTTATGTATGTCATTAAATGTGAAGTTTGTGCAACGGTGAGCTCAGGCATTTAACTACAGAACTTTTATTGTAATCCCAGTCTTTTAACACTGGCTTTTGCCATGGAGAAGAGATTCAAATTTAAAGCATCCTTTGAAGTCCAGGCAGTCGTTTCCAAGACAAAAGGAAATAAGACAAAAATCAGCCCATAGCATGGGTGTAATTAATGCCCAAATCCGCTTCTGGGAGGCGTCCCATGTGTAGCCATTGTTCCCCCTGCAGACCCTGCTAGATGCGCCGTAGACACGGGGTTATTTAATCAATTAGTGTACTCATCCTTGGAGGGGATCGGAAGGTAGCCCTGTGTCTACCTGAAGCAACAGTGAACCTTTCTGGGGTCATAACACACTTCGGCTGCCAGTTTTATAATAAAAAGTGGAGAGCAGCCGATGAAGAGGTACTTCCAGAGATACCGTCAGTCCTGAGCTGGCTTCCCTGGTAAGGACGCGGCTTGGGAGACCCTCCAGAAGAGGCAGTCTTGAGCCACGGTGCTCGAGAGCTGGAATCCCACCAGCCCCGTCCCTCATGGCCTCTACCACCCACTCCCCAACTCAGGGGAGCAAACAGTGGGCCTCCCTGGCCCAAGGCAAGCTCTCAGTCAGAGAAGCGGGAATAAATGGAGCTTTCCATGGATGACGGCTTGCTAAGGCTACCTAAAGAAGGAAACAGGGATGCTTCACCCATCGTGGAAAAAAAAAAGAAAAAAGAAAAAAAAGTAAGGAAGCAAAGAATTGAAAATTTGTGGCAGCTCATATGAATAATTTTAATTAAGATAATTCCCAAGCCAATGGAACCCTAAAGCCATGTGTCTGCTGAGGAAAATATGTTCCCACTTTTAAAAAGTACATACTGTTTGGCTTCAAAAAGCAAATAAAATATTCAACGCGTGAAGGGTTCTGTCACAGCCTAGCCTACCGCCCTTTTTCACTTGTGGCTGGAATTTTTCTTGCAACTTTTCTGGGCCACAGTATTCAAAAGCTTCACAGGTCAAATCGGTACCAGCTTTCTGGTATTTCTAACAGATATGCATAGAGCACATTTCAGTGTCTTTTCAATTACACTGAAAGAGCAATTATTACACGTAAATATCAAATAGATCTGTGAACTTTAGAGCAAGGAAAAGTGATAGTGTTGAGGCTCTTAATGTGTTGATGGTTTTATTAATTTGGCTGGAAAAGATAAGCAATGATTATTGAGTCTGTTTCTACATAGTCGAAAGAAGACAAAATAAAAATGTTTAAATTAACAGTTTTTATTTAATTGTTTATTCCTATAGCTCAGAGGGAAAAGCCAGTGTGAACAGCTTGGGGAGAGAAAGATTTGGAAGAACACGAACTTGAATCCTACTTCATCAGGAATTGAGGAAAGATCAGGCTATACGGGGAAAGAAGTTATTTGAGAGGAACTTTCATCGTTAAAACATTTATAAAATCCTTCTCTCCATGCTACAGATGACAGCTCACTTCCAAATTTCCCTCCACACAATGAAGGTCACTAAATATTTTTTTAGACTATTTAGTTTGTATTTCCAAACGAGATCATGCTGAACTGTGTGGCTTTTCACAATCTGAGGGTTTGGTTTCAACTCTCTCTCTCTCTCTCTCTCTCTCTCTCTCTCTCTCTCTCTCTCTATTGGCCTTTCCTTTTCAAAGCAGTCCACGCCCATTCCCTGCCGTTCACCAGGCGCCTTCTGCAGGGGCTGCATGGGAGCGGCCTCTCCAAAGGAGAAAAGAAAATCCGTGCAGAGGAGCCTGGCTGCTGGTGCCACAGGTCACAGCTCTCACTGACCTTTCTGCCTGGGCGTAAGTGCCGGGACCACCTGAATTGTCTTAAGACCGAAGGATCCGCCGTCCTCTGGGGGTGCAGACAGACTTCAAAACGTTGCAATTAAATGGGAGCTGCAGAGATTATAGGGCGATATTAACTATCATTAAGTGATTTTTGTGTGAATGAGCTGAGCTCACCTTCCCACGTCTGGCTGAAAAGGCCTCTCCAACCTGCGTGTTTAAAGGTAATTTGATAAATACCTGTCCTTGTTGGGGTATTTGTCTGACAGACAGATCGCATGTATCACCTTTACAAAGACATCAATGTGGCTAACGTGCAACGCTCCGGTTTCCAAACAACAAGCCCCAGCAGGTCACACAAAACCACACTGGGCATCCGGAGCAGGGTGGCGACGCCTGTCTGCCTTGCTTTAAAGAAATTAGCTCAGTTTTCTTACAATAATAAACAGAGTTTCCTGTACTTGAGAGTCCTGTTCACCAACATTGTATGTCAGCGTTTGATCTTTTGTTTGCACTTTAAGCATGACAAGATATTGGCAACAGAGGGGAAAGAAACCTGCCACCAGAGCAGAGAGGTTGGAGGGGCTGTGGCTTGCTCCGCAGAGGGCACTGTGTGAGGCCATGGTGGTGCTGAGAAGCTGAGTGTGGAGGGGCCCCAGCGCTGCCACTGGAACAGGGGGTCGAGCCCCTGCAGTGATCTCTGACAGCCCCTAAAAGCTTAAGCAGGGAGATCCCACCGAAGGGACAGCAGAGATTCCCCTAGGGGCCTCAGCAACCACCCCTGCCTCTGCACAGAGGTGGCTAGAGCCTGGCATGCAGTTTTTGGCCAGCAGGACACAGTGACTCAGGGCACTTGCCACATGCCTTGACTCTGAAAGTCATGGGAAACAACCCGTTACATGTTTTAAAGAAAGTAGGTCTGTTTTCAGAACCAGGGAGTTGAGAATGCAAACATTTAAAAACCCGCAAATGCGTTACTGAACCATGCATGGCAGTGCAGTCTCATACATGAGGCATTCTGACGCTACATCTCTCATAGAAACCATCTCACTGCAACCCCGCCTCCAGAGTTCAAAGGATCCTCCTGCCTCAGCCTCCTGAGCAGCTGGGATTACAGGCGCCCACCACCACCACCACCACCACCACCACCATACCATGTTAATTTTTACGTTTTTAGTTGAGATGGGGTTTCACCATGTTGCCCAGGCTGGTCTCAAACTCCTGACCTCAAAAGCTCCACCTGCCTGGTCTCCCAAAGTGCTAAGATGACAGGCATGAGCCGCCGCCCCCCGCCTCATCGGGTTCTATAAGCCAGTAACTGATACATGTTGGTTACCGAATTCATCGTACTGAAGACCTGCTATTTTTATGAATGCAGTCAAGGCAAAGTTAGTCTAATTGGACTCCCTCAAGCAGGCATTTTTATTTTACTTCACTTTTTATAATTAGTATTCAATTCATGCACTCTTAATGAGATGAAAATTAAAGTTTCCACATTTAATACCATGTTTTCATGCTCGCCACGCTTCAGGAGTTTTCGTGAATAAACAGTGGTATCAATGGGCCGCCAGAAAGGGCTTCCTTGAAAAGGCCATGGAATTTGTTTACAAAGCTCCCACGCTGCCTGTCTCTGGAAATGGGAGTGACAGAGGTGGCTGGACATTCGGGGCGCGGTCTTCTCCCAGCTCCCCATATTCTGAAGAAAATCCAGAGTGACCCTCTAACGATCACTGCTTACATCTCAAATCCACTTCTTTTCCAAGAGAACACTGCCTTTGCTGGAAGCATTTTCAGTCTATTAATAATCTGGCTTTCACTAAAGAAAAGCTCAAAGCCAGAGTTCCCACCAGTACCCTGTAAATTCATCCTGATTTTCTGGAAAGGCTCAGTTCCCACTCTGGCTTTGGGTCCCACGAAACAGAGATGCTTCGGTGTAAAATGTTTCATGCTTGAAGTGGAACAAAAGTCACACCTCACGTGTTCCCACTTTGCATTTGGAAGGAATATCATCCTCAAAATTGTGTTATTAAACCAAATCTACTTTAAAGCCGTTTTGTTCCTTGTTGAGGCTATGTAAAATTTTTTAAGTGATTAAAAGAAAACAACACTAACAGTTTACATTCAAGGAAGAGTGGAGATCTTTTTCATTTTACTGCAGATATTTTTGCAGGCAGATGAGGAAGGCTGAGCCACAGTGAAGATGGTCTGAAGAGACAAAATCAAGCTCAGTGTGGGTCTGATTTTTTTTTTTTTTTAATGAACGGAAAATGCAGTATTATTTTAGGAATGTAGCTATTTGCCTAGAGGCTCTCACGAGCCTCCCAGTAACATTTTCCCCGTTTCAGACTCATATTTACAATCTCTCTACAAGTTTGCGCCTAGGTTGAAAAATCTAAAAAAGCCATATTCAATTACTTTTAAATTTGTTTCTAATATCTCAGTACATAGAATAGAAATAAAATTAACTGCTCTGTGTTGTCGTTGTCTGAGGAAGAGAAAGCAGTGGCAGGAAAAAGGAAAAGTTGTCTCTCATTTTCAAATTTCGGTGTCAGTAATTTCTATGGTGAATTGCACTGGATGAGTCCCGTGCCCACACGATCAGGAGGGCGTATGTAAGATTCCTGTGCATCTAAGGTGACAATTTTGCTAAAGACCAGAGCTTTCCCCACTGAAAGTTGTGAAAACATATTCAAGAGCTGACCTTATGAGAGCTTAGCAACATTCAATGTGCAGATTTTGATGGCAAAATGCACTTCCTTGCCTTAGCCCAGTTATTGAGGGAACAATGACTGATTAAAAGTCAAAGACCTGGTTAGAAAATTCATGGAAGTATAATTTCCCAAACAATTGTTTTCAATTGTAGCAACCTCTAGGAAAGCGTTCTGGGCGTTTTGATTGTCATGAATAGTTGAAGAAGTGAAATCTTTGACTCTTAAATGTCATTTCTCCTTATCAGGCACGCGTGCAAGGTCAGCACCGCAGAGACAGCCCAGACGAAAAGCCCGGGCCAGCCGGACTCAGCCTCAGCCCCACCCGCCCGACTCGCACCTGGCCACAGCATCCACAAAAGCACTTCCCGTTATTCAAAAAATCACGAAGTCACAGTGTGTGGAAGAAAAGGGAAAGAGTCAGTGTGCCTTTGAAAAAATCATTTAATTAACAAATATCTGAGCACCAACAACAAACACCAAGACTGCTGTGTCGGGGACAAGTTTGCCCAAGACGGGGTTCTCCCCATCTTACCTGATACAATCTATTCAGGAAGTGACCTTACGAAGGCTTAGCAACATTCGGTGCGCGAATTGTAATGGCAAAATGCACTTTACTGACTTCAGCCTACGGTGCTATGTTCTAGGTGGGACACAGTATGGACAAGCTGTGCCTCCTTCTCCAGGAGAAATGAGACTATCTGAGCAAACACACAGCAGCCTCCTGTGCCTGGATCGCAGCAAGCCCTGCATCCACATGCTTCATTGCTTACTTCTGAGCTGCCTACTATGGGTGATTTGAAGTTTCTTCTTTTGGTTTTTCGTTATTTCTTACTTTCTATGAAGACCAGTTCACATCTTCTCTACCAGAAGAAAACAACAATAAATACTACTTTTAAAAGTGTGGTTCTGTGCAGGTCACAGGTGAGGGAGAGCAGGAAGGGCTCAGTCTGGGCTGCACAGCCCACTTGATGGCGTGAAGAGGCTGGAGATGGGACGCGGCTGGACTCAGGCTGAGGGTCCTGTGGGCGGGAGGAGAACTGAAGAAGAGAGAGCTGCGGTCAGAGACCTTGACTCCTGCGCGCAGGGCATGGGGGCTGGCCTCTGGAAGGCCTAGGGACATACGGCTGGTCACTGAGCTGGTGAGCAGAATTATCTAGGTGGGCAATGCCCCTCTCAGAATTGTATTTTCCCTCCATTACCTCTAATTGCATTGAGGGTTCGTTTTTGTTTGTTCATTTTTTTCAAATTTGACTCTGAAATTTTCCTTCAGCTGTTAAATCATAGAAGGCATGCTGCTTACAAAGCAAAACAAAATCAAATTAAATATTAAAACATTTCAAAATCAAATTATAATAGTGACCAAAACTGGTCTCAGCAAATTTATTGATTTTATTATAATTAAATGCTTACTCTATTTACATTTAATTTCCTTTCTTATATTTAAGTGTATTTCTCCCCGATGTCTCTCTCTTCCTCTTCTTCCCTCTCGCATCCTTTTTACTTTGACTTTAGAAAGAAAAATAGGTCGTTGGGCGTGAAGGAGTCACACCTCACATTCCAGGAACACCACGAACGCATGGTAAACGTTGACCACCAGGCACGGTTCACGGTAACCGAGTTAGCTCTGGACCTATCTGGACATGAAATGGGTCAAATGATCATCTTGGAATCTCACTTATACATAACGAAAGGGGATGACTTCCCCACCTCCCCAGCGCCCTTCCGTCTGTGCTCACGTCCTGACTGAATTTCAGTCTACCCATGAAAAAACTGCGAGATCAGCTTCATCTGCCCAGGGCTGCACTGCACTCGGGGAACGAAAAGCACATTTTAAAAAGCAGGTGAGCCAGTGCCCGGCCCAGGGTGCCATTAAATGCTTCCGAATATCAAGCTTTATAAAAATAAAAATTCCCGTTATTTTTTATTCAAAGGGAGTATACAGTGCACCTGACGGTCGAGGTCAGTTCTCACTCGGCTGCAGAGGGAGGGATTACTGTTTCTCAAGTAGGACTGGAAGGCACTTCTGAGATCTCCGTAAAAATCTCCTTTGGGACCTGACCTATGTAGTCAGTCTGTCAGGAAAATTCCAGAGGACCAGCTTGCTCAATTTGGCCGAGCCAGCGGCTTTACTGAGCCTCACCACCTACATCATTTTCAATCCAGCCGAAAGGTATCTAATCCCTCTTACTTTTAGGTGTTCTTGGAGGAAAATCACGTATTTATACAAGCTTTATACAGCTTTGAAACTCAACGCATAATGCACGTCGAAATGAGTAAGTTGCAATTTTAGAAAAGAATAACCCGAACGATTTACTGGGGACTTAAATATTGTTATTTAATCACAAGATAGAGTGTGTGTTGTGCTGTAATCTCATTTAAATCATATAATGAATGCAATAATGAAAATTAAAATCCCAATATGCAGAGCTGTGCCCATTTTAATCTACGTGTGAGTTTTAGGAGTATCTCCTACGGTTCTTTTTTTCGTTGGAAGTTGTTTTGAGACTTAAGAATAGGTGTCCTGTGGCACCTCCTTCTACGATGTCAGACTTTTCTCATTAGAAGAGGGTGTATAACGCCCTGTCCCTCCCTTCTTGAGACTGTATAGATATGATAATAACTTCCACAATGGCACAAATCATGCTTCTAGAATGTGCAATGTTTCTCTCCCCACGTAAAACACTGATTGTCAGGGGCTGGGGACTGAGAGAATACTTTAAAATCATTCTGGCAAACACATAAATTCAGACCAAACTGAGATAGAAATGTGCGTCTAGTAGTTTGGGAAGGGGCAGCGTGGCCTTGCCCTCCTCGCCTGGCTTCTTAGCCACCATCCTCATCACTCCCAGAATTTATCATCAGATCCAAAAAAGGACACACCAGCAAGGATCTGGGAGCTGGAGGGAGTTGTGACTCTGCATCCTCGAAATGCCAGGTCCCCGGGGGCCCCAGGAGCAGCCAGCCCCTTCCCCCAGTGCACAGCAAGCGGCCCCTGCCGCCTCCCAATGAACCCAAAACTACGTTTCTGACCTTGGAGGTATCCAACCCTCAACATCCCTTTTCACAAAGAAAACCCAAGTCTGCCGGGCGTGGTGGCTCACGCCCATAATCCCAGCACTTTGGGAGGATAAAGCGGGCAGATCACCTGAGGTCAGGAGTTCGAGACAGCCTGGCCAACATGGTGAAATCATGTCTCTACTCAAAATACAAATAAATAAATAAATAAATAAATAAATAAATAAATAAATAAATAATTAGCAGGGCGTGGTGGCTGGCACCTGTAATTCCAGCTACTTGGGAGGCTGACCACCAGAATCACTAGAGCCCGAGAGGCAGAGGTTGCAGTGAACAGAGACTGTGCCACTGCACTCCAGCCTGGGCCACAAGAATGAAACTCTGTCTCAAAAAAAAAAAAAAAAAAAATCATTAGGAATAAATCTGTGGTATGATGCTGTGATGAATGATGTGGAGAATTGCTACACTTAGAGAAATAAAAGCATAGGATTTTTCTCTGATTCTAGATCTTTTATTTTTTTAATTTTCATTTTTTTGGCAATAAACCATTCGGAATAGAGATTTTTCCGTCTCTTTATCTTCCTAAAATAAACATCTCCTTGACAATCAGACTTGACTTTCCAGTTTCAGAAGGCTGTCCAGGGCCTTTCTGCCACCCTGGGGTAGCCCAGGCCAGGCTGTGCCCTCGGCCGCGCCCGCAGGAACCTGCCTGGCAGGCTCCCCGCGTGAGCCAGCTGCAGCCTGGGAGCACAGGGCCAGCCTGCCAGGACGCAGGAAAAGCGCATGGCGACACCCAGTCATCGGTTCAAAAAAGTCCCCCTCCTCCCTCTCATTTCGCTTCCGGTCGTCGTGGTTATTGGCGATATCAAAGCCATTTCCGAGAAGAAACAGAGTCAACACTCGAGACTGCTCCTGAGACTCAGACAGACGCGGCTTTCAGTGCCCACCGCGCGTCAGGCTGCTGCACCCGGAGAGGCTGAGCGTTCATTTGTTTTGTTTTTTTAATTTTTCATCTGAAGAATGTCAGGAGGTGCGATCCGAGGCTCTGGAGTAACTTGCCGGATGGATCGCGCATAAATAACAAAACGTCCTGCACACCTCCTCCATTCTCCTGCCCAATACAAAAGACAGAAAGACACAGCACAGCCCACGATCAATCCGAGAAGCCGCAGAAGAGGGGACGAAAATAAAAGTTTGACAGGAATTTATAAATACAGCCTTGGTTAAGTATATCATCATTCATAATACCATTAAATCTATTTCAATAAACAAAAACATGCTTTACTTATTTCAGGAATTCTTTGTGAAAGGAAAACATTATGTGAGAAATAAAGTGTTATGGCAAACACAGTTAAAATCTGGAGTGAGGTTTTGAATAAACAAATTAAATTGCGGTGGAATATAGTGTGCCTCAGAGCCATTTC